>NC_090939.1:732105695-732408725 GCF_040938575.1 Ambystoma mexicanum | reverse complement strand
GTGAAGGGTTTTGAGAGCTGGGGAGATGTGATCTCTTGGGCCAAGTGCTAGTAGCAGTTTTGCTGCAGCATTTTGTGCTCTTTGTAGTTTAGTCAGGTGGTATGCTCGGACTCCAAGGTAGAGGGAGTTAGCATAGTCCAGTCTTGACATTACAATTGATTGGACTGCGACCAGTCTTTTGGGAAAGGAGAGGTATGAAAAAATGTGGCTTAGGATTTTGAGGTGGGAGTGGCAGGACTTATAAACATTATTGATTTGGTGGTTGTCGGTAGAGGGTTGACTGGCCAGGGTAGAGGGTGCGGAAGAAGTTTGGTGTTGGCACACACCATGATTTCAGTTTTGGTGGGGATTAAAAGGAGGTTTTTGTGGTCATCTAGTGATCAATGTCAAGGAGGCAGGCAGCGAGGTCGGGCTGGCAGCTAGGTTTTGAGTTAACGAGTTTTAGTATTAGTTGGGTGTCGTCAGCGTAGGTGTAGCACAGGATATTGTGCGAGCGGATTATTCGTGGGAGGGTGGACATATAGAGGTTGAATAGGAGGGCTGATAGGCATGCTCCTTGTGGGATTCCGGTATTGACTGGTCGGGCGGCGGAAGCAAAGGAGGAGAGGAGGGTTATTTGGTTTCTATTGTTGAGGAAGGATGCTATCCACGTGAGAGCTTTTCCACTGATTCCTAGGGAGTGGAGGCGGTCGAGGAGGATTGATTGGTTGATTGTGTCGAAGGCGGAAGATAGGTCAAGACGGATTAGTGCAGCGCATCCCACAGAGTCTGAAGTGTTTTTAAGGTCATCCCAGATTGAGATCAGTGTGGTTTTGGTTCCGTGTTGGGGTCTGAAAACTGATTGGGTGGGGCCTAGGAGATTGTTGGCTTCGACAAAGGCATTTAGTTAGGAGTAAGCGGTTCGATCGATGAGTTTAGCAAGGAACCTGGTGTTTGAGATGGGGTGGTAGATTTTGGGGTTGACGGAAGGTATTTTTAGAAGAGGTTTGACATGAGCAGTTTTGAACGCATCGGGAAAAATTCCTGAGGAGAGTGAGTCGTTTACGATGGTTCTCGTGTACTCTCCTTCGCAGATAGATGCAAATATTTCTTTAAGGGTTGAGGCTGGGGAGCCGGATGGTTTGCGGGCGGAGAGAAATTTTAGAAATTGGTCAGTTAATATTGGTGTGAATGAGTCGAAAGTCGGGTGGGTTGCAGTTGCAGGCGGTGGGTTGGCAGGTAGGGTGGGTGGATTGTGTGGTGGGTACAAGAGGTCCAGTTTGTTGATTAGAGAATTTGTTCTTTTGAGAGCAGTGGAGTAGAAGTGGAGAGAGAGTGAGTCGCAGAGTGACTGAGAAGAGGTTGATTGGGTGGTGGAACATGACGGTTTGGTGAATTCAGAGATGATTTTGTGCAGTTCCTTGATGGGGTTTGCACAGTTGAGGATTTGAGAGTTGTAATGTGCTTTTTTTGGTTTCTGGATTTCGGCTTTGTAGTGGTGATGGTGCCGGGCTAAGGTGTATCTGCTCAGGGTGGTTTTATCTTTCCGCCATTTGCGTTCGAGGGATTTATATAGTTGTTTTGCAGTCTCAGTTCTGGAGTAAACCATCTTGGAAAAGGGCTGTGGTGAGCGGATGATTGGCAAGTGGGGGTGAGCGGGATTAATGAGGTATTGAGCAATGAGTCAAAGGCGTCAGTGGTTAATTGGTCATTGCGCAGGGAGGTAGGGGGAGGAGACTGAAAGAGCACGTAGGCAAGTTCAGGAAGGATTTTTAATTTCTTCCAGCATTTGTGTAGATTTGGAGGTTCCAGTTCCGGTTCTGGTTCTGGGAGGGGGGCGGGTGAGCAAATGTTGAAAGGGACAATGAAGTGATCGGACCAGATGATAGGCATTAAGCGTGTGTCCTTTTTAGTGAGTTGGGCCGTTTATGTGGATACAGAGGTTAATCGTGTCTAGGCAGTCGACCAGAGAGTGGGTCATAGGATTGGTGGGAATGTCCAGCCAGATATTGAAGTCTCCTAGAAGAGTGAGGGTGGGATGGTTTAATTGGATGGTGGCTAAAAAATCGCAGAGGTTGCTCGAGAATTGTCTGTCATAGCCAGGAGGTCTGTAGATGATTAGAAAGCTGTGGTGGAATGTTGGGGGGGAGGGATAGTTTGACGAGAAGCGATTCGCAGGAAGGGATGGTTGGCTGGCTGTCGATGTTTGAGGCAGAGAAGTGTGACTTGAAGGCGATTGCTACTCCTCCTCCTCTAGAGGGTTGACTGGGATGAGGGAGTAGTCTGAGGGGAAGGCTTCATTGGCGATAGGGGCAAAGTTGTCGGAGAACCAGGTTTCCGTGATAAAGACTAGGCGAGGAGGTCAAAGATGCTGTTTCCATTTTTTGCTACAGATCGGGCATTAAAAAGGATGCATCTTACTTCGGTACAGGAGGATGATGTGGAGGTTGCAGAGGTGGAGGTTGGGAGGAGTGGGGGAGTGGGTCAGGAGGTAGTGGGGGAGTGGGTGGAGTGGGGTGCGGGGAGAGATTGGGAGCTGGGGGGTGAGAGAGGGAGGATGGTCGATGGTCGATGGGAAGTGTAGGCGTGTAGGTGTGTGGTCGAGGTGGTCGGTGTCTGGGGGGTGGGGTTGGACGGGTGTGTGAGGATGGTTGGATTTGGGTCAAGGGACTCGAAGGTGGGGTAAAGGGGGTTAGAAGTTCCAGTTGTGATTGGTGAGAATTCAAGGGAGAGGGTTTTAAGGCAGGATGAGGAAGGGGGAGGGCGGGGATGATCGAGATTGGAAGATTGAGGTGGTGGGTCAAGACAGGAGCGGAGAGGAGTAATGAGAGAGTGAGGGAGACCAGGTACGTTTTCTTTTCAGGGTTTTTGTTGCAGTTGGTGTGTGGAAGAGGGTAGGGGGGGATTGGAGGGTGAAGGGAATGTGGCTACTGTTCGTGCCATGGCGAGACGTGCAGTTTTTAGAAAGGGGAAGGAGTGGGGTCGGAGGAGGATTTTTGGGGGGGTTGAGAGGAAGGGGGAGGGGTTGGTGGCAGGTCTGGGTGTGCCTGGGAGGCTGGGTGAGCCGTTAGTTGGGGGAGCCGGGGGTGCAGGGGTGATGATAGTTGGCGGGTGGGCGTAGGGGAAGGGAGGATCATGGGTCTTAGGATGGTTGGCTTGCCATCAGGATCCTCTGGCTTGGTGTTTGGATAGGGGCTGGGTTGGGAGCGTGGTGGAGGGTGGGCTGGTTTGGGATGGGTTGGTTGTTCTGTCTTGGGAGTTGGATAGGGAGTGGGCTGAGGATGTGGTGGAGGGTGGTTTGGGGAGGAGTGGGAAGGGAAGTAGAGTGAGGGGGAAGGGAGGCGGGCACAAGTGGATCTCTTTCGGCGGACCTTGGTGGGCCGGGTGGACCCATGGCGTGGCTTAGTTTGAACTATGCTACTGTTGGCATGGGATGATTTTGATCAGACTTACCAAGTTCTACTATACCACAGGATGTTATTATTCACACTTTCTAAGTTTACCTATACCACAGTTGGGGACACTTTCTAAGTTCAACTGAACCATAGGAAGATATACTTCACACTTTCTAATTTGGCTGCAGCACAGGATGATATTATTCACACTTTTTAAGTTCAATTGTACCATATGAAGCTATTATTCACACTTTCAAAGATCAACTGTACCACAGGATAATATTATTAACACTTTCTAAATTGAACTATGCCATAGGGTGAGATTATTCACAGATTCCAAGTTCAACTATACCACAGGATGATATTGTTCACACTTTCTAAGCTCAGTTATATCACACTTAGGGACACTTTTTAAGTTTAACTATACCACAGGATGATATTATTCACACTTTCTAAGTTTAGCTATACCACAGGGTGAGATTATTCCCACTTTCTAAATTCAGCTATACCACAGTGTGAGATTATTCACACTTTCTAAATTCAGCTATACCACAGGTTGAGATTATTCACACTTTCTAATTTCAACTATACCACAGGAAGATATTGTTCACACGTTCTAAGTTCAGTTATACCACATTTAGGGACACTTTTTAATTTCAACTGTACCCCAGGATGATATTTTTCGCAGTTTATAAATTCAGTTATATCACAGTTAGGGACACTTTCTAGGTTCACATTTTCTAAGTTCAACTATACCATAGGATGATATTATTTTCACTTTCTAAGTTCAGTTATACTACAGTTGGGGACACTTTCTAAGATCAACTATACCAGTTCACACTTTCTAAGTTCAACTATACCAGAGGATGATATTATTCACACTTTCTAAGTTCAGCTATACCACAGGGGGAGGTTATTCACACTTGCTAAATTCAACTATACCACAGGAAGATATTGTTCACACTTTCTAAGTTCATTTATACTACACCTAGGGACACTTTTTAAGTTTACCTATACCACAGTATGCTATTATTCACACCTTCTAGGTTCAACTATAGCATAAGGTGAGATTATTCGTAGTTTCCAAATTCAACTATACTACTGGGTGAGATTATTTACACTTTCTAAGTTCAACTGTACCACAGGATGATATTATTCACACTTTCTAAGTTCAGTTATACCACAGTTGGGGAGATTTTCTAAGTTCAACTGAACCACACGAATATGTTATTCAAACTTTCTAAGTTTACCTATACCACAGGATGATATTATTCACACCTTCTAGGTTCAGCTATAGCATGGGGTGAGATTATTCACAGTTTCTGAGTTCAACTATACCACTGGGTGAGATTATTCACACTTTCTAAATTCAACTATACCACAGGATGAAATGATTTACACTTTTTCGAAATTCAGATTATACCACAGTTAGGGATACTTTCTAAATTCAACTATACCACAGGATGATTTTATTCACACTTTCTCAGTTCAGTTGTGCCACAGTTAGGGACACTTTCTAAGTTTAACTGAACCACAGTGTCAGGAACTGGAGATTGTGGAAGCACTGGAGGCTATGATCAGCGCGCTCCAGACTTCACCCAAGATGGCCTCCGTACCTTTAAGAGGCTGGCTCCTCCCACAAACCGATGCGTTGTATCTGTTAGTCAACGCTCGGTTCGTGTGGTGGAGTTTCTTCCGTGGAGCCCTCCGTGCCTACTGTGAACTTGCTAACCGTCTTGTATCCTACCTTAGATTCTCTCCCTCCTTCCTGCCCGTGCCCCGTTTGTCTGTTTTTTCCGTTTTGCTCTCCGCCTGATCTGTTCTTTTCCCTATACTCACGGCGTTCGGCGCCGCCTGGTTCTGTGCCATTGCCTCTTGTTAGACTTTCCTAGCTCCCGTTCCTCTCGCTAACTTCGCCCTTCCATTTTTGCACTTGTGTCACCCTGGTGTGGCATCTTTCTCTGCGCAGCCTTTCCTTTAGTATTTCTTTTTAATTTGTTGGCGCCGGTATTCATTACTTCCACCGGCGCTACCTTGCCTTTCGCTTGCAGAGTCCCTGTTGCTCTGACCACACCCTTGGAGCCTTTTTCTCTTGCATTATTGGACTATATCCGTTTACCTTTCTATTCCCTTTCAGTCCGCCTTTCACGACCTGCTCAGGATTATTCTTTTAGTCCTAACCCATTTCTTTTCCTTCTTCTGTTTTTTATCACGTGGTGTTGCTTTTTCTTCTTATAATCTTTTGCTCATTTCAGCATTCTATTTGGAGAACTTCTAGTGTTCTCTCCTATCTTATACTCCCTAAAGTCTGGACAGTTGTGGAATCAGATATCTATACAACAGGCATTCCTTTTTGTTGTGAAGCAAACATCGCCTTAATTGACGATTGAGAGGAACCGACTGTCCCCCTTCTGAACCCATTCAGAAACAGGGTTTTTTCTGCATTCGTGCTTTTTCCCTGGAAATTAGGACTGGCCCCCTGGGGATCCCCGAGGTCAGGGTTACATCTCTGCCAAGGTGGCCTCCGGAGGGGCCAGACCCTACCTACACGATAAGAAGGTCCGAACTCCAAAGGACAGAACTCCCTCAAGGAGAAGGGATCAGAAGAAGACGGAGGCCAATCCTAAAGAATCATTCCCAGAAGAATCAGGTGAGGAGTTGGGGGAGGAAGCCTCGGTTCTTGACAGCAAACCCTCATGGCCTCACTAGAGCAGTATCAGGAGTTGGTAGCTGCTTTACAGAACCTTACTTTGGAGGTGCAGGCTTTACGGACAGAAAACGTAGCCCTCCGACAGCAGGTAGTGTTACATCGGGATGATCGTGGAGACCTGCCTCCTATTCCCCTTTCCTTTGGCAAATATGATGGTCACCCGGGAGGTCTGAAGGAATTTCTGGATGCCTGCAGGCTGTATTTCGCCTTCCGACCTCATGCCTATGAGACTGCCAGATCTAAGGTGGGGTTCATCATAGCCAATCTCATCGGAAACGCCCTCTCATGGGCCACACCCTTTGTTACCAGAGACGATCCCGTTTTGAGCGACTATGATCGTTTTACAGAACTATTCAGTGAAAGATTTGATAGACCAGAAGTGTTCTATTCTTCTCTGGAAGCTATACTTGATGTCCAACAGGGAAACACGGACATACAGACCTATTTCTCCCGTTTCCAGAGGCTGGCAGCCAAGGCAGATTGGCCTGATGCCGCTCAGCAAACAATCTACAGACGGGGTCTTTGTGAAGAAATCAAGGACGAGCTTGCCAGAGTGGCTCGTCCGGCGTCCTTTCAGGAATTGGTGACTTTATCTCTTCAGATTGAGTTCCGTCTCCAAGAAAGAAGATCCGAAAGAAGAAGAACCAGAGGCTTCCTGCAACAGTCCAGTCAACCATCCCCTGCTCCTCCACCTCGAGCTAACCCTGGTATGGATGAACCTATGCAGATTGGGGCTGCTCGCGGTCCCTTGACGCAAGAAGAAAGAAGAAGAAGGAGAGAGGCAGGATTATGTATGTACTGCGGCTCCTCGAAGCATTTATTGAGAGACTGTCCTGAAGTCCCACCTCGACGACAGGGAAACTTCCACCCCCGATCCGTAGCAAGGGAGGTTTCGGGGGAAGTAACAAGCACCCTTGCTACTACGCAAGAGCAGTGAGCACCCCAGAAGATAATAGCCTAATGGTGTTTCGGGTCAACCTGTGGTTGACCGAGGATTCCCCCACAGAGGTGTTCGCCATGCTAGATTGCGGAGCTGCTGGAAATTTCATTGACTCTAAGTGGGCGACAGAGCATCTAATCTCCACTATACCCAAGGCCTCCCTGATTCCAGTAGAAGGGGTCGATGGTAGGCCCCTGTCGTCCGGACCCATAACGCTGGAGACCATTCCATTAAGGATGAGGCTAGGCCAACACAAAGAGTTTTTGGTGTTTGACCAGATCCGTGCTGCTCATTTTCCGTTGGTTATAGGGATTCCTTGGTTAAGGAGACACAACCCTCACATTGATTGGACTGCCAACAGGGTCTCTTTCAATTCGACCTTCTGTGAGTCCCACTGTATGAACCTGTCTTCGACTCCCAACACCCTAGAACACAGCCAGCGTGGTGTTCAGGAACCAGTCACAGTGGCCTCAGTTCCTGTACATTACCAAGACTTCTCAGAGGTGTTTATGGACACCATTCCCAGACAACTACCGCCCCGTAGACCTGAGGATTGCTATATTGATCTAATACCGGAGGCGGTAGTACCCTTTGGAAGAATGTACCCCTTGTCGCTACCAGAGAGGAAGCCTTTAAGAGAGTACCTCGACGCTAATTTGCAGAACGGCTTAATCCAAGAGTCCAAGTCAGCCTGTGGTGCTTCCTTATTCTTCATTCCAAAGAAGGACTCGACAGAGCTTCGCCCTTGTATCGACTACAGGGGTCTTAACAAGGTTACCATCCGGGATAGATATCCCATGCCCTTGATCCGGGATATCTTGGAGGCTGTACAGGGGGCGGTGTACTTTACAAAGCTTGACCTAAGAGGTGCCTATCACCTCTTGAGAATCAGGCAAGGTGACGAGTGGAAGACAGCTTTCCGTACCCCCTTCAGACTCTTTGAATACTCTGTGATGTCCTTCGGTCTCGTAAACGCACCAGCCATCTTCCAGAGGTACATGGACAAGGTATTCGGCAACATGTTATTTTTGTCGGTAGTAGTGTACCTGGACGACATCCTAATCTTTTCCAAGTCTTTATCTGAGCACAGATCATCGGTCAGACTAGTTCTACAGCGTCTGCAGTCCCATCATTTACTGGTAAAGCCAGAGAAGTGTTCATTTGAATACACAACTGTGTCCTACTTGGGTTTCATACTGTCCAAGGAGGGTATTGAGATGGATGCTAATAAGGTAAAGGCCGTTAGAGATTGGAAGGAACCTACCAACATCAAGGAACTGCAAGGTTTTCTAGGATTGGCTAACTTTTACAGGAGGTTTATTCCCAACTTCTCCAAAAAGGTACTCCCTCTGACCTCCTTATTGAAGAAGGGCGTGAAGTTCATATTTGGAGGAGAACCCCAAAGAGCTTTCAGTTTCCTAAAGGAATGCTTTTCTACAGCACCCATCCTGGTCCAACCGGATCAGGCCAAGCCTTTCATTCTGGAAACGGATGCTTCTGCAGGGGCTGTAGGGGCAGTCTTACTCCAAAGGACTGAAGACGGCTATGAACATCCGGTTGCTTACTACTCCAAGACACTGACTAGTAGTGAGTGCATCTACTCTGTAATCGAAAAGGAGCTGTTGGACATAAAGTTGGCCTGCCAAGAATGGAGACATCTCCTACAGGGAGCCACACATAAATTCACCATTAGAACAGACCACCTTAACCTTCGGGTCTTGCAACAGTTGGAATATTCTAACGCCAGACACGCCAGATGGGCGTATTTTTTCCTACAGTACGACTTCATGATTACTTACATACCTGGCACAGAAAACAGGAAGGCGGACGCCTTGTCCAGAAGCCTAGGAGAGACATCTAGTTCCTATAAGGAACACAAACTGGTTTTTCCGCGTCTCACAGTTCTAGCATCTACAGTTTCGTTCCTTCAAAACCTACTCCCACAGTATCAGAGGTGTTCCGAACTTCCGTTATCCGTTAACCAGGATAAGGATGGATTGTTCTATCATGAAGGAGCCCTCTACATTCCTACTAAGGAGTTGCAAAGGCTGATATTTTCTTGGTGTCCTGACACCCCCCTATCCGGACATTCCGGTATTAGGAAGACCTTTGATCTTATCCAGAGAGGGTTCTGGTGGCCTACCTTAAGAAGAGATGTAGACCAGTATGTGTCTGCTTGTTCGGTATGCGCTTCCAACAAACACCGAACAGGAAGGCCTCTGGGGTTGTTACAACAACACTCCCTATCGGACCGCCCTTGGGAACATATATCCACTGATTTTATCGTGAACCTCCCTCCCTCATATGGTATGACCACAATCATGGTGACCATTGACTCCTTTAGCAAGCTAGCGCATTTCTCTGCCTTCAAGCAAATCCCTTCAGCCTCCGAGATGGCCGCAACTTTTCTCCAGGACATAGTTTGTCTACATGGTTTACCTAAGACCATTGTTTCAGACAGGGGACCTCAATTCACCTCGAAGTTTTGGTCTTCCCTCTGCCAAGCTCTCGGGATTCACAAGGCTCTTTCCTCAGGATATCATCCGCAGAGCAACAGCCAAACGGAAAGACTTAATGCCAACCTGGAACAATACCTTAGGTGTTTTTGCAGTCCACAACAGGAAGAGTGGTATCGCTTCCTTCCACAAGCGGAATTCGCTTACAACAACTCCCTTCATACCTCGATCCAGATGAGCCCTTTCTATTGTACGTACGGATACCATCCTCAACACCTACCCTGGCTCAGTCCTCCTTCTACCAAGATCCCGGCTCTAGATACGATTCTACAGGACCTACAGAAGGTGCACAAGCTCGCTAAGGAAGCACACCAAGCGAGTCAACTAGCGCAGAAGAGGTGGGCTGACAAGGGTCGTTGCGCCCATCCCAGCTGGAAGGTCAGACAATTGGTCTGGTTATCCACCAGATTTCTACCTAGATGGGTTCATAGGGGGAAGTTCTCCTCTTGTTTTCTTGGACCTTTTTCCATTTTGCAACAGATCAATCCGGTTGCATATAAGCTCCAGCTACCAAACTATCTCAGGAAGGTGCATCCGGTCTTCCACGTATCCCTTCTCAAAGAATATAAGGAGGATCCCTTCAAGAGACCTGTGAACCGCTCACATGCCCGAGTGACCCCGGCACCCGAAGAATGTGAAGTGTCTCATTTGGTGGATTCCCGTTACCGCAAAGGGCGGTTATACTACTTGGTTCATTGGAAGAACTATCCAGTAGAAGAGAGGACATGGGAACCTGTGAGCCATATACACGCCCCACGTCTGGTACAGAAGTTCCATCGACTTCATCCGGGCAAACCTGGGGGTGCCCCGAGAAAGAAGGGGTATACTGTCAGGAACTGGAGATTGTGGAAGCGCTGGAGGCAATGATCAGCGCGCGCTCCAGTCCTCACCCAAGATGGCCGCGGTACCTTTAAGAGGCTGGCTCCTCCCACAAACCGATGCGTTGTATCTGTTAGTCAACGCTCGGTTCATGTGGTGGAGTTTCTTCCGTGGAGCACTCCGTGCCTACTGTGAACTTGCTAACCGCCTTGTATCCTACCTTAGATTCTCTCCCTCCTTCATGCCCGTGCCTCGTTTGTCTGTTTTTTCCATTTTGCTCTCCGCCTGATCTGTTCTTTTCCCTCTACTCACGGCGTTCGGCGCCGCCTGGTTCTGTGCCATTGCCTCTTGTTAGACTTTCCTAGCTCCCGTTCCTCTCGCTAACTTCGCCCTTCCGTTTTTGCACTTGTGTCACTCTGATGTAGCATCTTTCTCTGCGCAGCCTTTCCTTTAGTATTCCATTACTTCCACTGGCGCTACTTTGCCTTTCGCTTGCAGAGTCCCTGTTGCTCTGACTACACCCTTGGAGCCTTTTTCTCTTGCATTATTGGACTATTTCCGTTTACCTTTCTATTCCCTTTCAGTCTGCCTTTCACGACATGCTCAGGATTATTCTTTTCGTCCTAACCCATTTCTTTTCCTTCTTCTGTTTTTTATCACGTGGTGTTGCTTTTTCTTCTTATAAACTTTTGCTCATTTCAGCATTCTATTTGGAGAACTTCTAGTGTTCTCTCCTATCTTATACTCCCTAAAGTCTGGACAGTTGTGGAATCAGACATCTATACAACAGGCATTCCTTTTTGTTGTGGAGCAAACATCGCCTGCATTGACGATTGAGAGGAACCGACTGTCCCCCTTCTGAACCCATTCAGAAACAGGGTTTTTTCTGCATTCATGCTTTTTCCCCGGAAATTAGGACTGGCCCCCTGGGGATCCCCGAGGTCAGGGTTACATCTCTGCCAAGGTGGCCTCCGGAGGGGCCAGACCCTACCTACACGATAAGAAGGTCCGAACTCCGAAGGACAGAACTCCCTCAAGGAGAAGGGATCAGAAGAAGACGGAGGCCAATCCTAAAGAATCCTTCCCAGAAGAATCAGGTGAGGAGTTGGGGGAGGAAGCCTCAGTTCTTGACACACAGGAGCATATTATTCACCCTTTCAAAGTTCAACTATGTCACAGGGTGATATTATTCACACATTATAAATTCAGCTATACTACATGATGATATTAATCACACTACCTAACTATACTAGAGGATGAGGTTATTCACACCTTCTAAGTTCAGCACACTTTCTAAGTTCAACTAAATCACAGTTATGCTATTAGGCACACTTCTAAATTTGACTTTGGCACAGTGAGGTTATTTGGCACACTTTCTAAGTTCAACTAAAAGACAGTTACGCTATTAGGCACACTTTTAAATTCGACTTTGGCACAGTAAGGTTATTAGGCACATTTTCTAAATTCAACTAAACCACAGTTACGCTATCAGGCACACTTCTAAATTCGACTTTGGCACAGTGAGGTTATTAGGCACCCTTCTAAATTTGACTTTGGCACAGTGAGGTTATTAGGCACACTTTCTAAGTTCAACTAAACCACAGTTACGCTATCAGACACACTTCTAAATTCAACTTTAGCACAGTAAGGTTATTAGGCACACTTTCTAAGTTCAACTAAAGCACAGTTACGCTATCAGGCACACTTCTAAATTCGACTTTGACACAGTAAGGTTATTAGGCACATTTTCTAAGTTCAACTAAACCACAGTTGCGCTATCAGGCACACTTCTAAATTCGACTTTGGCACAGTGAGGTTATTAGGCACCCTTCTAAATTTGACTTTGGCAAGTAAGGTTATTAGGCACCCTTCTAAATTTGACTTTGGCACAGTGAGGTTATTAGGCACACTTTCTAATTTCAACTAAACCACAGTTACGCTATCAGGCACACTTTCTAAGTTCAACTAAATCACAGTTACGCTATTAGGCACACTTCTAAATTCGACTTTGGCACAGTAAGGTTATTAGGCACACTTTCTAAGTTCAACTAAACCACAGTTACGCTATCAGGCACACTTCTAAATTCGACATTGTCACAGTGATGTTATTAGTCACACTTCTAAATTCAACTTTGGCACAGTGAGGTTATTAGACACACTTTCTAAGTTCAACCAAATCACAGTTATGCTATTAGGCACACTTCTAAATTTGACTTTGGCACAGTGAGGTTATTGGGCACACTTTCTAAGTTCAACTGAACCATAGTTACGCTATTAGGCACACTTTCTATGTTCAACTAAATCACAGTTATGCTATTAGGCACACTTCTAAATTCGACTTTGGCACAGTAAGGTTATTAGGCACACTTTCTAAGTTCAACTAAACCACAGTTACGCTATCAGGCACACTTCTAAATTCGACATTGTCACAGTGATGTTATTAGGCACACTTCTAAATTCAACTTTGGCACAGTGAGGTTATTAGGCACACTTTCTAAGTTCAACTAAATCACAGTTATGCTATTAGGCACACTTCTAAATTTGACTTTGGCACAGTGAGGTTATTAGGCACACTTTCTAAGTTCAACTGAACCATAGTTACGCTATTAGGCACACTTTCTATGTTCAACTAAATCACAGTTACGCTATCAGGCACACTTCTAAATTCGACTTTGGCACAGTGATGTTATTAGGCACACTTCTAAATTCAACTTTGGCACAGTGAGGTTATTAGGCACACTTTCTAAGTTCAACCAAATCACAATTATGCTATTAGGCACACTTTCTAAGTTCAACTAAATCACAGTTATGCTATTAGGCACACTTCTAAATTTGAATTTGGCACAGTGAGGTTATTAGGCACACTTTCTAAGTTCAACTGAACCATAGTTACGCTATTAGGCATACTTTCTATGTTCAACTAAATCACAGTTACGCTATTAGGCACACTTCTAAATTTGACTTTGGCACAGTAAGGTTATTAGGCACACTTTCTAAGTTCAACTAAACCACAGTTACGCTCTCAGGCACACTTCTAAATTCGACTTTGGCACAGTGAGGTTATTAGGCACACTTCTAAATGTGACTTTGGCACAGTGAGGTTATTAGGCACTCTTCTAAATTCGACTTTGGCACAGTGAGGTTATTAGGCACACTTTCTAAGTTCAACTAAACCACAGTTACGCTATTAGGCACACTTTCTAAGTTCAACTAAATCACAATCACGTTATTAGGAACACTTCTAAATTCGACTTTGGCACAGTGAGGTTTTTAGGCACACTTTCTAAGTTCAACTAAATCACAATCACGTTATTAGGAACACTTCTAAATTCGACTTTGGCACAGTGAGGTTATTAGGCACCCTTCTAAATTTGACTTTGGCACAGTGCGGTTACTAGGCACACTTTCTAAGTTCAACTAAACCACAGTTACTCTATCAGGCACACTTCTAAATTCGACTTTAGCACAGTAAGGTTATTAGGCACACTTTCTAAGTTCAACTAAAGCACAGTTACGCTATCAGGCACACTTCTAAATTCGACTTTGGCACAGTGAGGTTATTAGGCACCCTTCTAAATTTGACTTTGGCACAGTGAGGTTATTAGGCACCCTTCTAAATTTGACTTTGGCACAGTGAGGTTATTAGGCACACTTTCTAATTTCAACTAAACCACAGTTACGCTATCAGGCACACTTTCTAAGTTCAACTAAATCACAGTTACCCTATTAGGCACACTTCTAAATTCGACTTTGGCACAGTAAGGTTATTAGGCACACTTTCTAAGTTCAACTAAACCACAGTTACGCTATCAGGCACACTTCTAAATTCAACTTTGGCACAGTGAGATTATCAGGCACACTTTCTAAGTTCAACCAAATCACAGTTATGCTATTAGGCACACTTCTAAATTTGACTTTGGCACAGTGAGGTTATTGGGCACACTTTCTAAGTTCAACTGAACCATAGTTACGCTATTAGGCACACTTTCTATGTTCAACTAAATCACAGTTACGCTATTAGGCACACTTCTAAATTCGACTTTGGCACAGTAAGGTTATTAGGCACACTTTCTAAGTTCAACTAAACCACAGTTACGCTATCAGGCACACTTCTAAATTCGACATTGTCACAGTGATGTTATTAGGCACACTTCTAAATTCAACTTTGGCACAGTGAGGTTATTAGGCACACTTTCTAAGTTCAACCAAATCACAGTTATGCTATTAGGCACACTTCTAAATTTGACTTTGGCACAGTGGGGTTATTGGGCACACTTTCTAAGTTCAACTGAACCATAGTTACGCTATTAGGCACACTTTCTATGTTCAACTAAATCACAGTTAAGCTATTAGGCACACTTCTAAATTCAACTAAATCACAGTTATGCTATTAGGCACACTTCTAAATTTGACTTTGGCACAGTGAGGTTATTAGGCACACTTTCTAAGTTCAACTGAACCATAGTTACGCTATTAGGCATACTTTCTATGTTCAACTAAATCACAGTTACGCTATTAGGCACACTTCTAAATTCGACTTTTGCACAGTAAGGTTATTAGGCACACTTTCTAAGTTCAACTAAACCACAGTTACGCTCTCAGGCACACTTCTAAATTCGACTTTGGCACAGTGAGGTTATTAGGCACACTTTCTAAGTTCAACTAAACCACAGTTACGCTATCAGGCACACTTCTAAATTCGACATTGTCACAGTGATGTTATTAGGCACACTTCTAAATTCAACTTTGGCACAGTGAGGTTATTAGGCACACTTTCTAAGTTCAACCAAATCACAGTTATGCTATTAGGCACCCTTCTAAATTTGACTTTGGCACAGTGGGGTTATTGGGCACACTTTCTAAGTTCAACTGAACCATAGTTACGCTATTAGGCACACTTTCTATGTTCAACTAAATCACAGTTACGCTATTAGGCACACTTCTAAATTCGACTTTGGCACAGTAAGGTTATTAGGCACACTTTCTAAGTTCAACTAAACCACAGTTACGCTATCAGGCACACTTCTAAATTCGACATTGTCACAGTGATGTTATTAGGCACACTTCTAAATTCAACTTTGGCACAGTGAGGTTATTAGGCACACTTTCTAAGTTCAACCAAATCACAATTATGCTATTAGGCACACTTTCTAAGTTCAACTAAATCACAGTTATGCTATTAGGCACACTTCTAAATTTGACTTTGGCACAGTGAGGTTATTAGGCACACTTTCTAAGTTCAACTAAACCACAGTTACGCTCTCAGGCACACTTCTAAATTCGACTTTGGCACAGTGAGGTTATTAGGCACACTTCTAAATGTGACTTTGGCACAGTGAGGTTATTAGGCACACTTCTAAATTCGACTTTGGCACAGTGAGGTTATTAGGCACACTTTCTAAGTTCAACTAAACCACAGTTACGCTATTAGGCACACTTTCTAAGTTCAACTAAATCACAATCACGTTATTAGGAACACTTCTAAATTCGACTTTGGCACAGTGAGGTTATTAGGCACACTTTCTAAGTTCAACTAAACCACAGTTACGCTCTCAGGCACACTTCTAAATTCGACTTTGGCACAGTGAGGTTATTAGGCACACTTCTAAATGTGACTTTGGCACAGTGAGGTTATTAGGCACACTTCTAAATTCGACTTTGGCACAGTGAGGTTATTAGGCACACTTTCTAAGTTCAACTAAACCACAGTTACGCTATTAGGCACACTTTCTAAGTTCAACTAAATCACAATCACGTTATTAGGAACACTTCTAAATTCGACTTTGGCACAGTGAGGTTATTAGGCACACTTTCAAAGATCAACTGTACCACATGATGATATTATTAACATTTCTAAATTCAACTATACCATAGGGTGAGATAATTCACAGATTACAATTTCAACTATACCACAGGATGATATTATTCACCCTTTCTAAATTCAGCTATACCACAGGGTGAGATTATTCACACTTTCTACGTTCAAATATACCACAGGATGATATTGTTCACACTTTCTAAGCTCAGTTATATTCAAGTAAAGGACACTTTTTAAGTTTAACTATACCACAGGATGATATTATTCACACTTTCTAAATTCAGTTTTACCAAAGTTGGGGACACTTTCTAAGTTCAGCTATACCACAGGGTGAGATTATTCACACTTTCTAAGTTCAACTATACCACAGGAAGATATTGTTCACACTTTCTAAGTTTAGTTATACTACAGTTGGGGACACTTTCTAAGTTCAACTATACCAGTTCACACTTTCTAAGTTCAACTATACGACAGGATGATATTATTCACACTTTCTAAATTCAGCTATACCACTGGGTGAGATTATTCCCACATTCTAAGTTCAACTGTACCACAGGATCATATTATTCACACTTTCTAAGTTCAGTTATACCACAGTTGGGGAGACTTTCTAAGTTCAACTGAACCACAGGAATATATTATTCAAACTTTCTAAGTTTACCTATACCACAGGATGATATTATTCACACCTTCCAGGTTCAGCTATAGCATGGGGTGAGATTATTCACAGTTTCCGAGTGCAACTATACCACTGGGTGAGATTATTCACACTTTCTAAATTCAACTATACCACAGGATGAAATTATTCACACTTTCTAAATTCAGATTATACCACAGTTAGGCACATTTTCTAAGTTCAACTAAATCACAGTTACTCTATTAGGCACACTTCTAAATTCGACTTTGGCACAGTAAGGTTATTAGACACACTTTCTAAGTTCAACTAAACCACAGTTACGCTATTAGGCACAATTTCTAAGTTCAACTAAATCACAGTTACTCTATTAGGCACACTTCTAAATTCGACTTTGGCACAGTAAGGTTATTAGGCACACTTTCTAAGTTCAACTAAACCACAGTTGCGCTATCAGGCACACTTCTAAATTCGACTTTGGCACAGTGAGGTTATTAGGCACACTCCTAAATTCGACATTGGCACAGTGAGGTTATTAGGCACACTTTCTAAGTTCACCTAAACCACAGTTACGTTATTAGGCACACTTCTAAATTCGACTTTGGCACAGTAAGGTTATTAGACAGATTTTCTAAGTTCAACTAAACCACAATTACGCTATTAGGCACACTTTAAGTCGAACTAAATCACAGCTATGCTATTAGGCACACTTCTAAATTTGACTTTGGCACAGTGAGGTTATTCGGCACACTTTCTAAGTTCAACTAAACAACAGTTATGCTATTAGGCACACTTTCTAAGTTCAACTAAATCACAGTTACGCTATTATGCACCCTTCTAAATTCGACTTTGGCACAGTAAGGTTATTAGGCACACTTTCTAAGTTCAACTTAACCACAGTTACGCTCTCAGGCACACTTTTAAATTCGACTTTGTCACAGAGAGGTTATTAAGCACACTTCTAAATTTAACTTTGGCACAGTGAGGTTATTAGGCACACTTTCTAAGTTCAACTAAACCACAGTTACGCTATTAGGCACACTTCTAAATTTGACTTTGTCACAGTGGGGTTATTAGGCACCCTTCTAAATTCGACTTTGGCACAGTGAGGTTATTAGGGACACTTTCTAAGTTCAACTAAACCACAGTTACGCTATTAGGCACACTTTCTAAGTTCAACTAAATCCCAGTTACGTTATTAGGCACACTTCTAAATTCGACTTTGGCACAGTGAGGTTATTAGGCACACTTTCTAAGTTCAAGTAAACCACAGTTACGCTATTAGGCACACTTCTAAGTTCAACTAAACCACAGTTACGCTATTAGGCACACTTCTAAATTTGACTTTGGCACTCTGAGGGTATTAGGCAAACTTTCTGAATTGTGAGGTTTGTTCAGACTATCTAGATGTGAGATTCAATTCAATTGAACAAATCAGGCTTGCTTAATGTTGTTGGGAGTGCACTCTAGATGCAAGAATTTACAACAGTAGGGCTTGTTGGTTTGAGTGGTAGGGTTGTCTGACGTGAAGTATTTGCTTCAGTCCCCAACCTTGCCACACTTACTTTTTAGCGGGTGCTGGCTTCCTGCGGATACCTGCAGATACGATCTGGAGCTGTCTTGTAGGAGCCATCCTTTGCCTCAGGTCCTTAGCTGAAGGAGGCTGCTGGGCAGAGGGCTGACCTGGGAGGGCCAGTTAAGACCAGTCTGGAGAGCCAATAGGGGGGGTGGGCAGAGGATTCAGGAAGAGGGCGCGGGGTGGGATTGGGCAGACAAAGTGCTTGGTAGGGGTCTCGGGCCAAGACAAAATGGCCTAAAAATCACACTGCTACCGTGAACAAACACTCACTGTGCTGAAAGAAGGAAAAGGGGCAGGTGAGAACAAACGAGTTGTTAGACTCTCAGCAAAGTAGTCACGGACCAACTGGAGGAGAGGGGAAGGTCGGGAGGTTGAAGGGAGTCAGGAAGAGGGCGCGGGGTGGGATCGAGCAGCCAAAGGGCTTGGTAGGGGTCTCGGGCCTAGACAAAATTGCCTTAAAATCACACTGCTACTGCCAACAAACACTCACCGTGCTCCAAGATGGAATAGGGGCTGGTGAGAAAAAACAAGTTGTTAGACTCTCAGCAAAGTAGTCACAGACCAATGGGAGGAGGGGGGCGGGTCAGAAAGTGGGAGGGAAAGGAGTCAGGAAGAGGGCACGGGGTGGGATCGGGTAGCCAAGGGGCTTGGTAGGGGTCTCGGACCAAGACAAAATTTCCTAAAAATCACACTGCTACCGCCAACAAACACTCACCGTGCTCCAAGATGGAAAAGGGGCCGGTGAGAACAAACGAGTCACTAGATTCTCAGCAAAGTAGTCATGGACCAATGGGAAGGGGGAGGGTCAGGATTGAGGAGGGAAGGGAGTCAGGAAGAGGGCGTGGGTATGATTGGGCAGCCAAGGGGCTTGGTAGGGGTCTCGGGCCTAGACAAAATTGCCTATAAATCACACTGCTACCACCAACAAACACTCACTGTGCTCCAAGATGGAAAAGGGACCGGTGAGAACAAACAAGTCATTAGACTCTCAGCAAAGTAGTCACGGACCGATGGGAGGAGGAGGGGCGGGTCAGGAGGCGAGAGGGAAAGGAGTCAGGAAGAGGGTGCGGGGTGGGATCGGGCAGCCAAGGGGCTTGGTAGGGTACTCGGGCCAAGACAAAATTGCCTAAAAATCACACTGCTACCGCCAACAAAGATTCACTGTGCTCCAAGATGGAAAAGGGGCCGGTGAGACCAAACGAGTCATTAGACTCTCAGCAAAGTAGTCATGGACCAATGGGGGGCGGGTCAGGAGGCGGGAGGGAAGGGACGCAGGAAGAGGGCGCGGGGTGGGATTGGGCAGCCAAGGGGCTAGGTAGGGGTCTTTGGCCTAGACAAAATTGCCTAAAAATCACACTGCTACCGCCAACAAACACTCACCATGCTCCAGGACGGAAAAGGGGCCGGTGAGAACAAATGAGTCCTTAGACTCTCAGCAAAGTAGTCACGGACCAATGGGAGGAGGAGGGGCGGGTCGGGAGGCGGGAGGGAAAGGAGTTAGGAAGAGGGTGCTGGGTGGGATCGGGCAGCCAAGGGGCTTGGTAGGGGTCTCGGGCCAAGACAAAATTGCCTAAAAATCACACTGCTACCGCCACCAAACACTCACCGTGCTCTAAGATGGAAAAGGGGCCGTTGAGACCAAACGAGTCATTAGACTCTCAGCACAGTAGTCATGGACAAATGGGGGGGTGGGTCAGGAGGCGGGAGGGAAGGGACTCAGGAAGGGGGTGCAGAGTGGGATTGGGCAGCCAAGGGGCTAGGTAAGGGTCTTTGGCCTAGACAAAATTGCCTAAAAATCACACTGCTACCACCAACAAACACTCACCGTGCTCCAGGATGGAAAAGGGGTCTGTGAGAACAAACGAGTCATTAGACTCTCAGCAAAGTAGTTACAGACCAATGGGAGGAGGAGGGGCGGGTCGGGAGGCGGGAGGGAAAGGAGTCAGGAAGAGGGTGCGGGGTGGGATCGGGCAGCCAAGGGGCTTGGTAGGGGTCTCGGGCCAAGACAAAATTGCCTAAAAATCACACTGCTACTGCCAACAAACACTCACCGTGCTCCAAGATGGAAAAGGGGCCGTTGAGACCAAACGAGTCATTAGACTCTCAGCACAGTAGTCATGGACTAATGGTGGGGTGGGTCAGGAGGCGGGAGGGAAGGGACTCAGGAAGGGGGTGCGGAGTGGGATTGGGCAGCCAAGGGGCTAGGTAAGGGTCTTTGGCCTAGACAAAATTGCCTAAAAATCACACTGCTACCACCAACAAACACTCACCGTGCTCCAGGATGGAAAAGGGGCGGTGAGAATAAACGAGTCCTTAGACTCTCAGCAAAGTAGTTACAGACCAATGGGAGGAGGAGGGGCGGGTCGGGAGGCGGGAGGGAAAGGAGTCAGGAAGAGGGTGCGGGGTGGGATCGGGCAGCCAAGGGGCTTGGTAGGGGTCTCGGGCCAAGACAAAATTGCCTAAAAATCACACTGCTCTCGCCAACAAACACTCACTGTGCTCCAAGATGGAAAAGGGGCCGGTGAGACCAAACGAGTCATTAGACTCTCAGCAAAGTAGTCATGGACCAATGGGGGGGCGGGTCAGGAGGCGGGAGCGAAGGGACTCAGGAAGAGGGCGCGGGGTGGGATTGGGCAGCCAAGTGCCTAGGTAGGGGTCTTTGGCCTAGACAAAATTGCCTAAAAATCACACTGCTACCACCAACAAACACTCACCGTGCTCCAGGATGGAAAAGGGGCCGGTGAGAACAGACAAGTCCTTAGACTCTCAGCAAAGTAGTCACGGACCAATGGGAGGAGGGGGGTAGGTCGGGAGGATGAAGCGAGTCAGGAAGAGGGCACAGGGTGGGATCGGGCAGCCAAGGGGCTTGTTAGGGGTCTTAGGCCTAGACAAAATTGCCTAAAAATAACACTGCTACCACCAACAAAGACTCACCGTGCTCCAAGATGGGAAAGGGGCCGGTGAGAACAAACGAGTTGTTAGAGTCTCAGCAGAGTAGTCACAGACCAATGGGAGGAGGGGGGCAGGTCGGGAGGCGGGAGGGAAGGGAGTCAGGAAGAGGGCGCAGGGTGGGATCGGGCAGCCAAGGGGCTTGGTAGGGGTCTCGGGCCAAGACAAAATGGCCTAAAAATCACACTGCTACCGTGAACAAACACTCACTGTGCTCCAAGATGGAAAAGGGACCGGTGAGAACAAACAAGTTGTTAGACTCTCAGCAAAGTAGTCACGGACCAATGGGAGGAGGAGGGGCGGGTCGGGAGGCGGGAGGGAAAGGAGTCAGGAAGAGGGTGCTAGGTGGGATCGGGCAGCCAAGGGGCTTGGTAGGGGTCTTGGGCCAAGACAAAATTGCCTAAAAATCACACTGCTCTCGCCAACAAACACTCACCGTGCTCCAAGATGGAAAAGGGGCCGGTGAGACCAAACGAGTCATTAGACTCTCAGCAAAGTAGTCATGGACCAATGGGAGGAGGGGGGGCAGGTCAGGTTGCGGGAGGGAAGGGAGTCAGGAAGAGGGCGCAGGGTGGGATTGGGCAGCCAAGGGGCTAGGTAGGGGTCTTTGGCCTAGACAAAATTGCCTAAAAATCACACTGCTACCGCCAACAAACACTCACCATGCTCCAGGACGGAAAAGGGGCCGGTGAGAACAAATGAGTCCTTAGACTCTCAGCAAAGTAGTTACAGACTAATGGGAGGAGGAGGGGCGGGTCGGGAGGCGGGAGGGAAAGGAGTCAGGAAGAGGGTGCGGGTGGGATCGGGCAGCCAAGGGGCTTGGTAGGGGTCTCGGGCCAAGACAAAATTGCCTAAAAATCACACTGCTACCGCCAACAAACACTCACCGTGCTCCAAGATGGAAAAGGGGCCGTTGAGACCAAACGAGTTATTAGACTCTCAGCACAGTAGTCATGGACTAATGGTGGGGTGGGTCAGGAGGCGGGAGGGAAGGGACTCAGGAAGGGGGTGCGGAGTGGGATTGGGCAGCCAAGGGGCTAGGTAAGGGTCTTTGGCCTAGACAAAATTGCCTAAAAATCACACTGCTACCACCAACAAACACTCACCGTGCTCCAGGATGGAAAAGGGGCCGGTGAGAATAAACGAGTCCTTAGACTCTCAGCAAAGTAGTTACAGACCAATGGGAGGAGGAGGGGCGGGTCGGGAGGCGGGAGGGAAAGGAGTCAGGAAGAGGGTGCGGAGTGGGATCGGGCAGCCAAGGGGCTTGGTAGGGGTCTCGGGCCAAGACAAAATTGCCTAAAAATCACACTGCTCTCGCCAACAAACACTCACCGTACTCCAAGATGGAAAAGGGGCCGGTGAGACCAAACGAGTCATTAGACTCTCAGCAAAGTAGTCATGGACCAATGGGGGGCGGGTCAGGAGGCGCGAGGGAAGGGACTCAGGAAGAGGGCGCGGGGTGGGATTGGGCAGCCAAGTGCCTAGGTAGGGGTCTTTGGCCTAGACAAAATTGCCTAAAAATCACATTGCTACCACCAACAAACACTCACCGTGCTCCAGGATGGAAAAGGGGCCGGTGAGAACAGACAAGTCCTTAGACTCTCAGCAAAGTAGTCACGGACCGATGGGAGGAGGGGGGGTAGGTCGGGAGGATGAAGCGAGTCAGGAAGAGGGCACAGGGTGGGATCGGGCAGCCAAGGGGCTTGGTAGGGGTCTTAGGCCTAGACGAAATTGCCTAAAAATAACACTGCTTCCGCCAACAAACACTCACCGTGCTCCAAGATGGGAAAGGGGCCGGTGAGAACAAACGAGTTGTTAGAGTCTCAGCAGAGTAGTCACAGACCAATGGGAGGAGGGGGGGCAGGTCGGGAGGCGGGAGGGAAGGGAGTCAGGAAGAGGGCGCAGGGTGGGATCGGGCAGCCAAGGGGCTTGGTAGGGGTCTCGGGCCAAGACAAAATGGCCTAAAAATCACACTGCTACCGTGAACAAACACTCACTGTGCTCCAAGATGGAAAAGGGACCGGTGAGAACAAACAAGTTGTTAGACTCTCAGCAAAGTAGTCACGGACCAATGGGAGGAGAGGGAGCAGGGGGAGGCGGGTTGGGAGGCGGGAGGGAAGGGAGTCAGGAAGAGGGCACGGGTGGAATCAGGCAACAAAGGGGCTTGGTAGGCATCCCGGGCCAAGACAAAATTGCCTAAAATTCACACTGCTACCACCAACAAACACTCACTGTGCTCCAAGATGGAAAAGGGGCCGTTGAGAAAAAACAATTCATTAGACTTTCAGCAAAGTAGTCACAGACCAATGGGAGGTGGGGGGCAGGTCAGGAGGCGGGAGGGAAGGGAGTAATCAAGAGGGATTAGGGTGGGATTGGGCAGAGGTCTCGGGCCTAGACAAAATTGCCTAAAAACCACACTGCTACTGCCAACAAACACTCACTGTGTTCTTGGATGAGAAAGAGGGGACTATTGTATTTATAGACATTGAGGGAGTTGTGGCAAGAGAGGATTGGGTTGCAGTACATTCAATTGATGACCAAGGGAAGGCATGGAGGGAAATAATTGCAGTGGCAGAGGGGTGTAGTCTAACACACGTGACAGATGAAGAGCTGTTTTCAGAAAACAGAGGGGAGGCAGAAAAGATGTTGGAAATGAGTGTGCGCTTCTGGTTTTGCATCACATACTGAGAGGTTGCACAAAAAATGGCAGTGGAACTTGAGGCATCACCACCTTTCTGGGAGGAGGATCTGGCCAAGTTACCTGACACACTATGGACAACAAGTCCCTGTGATGTGGGGTGCATCAAAAGCATAGGTGGGATGAAGATCAAATTGAAACCTGGAGCAATCCTGCCAAGGGTCAAACAATACTTCCTGACCAAAGAAGCAGAGGAGGGCATTTATGAAATTATCAATGCCCTCATTGAGAGAGGCATTTTAGTACCATCAGAATCTCCATGCAACACAGCAGTGTACCCTGTGCACAGGGCAAGCGGGAGGTCATGGCGTTTTATCCAGGATTTACTCCCTCTTAACAATATTGTAGAGGCAGAGTACCCCATAGCAGCAAACCCTGCAATGATCCTATGTGGCATCCCATCAGAAGCCACCTGTTTCGCTGTCATTGACCTTAAAAACAAATTTTTCTCAGTACCATTACACCCAAATTCACATGATTTGACCAGCTTTATGTACCGCAACCAGAAATGGAACCATACTAGATTACCACAAAGGTACTACGAGTCACCATCTATCTTTAATAGAGTGATACAGATGATTTGGGAAATGTTCAGACAGAAAGCACTGTCTTGCAGTACGTAGATGATATCCTCATCTGCAGCCAAACAGAGGAAGATTGCAGAAAAGACCCAGTACACATGCTCACAGTACTAGCAGAAAAAGGTAGACAAAGCCAAACTCCAGTACTGGTAAAACGAAGTGCTGTATATTGGGCAGTTGATTTCCAAAAATGGCAGGCACATTGCCCCAAAGAGAGCTCAGACAATCCTCAAGTCTCCACATCCTAAACCAGTGAGAGAACTGCAGCAGTTCCTCGGCTTATGCAACTATTGCAGAGCATGGGTTTTTGAATACAGTACCTACACATGTCCACTCCTAACTGCTCTCGAAGAAGCACAGAGAGAGGCCAACCCACTGGGCTGGACAAGAGAAATGACTGAATCCTTCAACGAGCTGAAAGAGGCAATATGCACAGCTCCAGTGTTAGGGACCCCAGATTACAAAAAGGAATTCTTCCTGTTTTCACACACAGATGGTGTGGTTAGGAAAGCAGTAATGACCCAAAAAACAAGCATGGGCCATAAGCTAATTGCTTACTACAGTGAACAACTTGACTCTATAATGAGAGGGCATTATCTGTGCGAACAATCATTGGCTGCTGCAGCCTTCGCAGTAGAAAGAGCTTCAACAATAACAATGGGGTGCACAACCACCCTTTACGTGGAACATGCCCTCTTTGCAATACTGCATAAGCCAAAAAGCATGTCGACAACCCAGAGGACATCAGGGTATGAGAAAGTACTATCAAAAGCAGAGCTAAAGATAGTAAGATACCAAAATGTAAACCCAGCACTATTTATGGCAGATGTCTGCCAACCAGGCGAGTGGGACCATGATTGTACCAAAAACATAGAATTCTTCACTGAGACATGCAAGGTAGAGGAAGATGCACAAGATGCACTTCAGAGGGGAGAGGTACTGTACATTGATGGGTCTTCAACTATTGATCAAAGTTGTGGGACCAGGAGAACAGAAGCTGCTTTAGTGAGATTAAAGGAAGATTGGACAAGCAAGGTGGTAGTGAGTGCTCAATTACCTCTTCATTATTCAGCACAAGCAGCAGAACTAGTAGCACTAATATTGGCCCTGCGAAAATGTGTAAGAAAGAGCGTAACAATATATTCAGATAGTGCCTACGTCACCTCAACAGTACATTTGGGATTGGCCAGGTGGCACAGGAGAAGGTTCAGAAGAGCTTATGGAACTCCTGTACAGCATGCCTTGTTGTTAGGAGAGCTGATCAAAGTAATAACATACCCACAGGAGCTAGCATTAGTGAAGTACAAAGCACACACTAATGGGGAAGACACCATCTCAAGGGGTAATGAAGCAGCAGACAACAAAGCAAAATGTGCCTCATACTTCAGAGAAATGTGGGACATGAAGGAGAAGGAAAAGGAAAAGGGGGGGGGTGAGATGGATGTTATTGAAGGAAGGCTACAATAACCTACCATAAACTCGTATACTGGGACTGCAGGGAGCTGCACCAAAAGATGAGAAAGAACTCTTGGTAAAAAGAGAGGGTATTCAATGTCCCCTACAGATGCCATATGGTGACAAAACAACACAGGGAAAGTGGTCATGCCACTTGCGTTACTAAAAACAGCATTAACACAGTTGCATCACCCCCCTACACACACACACACACACACACACAGGGAAAGAGGTTATTGCAACAGGCATTGTAGAATCATGGTTCTGTCCCAATCTAAACAAACATGTAGCTAACTTCATCAGTAATTGTTTGACGTGCCAGCAGTTTACCGCTGGACACACCCTGAGAGTTGTGAGGGGAGCCATACCTAGACCCGAAGGCCCATTCCTGCACCTCCATGTTGACTACGTGGACATGATCCAAGTATGGCAAGGATACCGCTACATGATAGTGGTTGTTTGTCCTTTCTTAAGATTTGTGGAGGCTGGACCCTGCTCCAATGCTGACGCTCTCTAAGCTGCAAGATTCCTGGTACAGGAAGTATTCCCAGGATGCAGCGTTTGTGAGGTCCTGTGATCTGACAATGGCCCCCACTTCGCCAATGAAATGTTCCAACACATAACCACTCTGCTAGGAATAAAGCAAAAATTTGCATGTGGGTACAACATGCAAGCAAATGGGATATGTGCATGCCTCAACAGCCTCCTGAAGGAGCGCATAGCAAAAACTTAGCAAAGCACCAAAAAGAACTGGCTCCACTGCCTGCCCTTGGCACTATTCTAGTTGTGCAATAACGCCCCACCAGGTGATGACAGGACAACAAATGCACCTCCCATTGGCTCTTCCCACCAGGGCACTGAAAGATTGTGAGAGTGTGGCTAAAGTAATTGGTCAGAAAATGTATGATTACAGTTGCGACCTCTGGTGACCTCTAAATGACGTCCCTGATTGCTTATGGGAAAGGTCAGACGCAGCATTGGATGAATTACCGGCATCTCACAGATTGTTCAGCAGAACATAAATATTCTTTGCATCACTATACCCCAGAGTGCAGGCATATGTGAATACCAAATGGGTACAAATTACCCACTGGGAGTTAATGGTAACTATAAACTCAACGGTGAACGGGTTCAACGCAATAAAAGTAGAGCTCAGACCAATAGGGTTGGTGGCCCTCCAGAACAGATATGTTCTAGATTTCCTCACAGCTATGGAAGGAGGAGTTTGCGCAAAAATAGAGATGGTCCAAACCTAACACCTGACACCTGACACAGCTTTGTCCAATAAACTATCTTTTTTATGGGCTCCTATATGGGAAATACCACTCAGCAACCTATCCAGAGAGTGAGCAAACAAGGTATGCTCAACAAATAATGTCATGGAGCACTATATCACTATGTTTGTAGCCTTCTCCATGGCAAACGCGGCTGTAGCCAGTGATTGTTCACGAGGAAAGTGTCTTCTCATATCCCACTGTAATATGCCAGAGGTTTATATCTGTGAGTAGTTCTCTTTGTCAACACTGCTGTCATAACTGTCCCATGTGTATGCGAAAACAGGTAAAACTCTTCAGAATCATTTGGAATCCCTAAAACTCGAGCTGTACACATTCCTTTCTTTCACTCTTCAAATCCTTCCTCCATGTCTTCAATCCATTCTATTTTATCTGGGTTTACTTGTGCTTTCTTGAGGGCCTGCAAAAGTGGCCTTGTGTATGAACTATAATCAAATACCCATGCTGTAACATAGTTGCACAATCACAGAAACTGTTGCATCTGCTTTATGTATGGCTCATGTCCAGTCCTGACATGTAATTACATATGTACATATGTAATATTAATTTAAAGTATCAACTCCTCATCTGCTGGATTGTCTTTAAACAAATCCCCGTCTGTGGCATCAGTCAGTCTATACCCTTCCCCAATGGCAATGACTGTTCTCCATGGCCTGCCCTCATCCCATCCTTTGAGAATAGCCAATTCCCCTTGTACTACAGATGCAACTAGTTCTAAAGGAATAACTCGTCCCCCTCTTCCTCCCTCGGTATCTGTGGTCTAAACAATATTCATCAGGTATTCTCATAGTCTTCCCCACTAAGCCAGGCAACCATGTTGTTAGGCAGAATCCTGTGCAGTTCCCTTAGGGAGCACTACAGAAGATTAAGACTACAGGTATGAGCAATAAATCCCCTTTGGTATCAGTCTGTACCACAAAGATTTAGTTGGTAGCTGTGGCTAAGCAGTCAGACTTATCTCAAGAGGGAGATGAGCAGTATTCAGGGTTTACGCAATAGGGCTACAGCACTTATGGCACAAGGACACACTGACCAAGGCTTTGTATTAAAAAGAATATATATATTTATTTTACACACTTCTAGTTCAACACATTAATCACAGTTAATAAAGCAAGTTAAAATAAGTCACAAAAAGTATACACAACTCCCTAGTTATATTGTAGACAATATAGTGAAAACAAGAGTGAAAACTGAGCAAAACGGCACAGTGAAAACCAAACACAAATGGCACTCTAGCAATCTCTCACAAGGGAGGGAAAACACAAGTTATACAGAAATATCTTCTTACACACCCTAGCAATCCTTCCCATAAGTTTGTGAACAAGTTTAGGCAAGGCAGTACTTTAGCATAGAGAATACTTAAATGAAAACCGAGCAAAGTGGCACTTCACAAGTTTAAAAAGTGGGAAGGAAAAGGTGGTTATAAGAAGTAGGTGCACCAACACAGTTCTAGTTGAGAAGCAATCTAGAGATGGCAGTTCTAACAAATTCAGCCAGAGTCAATAGGCCTGTGCCAGAGTCAGTGGTACAGGGCAAAGGGCCCAGGAGCAAAATGTTCTTGTAGCTGCAGTCAAGTCTTTGGTTAACGACTTTGAAAAGGTGGATGCAGAAGGTGAAAGACAATGTTTAGACGATAGGGGCGACCAACCCAACAGGTAGGTAACAGATTTAAAACACCTTTAGCACTACCACGAGGCTCTCATCGTGGAGGAAGGTTCGAGTTACTGCACTACCCAGGGATGAAACCAGCCGCGGTGCTGCCCGACGAATAAAAGGTACGCTCCTTTAAATCAGGGTCCTGGTGGATGGGTGCCTGGCTATCCAGTCTCCGAATACAGGGTACTGGTGATTCGACCAAGGCAGGTCCAGGAAGGTGATTGGCAAACTGGTTGGCCCCACCGGCTCAAGGGAAGAAGGCTCTTGCAGATGAAGATCTTCTCTCGTCGTGTGGAGAAAAGTGGTGAGACGCTGCAGCAGGGCTTCACCGGTGCTTCAGTTGTTGCAGGTGTCTTTAGCTTCTCTCCTCTTAGGCTTCTTAGTTCCAGTGGCGACGTCTTGCTCTTCCAGTCCTCAGGACCCTGCTTTTATGCAAAAAGATCCCCTTTCATACAGCCTAGCTGTCACTCACACAGTGGAGTGGTCATCTTGGTGGGAGACGCTCCAGCCTATCAGGACAGAGTGCGACATCGGTTGCTGAGGCAACCCTTTCCAGGGGTCCTACTCCCCATCCCTCACAATGGACCCACCCCAGACTCAATGACGCCGAAGGGAGGGCTTCTTGGAAGAAGCCCACCAAAAGGACGAACAAAGGATCCCCGACCTGGGTTAGAGGTTTAGAGAAAGACACGAGAAAGAATTTATATTAAAGTTCTGGCAAATAAAACCTACCGGAGTAAAGTTAATATTAAAATACACCCGCGGTATGTTAGATGCTGTCAGAAAATGTGGTAGCCTCGAACAATGGGAAAATTCCATAGGGAAATATTTGCGGTTGAATATTTACGGTAGTAACCACTGCCACCAGCCAGAAATCTTTGAGAGAGGGACTGTACGGTACCCTCTCGAAAATGAACACCAGGGAAAAACTATTAACCCTTCCCAGTACCTCCATAGTAAGATGGGTTGTATTGGTTTAGTTGATCAAAATTGACTAGTAAAGTCAATGGGGACTTTACATGCCCTGGGAGACAGTAGTCAGTCCCAGGGTATGGAGTCTATGGTTGGGGGTCACTATGACACCCATGTGTCACTGCACTGAGGGTGCTGTGCAATACATTTGTATAAAGATGGTTCCTATGAGGGTGAGAAAAACCCCATAGACATTAAACACAAAAAAATAGCCTAGAACACACATAGAAAAAATGTCTAAGAGTGGGAATAAGAGTCACACTCTTAGCAGGAGAAAAAAACAAACCCTTCAAATCCAGCAAAGCTGCTGGGGGACTTTATAGGTAAGGGAAATTAGCCATAAGATGAGAATGATCCCTAACACTTGTTAACAAAATGTGTATCCCATACAGAAAAAATTCAGGTTTGAGTGACCCTCCTCGCAGAGCCCTATGCCCAGCCAATGCCATTGTAAATTATCCCATGTTTAAATAGTGTATCCCAGGAGTGGAACACACTATGCCATCCTCAGTAAACAAAATCATCATATTAAGCTTTGTCATTAAATCTTGCCCCAGAATGTTGACTGGAGTCTGCTGTGAATACAACAAAGGTGTTGATATATCAAATTCTCCCACAGAGATTGGCAATTCATCAGCAAAAGGAACTCTACATGTAGTTCCAGAGAACCCCTGAGTATTCATGACATTTCCAAACATTGGATATTTTCCCTCATGTTTGTATGAGCGAGTTGCACCAGTGTCTACCAAAAAAGAAAAGGATTTGCCTCCTATCAACACATCAACCCTCGGTTCCTCGTGAGGATCTGGTGTTACTGATAGCACTGAACACATCAAGTCACCCTGTGAGCTGTCCTATTGTGGATATATGCTCATCCCAGTGCCTGTGAAAGGACTCCCTCCCATCACAGTAGCACCCCCCACTCTAGATGTCATTAGCTGTCCGTGTTTGCATTTTGCTGTATTTTCATGGGTGCGTGTTGTGACTGCCCTTATGACGGACTCAATGGTGCTTGCTGCAATGCTGTGCCTGCTGCATCTACAGCGGTTGTTACTGATACACTATTTGATCTGTGCAAATCTATTCCTAACTTGTGGACTGTAGGTTGGAGGGTAAACTGTCCCCGCTCTTGAAAATTGCCCATTCTGTACATAACCTTGACTTCCACCCATACGTGCAATGTGGCATGTCATGCCACATGCCCAGCATGCAAGAGGCGCTCTTTTAATTTTCCCTCCTTGCATATTCTGATTATCATTTTGCATATTCTGAAAACTCTTTTGATTATTCTGAAAACCACCCCTTCCTCTAAAACCTGTTCCTCTGCCTCTCTGCATAAATCAATTTCCTCCTTGCTCCATTTGACATTGATTATTCACCTGTGATGCACCGATAGGTTGTTGTTGCATTCCCAACCCATCTCTGCTTGTCAAAACCGCTCCTTCTAAAGAGTATTTTGACTGTTTTTTCTTTACTAATTTAGCTTCCTCGAGCTTCCTAGCTTCTTCTTGTTTCTTATTCTTTTCCTGCAGAAGTCGACAGTGATGCACATGGTCAACTGTATTTCTGCCCACGGTTTTGCTTCCATACCCACTCATTTTTTGACCTGCCTCTGCAATTGCTCTGGCAGTCCCTGACATAAAATGTGGCAAAATGCCGCTATTGATTTCCCCCAAGGCTCGCGCGTTTCCAAAGACCATTGCTCTTGAATAGTTTGAATGTGAGCAAGTGGATCTTCCTCTTCTTGCATCTTACGGGCCATAATTGCATGCATATCTGAGGTATCAGGATACTGTACTCTCAGGGCTCTCCAAACATCTGCTCTACAATTATTAAATGACACTCTGTCATGAGTTGAATTTTGTGCAGTGACACTTGAATAACCTGCTTGTGTCCAAATGTTGTCAGCCCTTTCCCCAAGAATAGCTGCTAGGAGACCCTTAATGTCTCCTATTTCTAGAATCTTCCCTCATGTCATTTCCTTTAGCTCACAAATCAATTTTCCCATGTCCACTATTAAACTAGGAAGTTTACATCTTAAATGATCCTTATCCATCTGCGCCCATGGGATATACTGTGGCCTAGCTCCTCCCTTCTCTAACAGGGGGAACTGTGTATACCCAGCTCCACTATTGGTACCCATCATCTGCCTATTCATAGCAGTGGCAATGGTTCTGCATTGTTGTCTACCTGGCAATGACCTTAGCCTGTTCACATATGGTGGCGATTTTTCTCTCACACTATGCAATCATCTTTTAGGGCGCTCGCGATATGCTATGGGATCTGGTGTCCTATCCTTAGGTTGTTCCAGATCTGACCATCTTATTTCTAAGTCTTACAGCATGCATCCTTCAAGACCACATGTGTTTTCTCTCTCCTATTCTTGGAAGGCTTCCCTTTTGTCGTCTGACATATCTAGTCCCCAACTAATATGACTTTTGTCTCTGTCATTTTTGTCCAAAGTTAACCTATCCAAAGACAAGGCTCTGTGCTCAAAACTAAACAGGCTTCCTTCTTTGAGTCACGATTGGGCATTTATGGATCGATCTTCTTTCCCCCTACTTCCCGATTCACCTTTTGTCCTCATCTCTCGATAAACTTTATTGATTCTGTTTCCAATGCTTCCTATCTCAAAATTATCATCTATGTTTACCATAGACGGTCCTGGCGTTGCCTCCTTTAATGGAGCAAACTCCTCTAGGTTTATTGCATGTGGCTCTAGCACTGCTCCCAGTGGTGGGAAGAACTTCTCTATATGACCACATGATATTACTGGACTCAGTTCCACAAGCTCTTTCTGAATGCGATCAATGTTGCACACTCTCTGTCTCCTTTTTCGTTCCATTTCTTCATCTAATTCTCTTTATTTCTTTGCTTCCCATCTAACTCTTTCCTCCTCTTTTCTTTCCCATCCCTTCTCTCATTTGCTCTACGCACTTCCTCATCTCTTCGTCTCTGCATTCTTTAGTCCCACAAGTTCTGTTCTTCTTCTTCTCTCTTCTTTTCTAGCCTTTCTTGTTCTTCAAGTGCCTTTGCCTGCTATCATGCTTCCCTTGCTCCTTTCTCCTCCTGATACATGTGTTCTCATCGTTGTCAAAATGGGAGAATACACACCACTGATTCATCTGTGTAAGACACTGCTCAAACCTATGCCCAAGATCAAACAGTACAGTGCAGAATGGGTAAAAGGCACAGTAGATAAGATGTTCATGCACACAGAAGCACTCGAAAGCACACGGAAGCACTTGAAAGCACGCTGTTTGCTGGGAAGGACTTGTCCTTTTGGAACTGTATGCTGACATGGACGTTTTCTTTTCATTCTGCCAGACTGGACGCCGCTTGCTGAGCGCTGAATCCATGGTGAAGCGGACGTCCTTTACAGGCACACAGGAAGCTGCCTGACCTATCTGGGCGGAAACTGTTTTCTGATTGGGCTCGCAACGCTAAGCTCACCCTTGTGCCCGCCCCCCTAAAGCCCAAAAGCAGTGTGTGTAGCGCACCCGCGCGCGCACACGGAAGCACTCGAAAGCACGCTGTTTGCTGGGAAGGACTTGTCCTTTTGGAACTGTATGCTGACACGCACGTTTTCTTTTCATTCTGCCAGACTGGACGCCGCTTGCTGAGCGCTGAATCCACGGTGAAGCGGACGTCCTTTACAGGCACACAGGAAGCTGCCTGACCTATCTGGGCGGAAAGAAAATATACACTCTCAATTGACATTGACATTGTAAGTTTAGGACACACTGCTATCCCTCCTAATCTTTCTTGACCTAAATCTTTACTTTTTACTCACTTCTAGCTGTTTTCTGATTGGGCTCGCAACGCTAAACTCACCCTTGTGCCCGCCCCCCTAAAGCCCAAAAGCAGTGTGTGTAGCGCACCCGCGCGCGCACACGGAAGCACTCGAAAGCACGCTGTTTGCTGGTTGCGGTTCGTGCTCCGTGTTGCGGGTGTTCGGCTGCGGTTAACCACCAATCTATCTTGTGTGCGCAGGGTGAACTGACCCGTCGATTATGTGCTTTGGATGCGAGGGCAACATAAGATAAAGCAAGTACCAGAAATACGCTTCTTTAACAGGTATTTACATTTTTGGTGCAATCCAAATACACCTCATAACCGCTGAAGTTGGGTGTTGTATATATCAACACCTTAGTCCTTTGGCGGTAGTATTGAGTGATCTTAACTAATTACAACATGGGTAAAGTAAAATTAGCCTCCCTACGTAAAGACCATAGGGTGGACTTCTTCACTGCAGTAAGTACCCGCAGGGCTAGTCTGGCTCGTGAGGCGGCACTTCCTTTGCCTACACCGTGTGCAGATGAAGAGGAATTGTTACAATGTGTGCAGGATTGTTCAGTTGAAATTAGGAATCAGGAGGTAGTCATGGACTCTTCCCAACCAATGTTTGGTGACTATGAGATAGAAGGGGTACTCAATGATCCACATCAGGGGGATAAGGTTGCTGGAAATGACGCTCTTGACTCTGACACTCCGGCTAACTTTATTACTGACGATAATATGTCTGATCCCATGTACGATATCCTATCGGAGGGCATAAATGATTTTCCACCAGCTGATGACATGACGGCGATGGTAGGTATTTTCAACCGAGCTATTTTGGTTGAACTTAGAAAACATAATGACTTGTTGACTTCTATGGTAACAGCTTTTGACAATTTTCCCAAAGTCCTACCGATCTTACTCATACCTATTGTTAAATGTATAGAGACTTTGCCTATAGGACTAGCTGACATGTTAGTCCCTATAGTGAAGGAAACAATGGTAACATGGAATGCTGATCTGAAATCTATACGCCACACAAATGGGGTGGAAATTGGGAATGGTCAGCCTGATGTGCCCTCTCCGCTTAAAAATAAAACATCTAGAAATAACATGGTGGCCACTAAATTTTCGGAAATTGTGGCCAACTCTGGGAAAAAGGACACTGTCACGCCCAAAATTATTTCTAAGGGCAACAACTTAACTGAAGGTCCTATTAGGGATACTATGCCTTCTAGAGCAGAAAAAACACAAGCGAAAAAAAATAATAACAAAGTAAAAAAAACAGAACAAAGAAACAAATCATCTAGAAAATTTATGAGAGACCTTGATATGAAACACATGATTGATGAGGATGCTTCGGATGCAGTTGTCTGTGTGATATCGAATTGATGAATGCAGCTGTAACTGTGAAAACATCCGCTGATCAGGCAACTCAGAGTGAATATGAAGAAGGAGTGGAGGGAATGTATGAGGTTATGAAGAAAAAAAAAGAGCTTCCCTTACGGATAACACGAGTAGACTGGAAAATGGTTTGAATGACATTTTTAAAATCTTTAAAGGTCCAATAAGTACATCGAATAAGGAAGCTGACTGCCTAAGTACAAAGGAGCCTATTAGATCTGGTAAAAACATGAGTGGTATAGAACAGGTTAAAAACAATCATACACTCTTGGCCTCTGGGGAGGTAGTGAAGCGACAAATAAGACCAATTGTACAATCAGTAAACACGGGATTATACCATAAAGACACTATGAATATCAATACATTACCTTTTACAAATACAACAATGGTAGACTCTTGTAGTAAACAGGATGAGAGATCAGTCCTGCAAGGTGTAGATGCAGCACTTAACCCTCACCTTGCGCCCACAGATATTGAGACAAATATGGAGGAAATACTCAGAAATGTCCAGGATTTGATGAATGAAAATAAAAGAATGAAAGAACAAGATAGAGTAATGGAACACACGAATACGAGTTTGAGTACAAATGAGAAGGAAACTGCACTTCCTATTGAGATGCAGAATGCAGGGCGTACACAATATGATACCATACAGACAGTGATCATAGATACTAGCATAAATCGGAAGGCCAATGACCATGATCAAATTGGTGAACTCCTAAAAAATGTGAATAACATTGTAGAAGAAAATAAGAGGCTTAGAAATGAAGATGGTCTGTTGAACTGTCAAAAAAAGATGACTGCTTATCAGAAGAAGAGAGGAATGAACAGGACTATCGCTCATATGTAAGGGGGGATGGTAGGTGGCATAATGATAAAGCATCTAACGATATTAAATATCTGCAGGAGCTCAGACCTGTGGCACTTCCACATATGCCGAGTCTGATTTCATGCTCCTTATTTAAAGATGATAGAATGCAATCGCTAAATAGATCCTACATTCTCTCGTAATTTGCGGAGATATCTGAACTCAAACTTATTACCTCTGCAGATATTCATATGGTCGATTTTCTCGATAAGGGAAGATGGGATTTTGTCAGATTGGTGATTCCATCCCCCTTGGTTCGGTCAATGATACTGAAGGAGGCAGAAGCTCTTCATCGTATGGGTTTTGACATCTTCCCATTTAAGGACCAGTCTATTCCAACACAAATCCCTGATAGTGGTGGGATAACAAGGCAAGAAAGTGAGGAACGAAGTTTCCATCACACCAATCAAAAAACTGATGATGTATCAGAGAAACAGGATTGGAGATGGTTGGCTCTTTCTTTGCGAGACACAATCTCCAATCTAAAGCAATTGGGTAAACCTGCATAGTTACTAATCATGCTTTGAAATTGCTATGCTGGAATTCTCGTGGCAATTTCAATCTTTTTAACAACAAATCTCTCATGTTAGATTTACATGGCTTTGATCTAATTTTGTTACAAGAAACCTGGCTGACCACTCATGTGGGCTGGGAAGATTTCATAGTGGAGGACTTATGTGCCACAAAAGGTGCGAGAGGTAGACCTAAGGGGGGTATACTCACGGCTTCAAAGGAGTCCCCAGGTCTGCAAAAAATAAACACTTGGAAACAAGGTCAATCGTTTCTCTTAACTGATTATTCGGTGGGAGATGGTTTGAATATCTTCTCACTACTGATAATTAACGTGTATTGGAACGCAAATGTCTTATCCGATCAACAGCTGGAAATCAACTTAATTGATTTAGGTAAACAAATAGATCAGTGGTCTACCAACAACACTTCTGGTCAAATAATAATAGCAGGCGATTTAAACGCTGACTGTGATGTGGACAGTTTGATGGGAGAATCCTTGCACCTCAAGATGACAACTTGTGTAATTGGTAGCCAGAAACTCAGAGGATTCCTATGGCATAAATACACCGAATTGTGGGGATTAAAGCATATTTCTAATGACCAATGTACATGGAATGCAAGAGGCTGTAAGTCCACTATTGATCATATTTTCTAACTGCCAAATTGAGTTTTTCATTCTTAAGTTTTGAAGTGAAGCAAGTCTCGACAAGTGACCACTGCATGCTTGTGATGGAGTTTGAACTTTTAATCTGCAAAAGGGCTAAACATGCTATAAGGAGGATGTTTTGCTTAACACCGCAAATAATAGGATTAAATGGTCCTTTAATTCCACACACAAATTTACCTCTATGCTCATCGCTGAATATGAAAATAAAAATTTGGAACAACGTTTGCAAATGTTCTCGGTAAAAGAATTTGATGGCACCATTAGATCCAAAATTAAGGATTTTTTTTAACATAAGCCTCGCAGATCTGTTCGGACAAATCAACACAAACATGCAATGGACATAGATGTTCACGAAAGAAAAAGAGAACTTAATAGGGAGCTCCGCAGACTGCGTGAACTGAATATAGCCGGTTCGGATCATTGGGTTTCTATTAAACGAGTAAAGCAATCATACAAAAACTGGCTGAGGAGCCATAGATATATCATTGCTCAACGGGATGGTGAACGGATGTTAGGAGCAATGAGAGGGGTGAACTTGCATAACTTCTGGCAACTAATGAATAATGTGGACCCGACTCAAGTCAAAATAATGATAAATCCAATCCCTGAAGCCATCTGGGCAGGCCATTTTTCTAAGTTGTATAAGACCAACGACCAATGTTACTCACCTCATAGAGTGAGTCCTTTACCTTGGACACTGAGATGTGAGGTAGGTATAATAAAGAATCTTATAATAAAATCTAAAAATACAGGAGCCCCTGGATTAAACAATCTCAGTAATAAGGTGCTAAAAGCTGACCCTCTCTTATGGGCAAGAATCTTATGTATACTTTTCAAAGACGTGTGTACACTTAAAATCATTCCGCAATCTTGGAGGGTGTCTGTTGTCATCCCGGTAGTTAAAAAGGGTTCTCGATTGGAGCCCAGCAACTACAGACCCATAGCTATCGCGGACTCAGACTCTAAAATATTTGCATCCTTGGTATTGATTGATGTTCAGAGGTGGATGGATGATAATCATATACTTAGCATGAACCAAGTGGGTTTCAAGAAAAACTGCGGTACGGATTGTGGTGGGTTAGTCTTGCGATGTATCCAAAGCAAAGCGTGGGCTAAGGGGAAGAGTCAAACTTTTGTGGCATCTATGGACCTTAGCAAGGCATTTGACCTTGTGGACAGGCCAATGCTATGGCATAATCTAAAATCCCTAAAAATGCCAATGCATTTATTGAACATTATTGTTGAACTTTACCCAGACACTAGGCTAGTTGTAAGAATGAACACGGTCGGGCATCTCTCTTCCCAAATTTTAATCAACAATGGTTTAAGACAAGGATGCATGCTGGCACCAACGATTTTTAACCTATATGTCAGTGGAGCTCAATTTGCCTTTATGAACATGGGTCTGGTTTCACCCAAACTGAATGGAAGAGGAATTTCGTGGTTGGCTTATGCTGATGATTTTCTCCTCTTGGACAATACCAAAGTGGTTTTACAGCGCCTAATTAAGACTTTTGAATTGTTTATAAGTAATCTATACCTAAAAATTAATCCCTCCAAAACGATTATAGTTCGAATGGGACGGGCCAATAAGAAGCAGAACTCTCTCTCATGGTTCTGTGAAGGCAAACAAATTAAGCCCCAAAAAGCATTCAAATATCTAGGTTATTGCTTTATGGGCACTGAATCGGTCACACTGTTTAAAAACCAACTTAAATCAAAAGCAGAAGTGGCTTTAAAACAGATGCGAATGCTGGAAAGAAAATATGGAGGTTTTACGATGAAACCAATGAGAGAATTTTACCTAAGTAAAGTGGTCCCGCGGATCACTTATGGCCTAGAAATCTTTTCAGTTGATATTGATGATTTTCTGAAAACATTGGACGGTATTGTTTGGAGGGGGCTTTTGTTCTTTTTACCTAATTGTATCCCCATCGAAGTATTGAGATACGAATTGGGTTTACAATCCCTCCACTCGTTAGTTGCAACTAAAAGGCTTATGTTATGGAGAAAATGCCAATTATTGGGAGTCACCAACTTTTATGCGGAAGCAGGGGCTGATGTGTCTTGCCCCTTTATGGTTGCTCTAAACAATGAAATTGAGCTGATGCTAGAAGAAATTGGTATTGCTAAATGTACTGTTATGAACAAACCCATCAAATGCAAACAGATTATAAGGGGTATGGATTGGTCTTTGACAAAGAGTAAAGTGTTAGCTTCCAAATTGTACAATCAAGTCCATTCTTTTTGGAAACTTTTTCCGGCTATGGAATTCTACTTGACAAAATACCCATCTAGGAGCTTTAGAAACTCCTATATGAGATTTAGACTTAATGTCATGCATACCAATTGTATCTTAAATATAAGGAATCCGTTGGAGAGAAAGAAATGGTGTCGTTTCTGTAAGGTGTGTGAAACAGATGAGACTCTAGAACATATTATGCTGAAATGTCCTGATTTGGTCAAACAAAGAACTGAATATTTTGCAGACTTATTTGACAATAGTTTTAGCAATGATCCTAATTATATATGGTATAGAATTAGAAATGGATATTCATTGACGTTGTTTATTCATGTAATTTCCTTTTTAAAAACAGTATGTGATTTAAGTTAGACATTCTCTGTTTTTGGATATCTGTTTCATTGTCTATATGCTGTGATTGTGTGAAATTTGAATGGTTCATTTTTCTTTTTGTGTTTTAATCTTTCCATTTTGTGTATATTTTGTAAAGGTTTATGACAAACCATGAACAAATAAACAAATAAAAAAAGATGTTCATGCTGTGGCCTCAAGGGGAATCACTGTCGAAAGCAGTTTTGCAGCACATGACCATTTACCTGCCTGCAGCATTCACAGCAAATAAATCAGACAAAAGATTAGCTATTTTGGAGCGCTGGAAAATGTACCAGGAAGAGCGAGAGGATCGCCTCCTGAGGAATGAATGCTTAACCAGAGCAAGGAGAAGGGTGCTGAGCCTTCTGCTCCCCCTACTCTGTCGGAAATAAATGGCGATAGTATAGAAGATATAGGGCTGTATCCGTTAACTTTACCTCGCGATTGGGCATTTATGGATCGATCTTCTTTCCCCCTACTTCCCGATTCACCTTTTGTCCTCATCTCTCGATAAACTTTATTGATTCTGTTTCCAATGCTTCCTATCTCAAAATTCTCATCTATGTTTACCCTAGACGCTCCTGGCGTTGCCTCCTTTAATGGAGCAAACTCCTCTTGGTTTATTGCAAGTGCTCTAGCACTGCTCCCAGTGGTTGGAGGAACTTCTCTATATGACTCCATGATATTACTGGACTCAGTTCCACAAGCTCTTTCTGAATGCGATCAATGTTGCATGCTCTCTGTCTCCTTTTTCATTCCATTTCTTCATCTAATTCTCTTTATTTCTTTGCTTCCCATCTAACTCTTTGCTCCTCTTTTCTTTCTGATCCCTGCTCTTGTTTGCTCTATGTACTTCCTCATCTCTTCGTCTCTGCATTCTTTAGTCCCACAATTTCTGTTCTTCTTCTTCTCTCTTCTTTTCTAGCCTTTCTTGTTCTTTAAGTGCCTTTGCCTGCTATCATGCTTCCCTTGCTCCTTTCTCCTCCTGATACATGTGTTCTCATCGTTGTCTATTCTTTCTTCTATTCTCATCTTCCCTCAGCCATCTTTCTCCTTCCCTGTCTTTTTTATCTTGTCCTGCTTGATCTTCCCCTTACCTAACTTCCTCAATGCTTTTCCCATCAAGTTTAAGCAATATATGTCCACTCATCCATTCATTCTGCACAAGCGTTATCTCGTCAGCTTTATCCGTTTCCCCTTTCCATCGCTTAATTTCCCGTTATATCTCTGTGGTCATGATCAATCATTCATCTTTCACCTCCCTGTTCTGTAAGGCATTGAAGATTTCTTCCTTTCTCTTACTTTCTTCTGAACTATCACCACTGCTATACGCAGGTGGTTTGTATATCGGGTTAGTATACCCTATCGTCGCTTTTAGTTCCGTTAACGGATACAGCCCTATATCTTCTATACTATCGCCATTTATTTCTAACAGAGTAGGGGGAACAGAAGGCTCAGCACCCTTCTCCTTGCTCTAGTTAAGCATTCATTCCTCAGGAGGCGATCCTCTCGCTCTTCCTGGTACATTTTCCAGCGCTCCAAAACAGCTAATCTTTTGTCTAATTTCTTTGCTGTGAATGCTGCAGGCAGGTAAATGGTCATGAGCTGCAAAACTGCTTTCGACAGTGATTCCCCTTGAGGCCACAGCATGAACATCTTATCTGCTGTGCCTTTTACCCATTCTGCACTGTACTGTTTGATCTTGGGCATAGGTTTGGGCAGTGTCTTACTCACATGCATCAGTAGTGTGTCTTCTCCCATTTTGACAAATCTTAATCGACTGTATATACTTACCAGAATTTACACAAAAATACATCTTCTGAAAAATAATAAATATGAGCGTGCTCCACACTCGCCGCTCAAAGCCTTTACTTCTCAATATTGCAATCTACTCTACAGTCGGTGCCGACAATGACCTAGAATAGATAATAATCTTTGTCTCTATACACTACAGCCTATCTTTGCCGTCTTTTCCAACACTTCTTTAAAACATAAAATCCACAAACAGACAAACTTAGTTGACTCTTGCATGCACGTCATGACACCTCTTTTCACTAGCCCCTAAAATACTCCGATGGGAGTGCAAGCCAATTCCTTTCACAGATCTATCTGCGTGTCACCTATTTTATCCACTTGGATTTTGAAATGACTTCTACGTTCCTTGAATGAGGACCACCAGGCTTTCAGATGCTATACCTCTCACCTTAACACTTTATCATATAATTTTGATGTTCTCAGTCACACACTTAAACCCAACCTCCATTATTTTATATTATTTCAATCCCTTTCCCCACACTTTTGCCAGTCTTTTAGTCTACTAACCATTCGTTTTTCAGCTGTAGGCCCTCGGTATCATCTCCCTCCTGCAATCCAGCCACTATTGCCTTCAGTCCGCTGGGCGCCTGTGGAAACCAGGAGGGATTTTGTCAAAGAGGGACCCATCCCACCTGTATCTTCTTTACTTGCAAGCTTGACTATTCCAGCCGTTCTCCACAGGAAACTTTGCGTCCTTCCATCTAGAGGACGGAGGGTTTCAGATTATCTGAGAATCTCAAGTCTACTAAATTGACGGCCCTTTCATTCAACCAACCGACACGCTACCACTTGAACCCAAGGGGGCTCTTTAAGACGAGGTGGTGCTCTTATGGGAAGCATGGGGATGCACAAACATCAATTACAAGGGTGACTCAAGAAGTTGGCAAGGAGTACACTGTTTTATTAACAATTATCTAAAACAGGGAGCACAACGGACTTCGACAGACGTCTCATAGCAAAATCTCAATGATCTATATAAAAAAAACATTATTTTATGCTAAACATTCATCATCATTCATGTCATACTACGTGGCAAACTGTAAAAACCTATGTGGGCTGTGGTTGGGTAACGGGAAACATCTACATATACTTTCTATGTGGTTTAAGGTTGTGATTGGGTCTCTACTGTCAGGTGGGCAACTAAGCCCTCCTCTAGTGCAAGTCATCTCCATCGTCACAAAATACACGACGATCTATTGGATCTCAAACTATAGGGCTCTTTGATACATGGCCCTTTATAATTGATTGGCACACTTGTACCCTTCTGGAATATTCCACTTGCTAACAGCGCACAAGCTGGCACTCCAGTTGCTGGTGGGTTGGTCTTGACCATACCTCCCCATCCAATTAGCCCACTATCTATCATCAGTCTTACTTTCTGTCATCAATAAGCCTTTGAACATGGCCTTGTAGGTTTCACAACTCCTGGGAATATTAGAGAGTGTGTGCATGCTTTTATCTTCTGGCCTCTGCAGAGTCTGCTTAAGTGTATTTCCATCCAGGTCACATGACTGACAACCACGTTTCAAGCTCCTTTTCAATAATAAATAGTATTAAAACGAATACAACTTGGCACTCATTGTCTCTCTTGTACTAATTGTATCCTTTGAATAGACAACCAGTTCTCAGCTGCACTGGCCTTCTTGACACTGGGACATACAAGCCTTCTTGATTCTTTCTCGCTCGTCAGCTACTGTTTCTTAACTACGACACACTTTCAAGCTTCCTGCTCATGAGATCCCAGTTTGCTAAAACATGATGTGGAACATCCAGATTTCTTATGCTTACATATAAATATACCTTGGCACTGTCTGCAATCTACATGCTCTGTATAGCTAGCTTCTATGATCACTTAGTCTCCTTGCGTTGCTGGCTCTGTACAATTATAAAGTGGCTTTGCATTTTCTTCCATGCTCTTCACATGTGTAATCTTAATTTTACACATAACAGGTTACTTGATTCTTTACTTTGTCACTGGATTCTATATGTTTTCTTTACTTTCTCCACTATTATCTCTTCTCAGTGTGTCACATTGCATCATGTGACGTCACCAGTCTGCTCTTTCATTCATCTTCTCCCTCTTTTCAGGGATCTTTCTTAAGAGGCTGTCAGCTCTTCGTGGATACATAAAGAATGGCTTTCTCTATGGGTACTTTGCTTCAAAGGCTGCTCTTGTTATTGGCCTCATTACAGGTGTCACCTTTGCCACTATCTCTGGTTCCCAACATATAGGCAGGTTAGGGTCAAGGCTTCTAGTGGAGGCTTTTGGGTCCTCCTCTACAAAAGGACTGAGTGGATAAAGTGGAATGGATGAAGATTGGAGTGAGAATGAACATGGCCACCCAGCTACCCCTGTCTCCCACCCCTCCAGAAGCTTTGCAAAACTGCATGGAAACAAATACAATAGGGTGCACAAGTGGGATTTCTGGAGGGATGAATGTATCTTACATGGCATCTGTGGAGGGCAAAACTGCCTAAAGGGTCGTCCAGCTGGCTTTAGGTCTTGGAATTAAAAAAAATAATAATAGAAAAAACGAGACATTATAAGGTCTCTTTATTGACTTTAATGGGCCTCATTACAACCCAGGCGGTAAGTTCCCTAATTTACCACCATGGTGTAAACTCTGTTTACACCATGGTGGATGGCGGATTTACCGCCCCATTCCAAGGTGAGTGGGGTGGTAAATCCCCATTCCCCATTTACCCTTCCCCATTCCCATTTTTGCCCCATAGGGCCGTACGGTGCCGTAATTAGCACCAAGGCGGGTTAGCCTTAACGCCTGGGTTGTAATGAGGCCCAATGTGTTATGTCTACCTCATGCAATACATTTCATTACATCATAGAAACATAATACAAATATGATGCAACAGGAGAGTATACTTCAGTGGCGTAGCCAGGGGGAGCGCAAGGGGGTGTTTGCCCCCCTGGCTCCACCCTGGTACCCGGTGCGGCCCCCTGGCTACCAGTTGGCTCTTGTGGCTGTGGCAGCGGCACCGTCCAGGCATATACTGCCTCAGTCTCCTGCCACTGCTGCCGCGGTCCCTACACCATGCCCGTAGGACATGCCACCGGCCGTGGCCTGGTCCATTGACGGCTATGCCATTATTGTAATGCGGTCACTCGCTCGCACACAGTCAGTCAGTGCTTTACTGAAAATTCACTTACTCATTTGCTGTGCAGTGTGCACCTGCAGATTAGTAGATGTTTGTTTATGTGACCCTAGACTCGACCCAACACCATGCAACAGCAACACGAGGTAACTGAACTGCGTGCATGCATTGGATAATTTGAATCGTGTTCATGGCATCCATGTTTAGTTTATTACAATGGCCCTCATTACGACCCTGGCGGAAAGTAACTGACATGACCGCCACAGCGTAAATAGCGTTTCCGCCATAGCACGATGGAGCAAAGTGCGGCTAATTCCGACCCATCGGGCACGAGCATAACGCCATGGCGGAAGTGCAAAGTCCGCGATGGCGGAAATGGCCCCAAAACGCCCCTTACCGCCGTCGTACGCCGCCCTAGGTGCAACTCCGCCACCCATCTTAGCGGTCACCGTAATGAGCGGGCAGCGCAAATTACGGTCACCGTAAATATACGGAAACGGAAGTAAAAACATGGGGCCGGAACGGGAAACAGCACGCCGTACACCTATAAAATCAGAATCCCAACACAACCATCAAAAATCCGACCCTGAGACACATCCCAACCCGTTAGCCACCCCAGTTAAAAAAATAAATATGGGAAAAGTTGCTAAAAAAGCGTGCGATCGCAAGCGGCAGGTCCACTTCTCCCATGAGGAACTCACCGTGCTCACAGAGACCCTCCAGGAGAATGCTGCCGTCGTCTTCTCGACGCAAATGACCAGGACGGCACTTGCGAACAAGAAGGCCATATGGGCCCTGGTGGCACAGCGGGTAAGTGCGGTGGGGACCGCACCCCGCAACCCACAGCAATGCAGAAAGCGATGGGACGACTTGCGGATACGCGTCCGGAGCATACTTTCGGCCAACCGAAACATTGCCACAGCCACCGGGGGAGGATCGGAATCACTCATCAAGTTGACCCCCTGGGAAGAAATCTGTGCCTCCACCATTGGAATGGAGAGCATAGAGGGAGTCGGAGGGATGGAGAAAGGAGTGCAGACATCCGAAGAATCAGGTAGGTGGCCCAAATAAAACAATGCTAAATCCACAATGTCCAATCATGTGAAGTACCATGTGTCCCCATAGTGCAATAGAAACACATGCAGGGGCACCCACAAGACGACGACTGGCCAACCCCCACAAGGCCTGTGGCAAGGCAACATGAGGTGATCAGCCCCTCTGTGACACCACCGCAAATGGGCATGGCCCAGCAGAGGCAACAGTCCCTCGAGCAGATGATTGTGCAACAGCAGCAACTGGCCACGCTCCTCAAGGAGCATGCTGCTGAATGTGGGGGTTCTAAGGCAGCCATTGAAACATCTACTGAGACACTTAGGGCAGAAATGGAGCGAAGTACAGAGACACTAAGGGCACAAATGGAGAGAAGCACCGAGAGCCTGAGGGGGGAACTGCATGCGACGTCCAAAGACGTATGTGGTGAACTTGCCGCTGTGCGCCGTGTGCTCACTGAGCTCTCACAAACCCTTAGGGACATGCATGGACGTGAGTAGGCAGAGACATCATCCGTTGCAAGTTCCGTCCAGGGCAGCCCCCAACGTAGATCTGGGAGGAACCTGCGCTCCACAGGCAGGGGTGCCCCTGATACCCGGAGAGGGGGCTTGCAATAGCGACTGCCCACTGACACTGAGCATCTTTGGACACTGGTGTTCGGGGGGGAGGTAGGAGGGTGGAGGGGGTGTGTTGTGCTTCTTTGGGTGGCGGGTCGATTGGGTGTGTAACATCATTTCACATTTGCTATACATTTCTTCATATTCATCCAATGAGATGTGTGGACATTGATCTTTGTGTACGAGGCCTTTCTTGGCGTACAGTCCACATTGTGCATGTTCCAGACACACACAGTGCCACAAGTCCCGTGTCCATGTAACAGCCACCAGGCGTGAGTGCTAGAAGCATGCATCTATGAGATTCTGACGAATTTCACGGGCCTCCTGTGCCTCGCGGACTCCTTGAGGTGCTGCCACATCCCCACCCTCATCATCACCATCTTCAGGTGCTTGCAGTTCTGCGTCAGGGGGCATGGCCACATTTCTACGTACGCACATGTTGTGTAGCATGACACATGCCATGACCATCTTTGCCACCTTCTCATGGCGGTACAGGAGTGCCCCGCCAGACCTGCTGAGGCAGCGGAAACGAGCCTTCAGTAGGCCGAATGCCTGTTCTATGACTACACGGGTACGTGAGTGGGCATGGTTGTAGTCCTCCTCATGCTGGTTCTGTGGGTTCCAGATTGGTGTAAGGAGCCATCTCTTCAGTGGATACCCGGCATCACCTGCATGTGGACAAAGAAGGATGTTTGTGGAATAATATTGCTACGTACGCATCCCCCCCTTCCTGCCACGTCATTGACGCATCACCTACCCCACATTCACATGCATTAAATGAGACTCACCGAGTAGCCAGGATCGGTGCCCTGCGTGTCGCTCCATGTAGCGTGGTATTGTAGAGTTCCTCAAGACCATAGAATCATGGGTTGATCCTGGAAATCGGGCACAACAATGTGTAAAGATCCTGTTGGAGTCACACACCATTTGTACATTGATAGAATGATATAGTTTCCTGTTGCGGTACTGGACCTCCATGGCATGTGGGACAACCAATTCCACATGGGTGCAGTCGATGGCACCAATGCAACCCGGTATGCCGCCAAGTGCATGGAATCCCACTTTTGTGTTTGTAAGCTCCTCCTCTGAGCGTGGTAAAGAGATGTAGTCGTCTGTGTGCTTCAGGAGGGCATCAAGCACTTGGAATAGTGTCCGTGACAATAGTGGCTGTGAAATGCCATGCAACTGTCCGACTGTGTGCTGGTAGGTGCCTGTGGCCAGGAAGTGGAGTACAGACACCACCTTCAGTAGGGGGGGGTGGCGGTGGGGCTATCTATCATGCTGACAAGGTCAGCGTGTGTCATGTTGACAATGGCGGTTATGGTTTCCCGGTCCAAACGGTAGAGGGTGTGGATCTGCTCAGCAGTGAGGTTGAACGGATTAGCTCGGAGGCGTGGGATTGCGGGCTGCCTGTGTGGTGGTAGTGGCTGTGCTGGTGGGCCTTGCTGCCCGTGCCTTGCCCTCCTCCTCCTCCTCCTTCGTCTCCTCTGTGCGGCCGGTTGTTGTAGTAGTTGGTGTTCGTCTTCTTCTTGAAGATGGAGTACTTGCAGTGCTATCAGGTCCCCCAGACCCAACATCGCTAGTCCTGTCGGTAGCATTTTGGAGTGGGTGTGGTTGTGGGAGGGGTTTGGGTGTGCAATTTATGTGTTTTCAGGCTGTATAGCCTCCACCTGTGGTGATTCATTCCACCTGTGCCAGCTGCAGTAACTATTGGGCGAGCACGTCCCGCACACAACGCTGCAATTTGACGCATGGCATCTTGCAATTACAATCATGTATTTAATCCCGATGGCAGTGAAATATTGGTTTATATGTTAATTTTGCTATTGTTCCATTTTTTAACATACTATATTTGCAGTCGCGAACAAACTTGTGAAGGGTCAGTGGAATGTAGTACTCGATGAACGGTGGACCCTCATGCAGCACTGTACCGACGTTCACCGACGGGCGGGGAGTCCCATTAGTGATTGGAGCCAGTTACCATTTTCACACACAGCCGCACTACATAGATGTATTTGTGAATTCAAGCGTTCACAGATGCCTTTTCGACGTGATGTTGCAAATGAGGAATTCGAAGGACAGCGCTTTTGGTTTTCAACTAGCGGCGAGGAGACGCCCACAGGTCTGACAGGGAATATAACGTTCTATTGTTGAATGTCCTTGGGACAGGGCCCATGACGAGAATGCAATGATTGATATGAATTGAATGGGATGCGCAATAGCGTAGTGGACGATGAGGCAGGACGTTCCCAATTACATGTTATTTCACTACACTAGAAATCCGGCCAGGAGCACAGTGGATTTTGCAGACTGCATTACGCACAGACTCAATGGAAATTTCAAATGTTATGTGAGTAAATATTCAGGCGTTTTTATACCGGGATGAGGGAATGATGAATGGATGCATGGACAGATGATTTAATTGAGGGTTTGCCATGTACATGGCTTTTTGGAATCTATCCCCTTCCCCTGCGCTATGTGATGCAATGCTGCCATAGTGGGACCATCGTCTATCTGCCCTTGTTGAACCCTCCCTGTCTCGACGCGCCTTCAAACACTTGTGTCTATGCACGTCACCAATCCCATCAAATGGATTATGTTTTAACAGACGCATGCACACAAACACTCGTTTGTGATAGTGTATTCACCTCGATTTATATCGTTATGAAACCCAAGTTATTTTTGGGTGAAATTAATCCTTTTGAGTGGGCTAGCATGCATATGGTTGTAGATTTAGTGTGTTGAATGAAGTGAGTAATACTTATGAAGTTCGGATTCCCATACTATTTTTATTTTTATTCATTTGGGTGACAGGTATCTCCTCCCCTTTTGCCGCTGCCATCTGTACGCCACTCCTGCAGATGGCTTCTACAGTCGACACCTGCAGCTTCGAGTTAATCAGTGGAGCACCATTACGATCTTATGGGACGATCGCCAATGGGCCACATGCCCTTACGCAGTACTAGTGGCTAGGGGCAACATCTCATACTTTCAGCTGGACTAGTGCCTACTTCATGGGACGGCCCTGCGGTTCTAGGCGCTTCCATGTTGCCTTTTTGAACGTAAATGTAGCCCCTGTGTACCATGAAGGAACAGGGTGTCACACAAGAAGTAGCTGGTCATTTATTGCGGATGCAGCCCACAGTAATGAAAATATGAAAATTATTTGGGAGTTTATGAGTAAATAGCTGTATGGGCTTGGTGATTTTGATGTGCATTAAATTTATATTCAGTTATTTACCGTGTAGCGTTATTCTTTGCTAGTAATGTAGCATATTCCCATTGGTGCCACGATGTATTGTGAGATGATATGCATTGGGTTCCGGCTTCTGAGTAGAGTTGTGTGGTACTGTACTGGCCGCTTTTGCCTACGAAGCCCAGTTAGGTCAGGGATAGGGGCTGCCATTATGACTGTTTTTATGATGTCATGCTCAGGGGCGGGGGATTAGCTTTTGTGCAACAGATGCCGGTCAGCCAGGTGAATTGGTGGAATGATGGGATTATCAGAAAATGGCTGGTCACAGGTGCCTGTGTTTGCGTGCGTTTCTTGGAGGGAGACTGAGGTCAGGTCCATTGGAATTGCTGCTGTATTCGTGCCATCTGTGCCCTACAGCTCCCATTGGCCCCTCTTGAGATGAGCCTGGCTGCTCAGTCACTCTGCCAACTTGTGTGGTACATGCTTATGCTGATGGTTGGTTTGTCTACTGGCAAGAGTACAGGGCTGGTGCAGTCTCCCTCAGGATACTGCTTTGGATGTTGATTTTAACTGGTGGCAAGCGATGGGGGACTATTGTTGTTTTGTCTCATGGAATATTTCAGTTCATTTTGGTGTACTTGTACCTTCACATGCCTGTGCTGCATCAGTACGGCAATGGTGACATGCCAAATATGGATGGCCACTCACAAGCCACTTGGAGCCCATGCATGCATTTGATCGTTGGCATGCATGGGTGACTTGTACATTTCACTGGTTGCATAGTGTGACTACATTGCGCCTACGGGGAGTTGTGCAATGTGGGCAGGGAGTGGAGTACAGGCACTCAGTAGGGCCATTTACGGTTGGTTCGCGATGCCGTAATTCTCGCCATGGCGGAATGGTACTTTCCGCCATGCTTGATGGCGTTGAGTACATGTCCGCTAGGGTCAGAATTCGCGTACCGTTGCGCCATGGCGGAAATTACGGTTTCGCAAGGCGCGCGTGCGCGTACTTGGTGCAGTTAACGTTGGCGTTCACTACGGTGTCGCTAATGGCATCGTACTTTACGGTGACGGGTCATGATCGCAACGAGCGGTATTCGATGGCGGTATTGCATTTCCGCCATCGTTTTTCGAATTCCGCCAGGGTCGTAATGAGGGCCAATGTAAATAGGCCTTATGTTACGTTACAAAGTGAAATGTCATCCAGCAGAAAATCTGCACTGTGCAGGGAGGTGCATGCTCTGTGGGATAACTGTTTATTATGGCACTTTTAGACCCTGCCAGTTTTGCCAAACACATTGTCACTCATAGCAGCAGCAGAGGAGTCAGAGCCCCACCCCTGCTCAGTGGGCTGGGTCCTCTCCTGCTGGTTGATAATGTGATAGATCCATTCCGATCCCCCATCCAGCAGAGAAAAAGGAATGTTGAATTATGCAGGCAACAGCCAGCCAGGCCCTGGCCGCAGGGCAGGGCAGAGGGTCCAAGAGCGCACTGTGTGCAGCGCAGAGAGTTTGATGTTAGGTGGTGGCCTACCTGAACCAAAGAGGCGCCGCCCTCGGAGCGGATGAAGAGGTGCTCATGCATTGCCTGCAGCCAGACTGATGGCCTGATGGTATTGCAATTAATGAAAATCACAGTATGGTGCAATTCATATGGCAGTGCAGTTCATTTTCCCTCATCCCCGGGCTGGGCCGACAAGGCTAGACTTTCCAGAGCCCTGGGACTGAAGCAGCCAGGGCACATTTGCTATAAATGTAGCAAATATCCAATCAGCCAAAAAGTGCCTTTGCTGTTTGCTTTGCCCTTTGACTGACTACGTCTGGGAGGTTCCACGCATGCACCGCTATGCCACAGCCATGCTGTCTTGACTGACTTCTTCTTCAAATTCAGAGCCATCAGTCAGCCTGCCCAGGTCTTTCCATATTGCTACAGCAGAGTGTGCAGCAGAGCAGCCTGCTTCCCAGCCTGGGTGCCCCACTTCAGTGTGGTGTCATCATCCATCGGGTGGGAGTGTCGGTCGGAGTCTGGACATATGGAAGAGCTGCCAGTTCCTCTCTGTGGGTGCCCAGAATTGTGCACATGCTGCCCACTGTCTCAGGCCCGGCGCCGGCCCAAATTCAGAAATCGGACTCGTTGAGGGAGTCACTCTGTCCTGGTGGTCCCGGTCAGCGTTCTGATGGATACTGGTGTTAAAATAAGAAGTCAACTGAACTCCAATGGCCAGATCACGTGTTGCGGGGGCGGTAAATCCCCATTGGGTCCATAGGTAGGAGCGGCAGCTTGTTCCCGAAAGTGTGCTTTTGTAAATTTGGTGGAAATGTATCCAGTTGTTCTTTTTAAAACTACCAAAAAGTAGGTCCAAAAAAATTAGTGATATATGGGTTCGGTCCGCGGACCCATTTCCCTGTTTGTTTGGTCCGCAGACAGGACTCAGATTTTTGGAAACGGCCGCCATTGCGGTAAAAACATATTAAAAAACACAACATTGCACTTGTCAAACTTATCAAATGATCTCTGGGGAGGTGAAGGGTGATGAGGATGGGATATGGCAGCAAGAAGCAAAAAAACAGGTGTTTTTCACCGTAAAAGTCAGCGAACATTCCGGATGTTTGCGAATAGTCCAGTGAAGTTCACAGACACCTCTGCATTACAGGGTTGGTGAAAAGCAGTTCTTGGATGGCTTATTACTTTGGTGCCACTTAATGAAACTGCATGACATTTTGCAATTATATTCTTGACCTGATTCTGAATGAGTTTGGTGGGATTCTGTCAAGAGGGGGCAAAATTAGAGGGGGGTTGATAAAATAATGTGAAGGCTTATAAATGGGGTGCCATTTGACGAATCTACACTTAAGTTGGCAAACTGATAATAGACCTAGATATAAATATCTTTGCAAAGTTTGGTGGGATTTTGTCCAGAGGGGGAAAAATTAGAGGGGGGGTCATAAAATAATGTAAAGGCTTATAAATGAGTTGCCATTTGACAAATCTACACTTAAGTTGGCAAACTGATAATAGATCTATATATAAATATCTTTGCGAAGTTTGGTGGGATTTTGTCCAGAGGAGAAAAATATTAGAGGCAGGGGTCATAAAATAATGTAATGGCTTATAAACGAGGTGCCATTTGACGAATCTACACTCAAGTTGGCAAAAATGTTTTGGTGGGATTTTGTCCAGAGGGGGCAAAATTAGAGGGGAAGTCCCAAAATATTGTAAAGGCTTATAAATGTGGTGCCATTTGACAGATCTACACAAAGGTTTGCAAAAAGATTATAGATCTAGATATAAATGTTTTTGCAAAGTTTGGTGGGATTTTGTCAAGAGGGGGCAACATTAGAGGGGGGTCCCAATATATTGTAAAGGCTTATACATGTGGTGCCATTTGATGAATCTAGCAAAACAAAAGAGTTGATGGCTGGAAGGTTTAGAATAAATCTTGACCTCTGGCATTGCTCTGGGCAACCCTCCAGACCATCGTTCTTCGCCTGCCAAGCCATTACAAAAGGGGAAAAACCATATGCAAATCAGGCTTGGTCCCACCCCCAAAGGGGTAGTCCAGCCCGAACTGCTAGGTCACATCCCTTTTGCACGAGACCACAAGCATCCCCAGACAAGGGCGAAACATGTTTGGGGATGCTTGTGGTCTCGTGCAGAAGGGATGTGGCCTAGCAGTTCGGGCTGGACTGCCCCTTTTGGGGTGGGGCCAAGCCTGATTTGCATATGGTCTTTCCCTTCTGTAATGGCTTGGCAGGCGAAGAACGGTGGTCTGGAGGGTTGCCCAGAGCATTGCCAGTGGTTAAGATTAAGTCTAAACCTTCCAGCCATCACCTCTTTGTTTTTGCTGTCACCCCGAGTGGGACGGGTATGCCCAGACGTGGGTCCCGTGCCTGCTGGGCCTAGAGACCCAAGCTACTCCTCACTGATGAGCCCCAACAAGGGTGAAACATGTTTGGGGATGCTTGTGGTCTCGTGCAGAAGGGATGTGGCCTAGCAGTTCGGGCTGGACTGCCCCTTTTGGGGTGGGGCCAAGCCTGATTTGCATATGGTCTTTCCCTTCTGTAATGGCTTGGCAGGCGAAGAACGGTGGTCTGGAGGGTTGCCCAGAGCATTGCCAGTGGTTAAGATTAAGTCTAAACCTTCCAGCCATCACCTCTTTGTTTTTGCTATGTCACCCCGAGTGGGACGGGTATGCCCAGACGTGGGTCCCGTGCCTGCTGGGCCTAGAGACCCAAGCTACTCCTCACTGATGAGCCCCAACAAGGGCGAAACATGTTTGGGGATGCTTGTGGTCTCGTGCAGAAGGGATGTGGCCTAGCAGTTCGGGCTGGACTGCCCCTTTTGGGGTGGGGCCAAGCCTGATTTGCATATGGTCTTTCCCTTCTGTAATGGCTTGGCAGGCGAAGAACGGTGGTCTGGAGGGTTGCCCAGAGCATTGCCAGTGGTTAAGATTAAGTCTAAACCTTCCAGCCATCACCTCTTTGTTTTTGCTATGTCACCCCGAGTGGGACGGGTATGCCCAGACGTGGGTCCCGTGCCTGCTGGGCCTAGAGACCCAAGCTACTCCTCACTGATGAGCCCCAACAAGGGCGAAACATGTTTGGGGATGCTTGTGGTCTCGTGCAGAAGGGATGTGGCCTAGCAGTTCGGGCTGGACTGCCCCTTTTGGGGTGGGGCCAAGCCTGATTTGCATATGGTCTTTCCCTTCTGTAATGGCTTGGCAGGCGAAGAACGGTGGTCTGGAGGGTTGCCCAGAGCATTGCCAGTGGTTAAGATTAAGTCTAAACCTTCCAGCCATCACCTCTTTGTTTTTGCTATGTCACCCCGAGTGGGACGGGTATGCCCAGACGTGGGTCCCGTGCCTGCTGGGCCTAGAGACCCAAGCTACTCCTCACTGATGAGCCCCAACAAGGGCGAAACATGTTTGGGGATGCTTGTGGTCTCGTGCAGAAGGGATGTGGCCTAGCAGTTCGGGCTGGACTGCCCCTTTTGGGGTGGGGCCAAGCCTGATTTGCATATGGTCTTTCCCTTCTGTAATGGCTTGGCAGGCGAAGAACGGTGGTCTGGAGGGTTGCCCAGAGCATTGCCAGTGGTTAAGATTAAGTCTAAACCTTCCAGCCATCACCTCTTTGTTTTTGCTATGTCACCCCGAGTGGGACGGGTATGCCCAGACGTGGGTCCCGTGCCTGCTGGGCCTAGAGACCCAAGCTACTCCTCACTGATGAGCCCCAACAAGGGCGAAACATGTTTGGGGATGCTTGTGGTCTCGTGCAGAAGGGATGTGGCCTAGCAGTTCGGGCTGGACTGCCCCTTTTGGGGTGGGGCCAAGCCTGATTTGCATATGGTCTTTCCCTTCTGTAATGGCTTGGCAGGCGAAGAACGGTGGTCTGGAGGGTTGCCCAGAGCATTGCCAGTGGTTAAGATTAAGTCTAAACCTTCCAGCCATCACCTCTTTGTTTTTGCCATTTGATGAATCTACACAAAGGTTTGCAAAATGATTATAGATCTAGATATAAATGTTTTAGCAAAGTCTGGTGGGATTCTGTCAAGAGGGGGCAAAATTAGAGGGGGGATTCGAAAATATTGTAAAGGCTTATAAATGGGGTGCAATTTGATGAATCTACACAAACGTTTGCAAAAAGATTTTAGATCTAGATATAACTGTTTTTGTAAAGTCTGAATGGATTTTGTCAAGTGGGTGCTAAGTTATATGACTATTGTATGTGCATACATTTGACATTTTTGAAAAAATAAAACATGGATGGATTTCCAGGAAACTCGTGTAAGGAGAATTGGCAAGGACCTTAATGCATAGTTTTCAAATGTGCCTGTGTTTTATTTTTTGACAAGTGTCATAATGTAGGTACAAAAAATTGTGATATACCTTTGGTGACTGAGGTGTAGCCTGTGGCCATGGGCAGTGGCCACATTGTCTGGGTCATGGAATAAGGTCATGATCCGGACAATCTGGCTACTGGCCATGACCACGAGGGACAACACATGGGGTTAAAGTGGCCATGTCCACCGGGGACCGACTTTGTGGTAAAGTTATTCGAAAGTGGGATAGCTTTGAAAGGGAAGAAAAATGTGCTTGTGGTAATATGGTCATGGGTTTTCTCTTTGGCTTCTGCAGGCTGCCATGGAAAGTGAAGAGAGGCCCTGTATGGAACCCCCCGCCTTCCCTTTCCATGGTGGCCATCTTGGAAAAGGATTTTCCTTCCAATAGGAAGAAAAATCTATTTCTTTTAGCACCCTGGATCCCGCTTTGGGAACCGGAGGTGCTAATGGTCTTCATCCCCCATTGCCGGGGCTGGAATGGGGGGGATAATGGTCCAGAGACTTCGTTATCCACCCTTTCTTCGCTTGGGCTGATAACTTGGCTGCCGGGCTGGTATTCACTGTTCCAGTCCCTGGAAAGGGGGATAAACGCCACAATATTCCCATTAGCATTAAACAACCAGTGCGCAGTTCTCTTCGAGGAAGAGGGCAGGAGCCCTTTCCTACTCCCCTGGACCATCACCTCTATCACAACAAAGCACGAGACGGAGCAGCTGATTTCCATGGATCTGCAGGAGCATCCACATCTTGGCTGCCCTCCAGCATCTAGGGTGAGGAATACAGGCACATTCCCACTCTTTCATCATTTCATTTGCCCACATCTTCACAACAAGCTTTTCCAATTTGCGTCAACCCTGTTTTCCCCCATTGCCATGAGAATTCTGCTCTGCTCGCCGTGCCGGACCCTGTCTCAATATTCTGCCTGACTCCATCAGGACGGGCACATCGCGGCACCATAGTGAGGCTCTGCCTCGTTTCTAAGCAACTCCGTTGCTATTTGAATCCAAAACATCCGCCGGCAAGCGGATACGCCTGCATCGACAAAGGCCACACTAAGGCCCTGTTGGCACCCAGCATCCACGAGTGCAGCAGTTCTCTTCGAGGAAGAGGGCAGGAGCCCTTTCCTCCTCCCCAGGACCATCACCTCTACCACAACGAAGCACGAGACAGAGCAGCTGATTTCCACGGATCTGCAGGAGCATCCACACCATTGCTGCCCTCCAGCATCTAGGGTGAGGAATATAGCCACATTCCCACTCTTTCATCATTTCATTTGCCCACATCTTCACAACGTGCTTTTCCAATTTGCGGCAACCCTGTTTTCCCCATTGCCACTAACATTCTGCTCTGCTTGCCGTGCCTGACCCTGTCTCAATATTGTGCCTGACTCCGTCAGGACCAGCGCATCGCAGCACCATAGTGAGGCTCTGCCTCGTTTCTAAGCAACTCTGTTGCTATTTGAATCTATAACATCCGCCGGCAAGCAGATATGTTGGCATCGACAAAGGCCAGACTAAGGCCCTGTTGGCACCCTGTTTGCGCGCTCGGGAGGTGCCCCAGACTATGTTCTATCCTGTTAACCTGAGTTAAGACACCTAGTAGCCGCTCCCAATACTACAGAGCCCACAGGTTATCACCCACCACCTCTCTGGATATCCCCACTGCCCGGAGGACCTGTCTCATCACTAAAGGATCCGTTGTCCACCTCCTACAAACTTTGCTCACAACCATGACTCCTGCATACTGTAATCACATATGTCAGCGGCCTTACAGCCATTTATGCCACTAACGGCAAGCCATCCTGCCCTGATACCAATTTATCTAACACCAGTAATGCTCTGACCCTGTCCCCGCTACTCACCTTTGCCAATTAGATTATCAATGTGCTGTCTTGACCACTGTTAGGGGTCACAAGCTGTGTCACAAGCAGGCTCCCACCAGAACCCTTAGGGCCTTACAAGTTCTGCAAAAAGGCTCCTGGAGCCAGTCCTGGGGCTTTTGGCACCAGGCTCATATGCAGTAAGGAGAGACTTATCAGGCTTGCTTTCATTTATATACATGGGTCTTTAAATCCAACATGGAAGCAACCGCATAACTCAGTTCTTATGAACAAAGCCATGTGGTCTAGTGTTTTGGGTGTGGCTGGACCTGGAACTAATTTCCCTGGTACTACTTTACCTGGGCTATATAAACCACACCCAGACTGCAGAACACGCTTTATGTTATTCTGAAACTAGCAGCGTGACGCTCACCGTGTCCAGCTCCAGCTCTTCAGCATCTTCCTGTAATCCTCCAAGAACAAGAACACGATTACTGGCCTTACCTGAGAATACATCATCCTGCGCTCAGCATCTCAACCGGGCCGCAACCTGTCGAAACCGAGAGAAGAAAAAACATCACCTGTGTGTACTAGCTTGAGGAATTCCAGCATCCCGTGGCCACAGCTCCCGCTCGAACATCACGACCTGCAAAGCAAGAACGGGAAAAACAATATTAGAATACGCGCACTTCCAAAACATCAAATTCCATCATTCTTACCTGAATTCCATCATGCTAAGTTGTGCTTCCATCCGGAACTCCACAGCAACATCCTGCAAGAGAAAAGGAGAAATATCCAGGTTCACTTTCAATATTCAATGCCCGCTTAGCGCTTAACTTACCTTAACGGATCCCTGGGGTCTGTTTTCATCACACTCTCATCCACTCGTAGCACCGCAGCAGCCTGTGAGGAGAAGAAGAGAACACAGGTTAGCTTTAAAAAGACAATAAAGAACGCTGTACTTCGTGCTTTCCATTACCTTAAAATGTGCCTATTCATCCAGCACGACAGCATCAAACCTTCACAGCTGAAAAGAAGACGATAAAGACATTAAGGGGATTTCCACCATAAAACAGAACAAAGACTTACAATTAACAAATCTACCTGCCTACCAGCAGATTCGGGGTCACAGCAGGCCTGAGCCTGGAGAAAGGTACACTGCACCAGTGAAGCAACTCAGGCGGCAGATCGCCAACAAACGCTAAGTGCCTCTGCACCATACGCAGGACCTCTCCCACTGAGTCTTTCTCACCTTAATTGTTTGTAGGGTGAGCTATCACCCTACAAACAATTAAGGTGAGAAAGACTCAGTGGGAGAGGCATCGGTCAGAGGGAGGTGGGAGATTCATCCATTAGAGGCAGTTATCACAAATCCTTCCTTCTGTGATTGCAGATTTGTTATTCCACACTGGGCAACTACGTATCCAGGGTTCCAGAGCTCAGAGCCTTCCAGTCGCCCCCGGGTATATCAGGTGAATGTTACAGAATGCAAAGCCTCTAAACCTTATCCACCTGGGCATCATGGAGACATCTAAAACTGACCAGTTAGCTCAGCTTTTGGGACAATAACGTGCCGAGGTATACGCAGCCCGGCAAGAAACCAATGCCTTAAGACGAGAATTAATAGTCACGAAAGACCGTACTGATGAACTATGCAAACAGCTACTACAATCACAGGCTGGGCAAACTCCATTGCCCGGATTTGCTCCAATCGTTGCTACACCACCTTCAGTCAACCCAGTACAGATAACGTTGTCGGGAGCAGTACCTCTGGCACCACCAGACCTATTTAATGGAGACCCCAAAAGGTATGCAACATTCATGAACCAGTGCCGTCTCCATTTTCTTTGTAGACCTGGGGCCTTCCCAAATGACCAGTCAAGTGTGGCCTTCATTTTATCATATTTGAGTGGAATTGCCGCAGATTGGTCGGTACCTTTAGTGAGCTGGGATGACCCATTACTGCAAGATTTCCAGGGTCTTCAACAGGAGATGGAAAAGCTATTTGCTCGACATTTGCATGGACAAGCTTTAGACAACGAACTCCTCTCTCTCCGCCAAGGAAATCAAGATTTACTGACTTATATTGCTGCCTTCAGTAGGCTGGTCGTGGAAGCTGGATGGCCTGAGATAAAAGAACCACGTTGTTTCATCGGGGCCTACGAGGAGACCTAAAGGATGTCCTTGTTCAAGTGGTAGACCCACTTAAAGACTGTGCAGAGTTTATAAACCTTGTAGTGCAATTGGATCACAGATTACAGGATCGGAGAACAGATCGAAGTAGACTCAAGAACCGGGCCATGTACGTACATTCAAAAGATAATGGTCAAGGTCTACCAGAAAATACTACAGAACCCATGCAGATTGGAGGAGTACGACCCCCTTTAACCAAGATTGAAAGAGACAAGAGAAGGCAGCTACAGTTGTGTCTGTATTGTGGTAAATCAGGTCACTTCTTCAAGGACTGCCCAGTGAAACCTCCAAGGAAGGTAGTAGGCGCTACAGAAAAAGAAGATGATGGGAAAGAATCGGAAAACTATCAGGCCTGGCAAGCGTAGAGGTCCGCTTGTCGAGCGAGAAGGATGAGTCACAGACCTCACATTTTGCCCTACCATTAATCTTGATCATTCATCAACGACCATTGCAGATGCATGCCATAGAAGCGTATATAGACAGCAGAGCAGTTGGAAACTACATTGATCGAGATCTGGCAGCAGACATGGGACTTCCCTTATGCACAAACCCAACAACTGAAAAGGTAACTACTGTTGACGGTAAAGAAATTGCTTCCGGTGCAGTAACCCAATGCACAACAGAATTAACCCTTCTGTATCGGGATGGACATCAAGAAGCAATCACGTTTGACCTCATCAAAGTTCCTCAGTTCCGGTTGATCTTAGGGATGCCATGGTTGGTAACTCACAATCCTCACATAGACTGGCGTGCAAAGAGGTTGGTCTTTTCTGACGAATGTGCCCACACTTGCTACCCGAAATCTATACCACAGCCAAACCTCAAATCTGTTCAAGGAATAGCGTCGGTGATCGCGGGATCATTGGACACCTTACCAAGAGAATATAAAGATTATCAAGATGTTTTTCAGAAGGAACAGGCAAACAAATTACTGCCACATAGGCCATATGACTGTCAGATCGACCTGATACCTGGTGCACAGGTTCCTTGTGGTCGGATTTATGCACTTACGGAAACCAAAAATCGCCACTTGAAGTTCTATCTGGATCAATACCTGGCTAATGGGTTTATACGCACGTCAAAGTCACCAGCAGCCTCCCCCTTATTCTTCGTACCAAAGAAGGAAGGAGATTTGAGGACTTGTATCGATTACCATGCACTTAATAAAATCACAGTAAAAAAACACTACCCTTTGCCCCTTATCCCAGAACTTTTGGACCAAGTTAAGAATGCCCAAATCTACACCAAATTAGACCTCAGAAGGGCATATCATCTTCTACGTGTGAAAAAAGGGGATGAATGGAAAACCGCATTCCGCACCAAGTATGGCCTGTATGAATATCAGGTAATGCCTTTCGGGCTGTGCAACGCTCCCGCCGCATTCCAATATTTCATGAATGACGTATTACGAGAACTAATCGATGTCTGTTCGCTCAGTCCTTGCAAAACTACGCCAGCATAAACTGTACGCTAAACTCGAAAAATGCTCCTTCCATGTCACCGAAGTTGAGTTCCTCGGTTTTGTCCTCTCACCAAAAGGAGTCAGGATGGATATCCACAAAGTTGATGGCATCCTTAATTGGGCGTCACCTTTTTCGCTTAAGGGAATTCAAAGCATGCTCCGCTTTGCAAATTTTTATTGCCGATTTATTCCAGACTTCTCACAGATAGTGCACCCAATTACTTCATTGCTGAGAACAACAATAAGAAATTCCAATGGACTGAAGAAGCGGAACAGGCCTTTCAAGAACTCAAGAAAAGATTCACCTCCACGCCAGTTTTAAGACATCCTCGCCCAGACCTCCCCTCTGTAGTGGAAACTGATGCTTCCAGTGTAGCTATGGGAGCAGTTCTCACTCAAAGAGATCCAGAAATGGGCCAATTACATCTCGTGGCCTTTTGGTCATGTAAATTCACACCACCAGAACTTAACTATACAATTACAGACAAAGAATTGTTAGCAATAAAATCGTCCTTCAAAGCCTGGCGGCAGTATCTGTTAGGTGCCAGGCATACCATCACCGTAATCACAGATCACCGGAACCTTCAATACCTAAAGTCAGCAAAAGCTCAATCTTCGCGACAACTGCGGTGGGCTTTATTCTTCGCGGAATATGATTTTGTAATCACATATAGACCGGGAGTTCGGAATGGGAAGGCCGATGCCTTATCTTGCATGGGTGTTGAAGAAAAAAACAAAAGTACCCCTGACCCTGTTGCCATCATTCCAAGTAATAAGTTACTGGGACTTACTACCACATTGACTCTACTGAACTTCAAGATAAGATTCAGTTCTTAATGAACCCAAAGACCTTACAAAAATGTAATATCCAAAGCGAACATCACACAGTCCTAGACAAATGACCCTACTTCAGAGAATGGCTATATCTACCAAATAAATATCTGCCAGAGTTGGTCATATCTGGTTATCACGATTCCCTGATCGAAGGCCATCCCGGAATTGCTAAGGCTCTAGCCAAGTTTAAGCGGAATTATTGGTGGCCAACCTGGTGTAAAGACATTGCTCAAGTAGTTCTATCCTGTGGGGTATGTGCACAAAATAAATCACAAAAGCAGAAACCAGCTGGCCTTCTACAACCACTGGACATCCCACCAGCTCCCTGGCATACTCTTTCTCTTGATTTTATTACAGACTTACCTGCCAGTCAAGAATTTAATACCATTTTAGTGGTTGTAGATCTGTTCTCTAAAATGGCACATTTTATTCCGTTTAAAGGACTTCCTAACGCTACTGGTTTGGCCAAGGTATTTCTTGAACAGATTATAAAATTGCATGGCTTCCCATCAGTCCTAACCTCAGATTGTGGAAGCCAATTTGTGTCCAGTTTCTGGAAGAAATGCTGTACAATGGCACAAATCGATGTTCGATTATCCACTAGCCATCACCCTCAAATGGATGGACTAACAGAAAGAACAAACCTGACATTAGAACAATATCTACGTTGCATGCTGCATCAAGTGGAAGAGAGCTGGAAGGACTTATTATGGATAGCGGAATATGCATACAACTCCTTACACACCAGCACAGGACAAAGCCTGTTCTACACAATTTACGGGAGACATCCACGTACCTTTGAACCAGGCTCTCCCGCGACCTTGGACATGCCAGCGGTAAAGACTCTGCACACAAGTATAACCCAAGTCTTCAGAAAGGCAACTGAACAATTACCAAAGACAGACCAAAAAAATTATTGGACCAACACCGGAAGAAAGCTCCTGATTAGCAAGTTGGGGACGAAGTCTGGTTAGCATCGAAACATGTGCCCATAAAAGGTACCCGGACCTTTCGTCCACAATGTCTAGGACCCTATACCATCAAATTGGTGATAAATCCAGTGGCCGTCAAGTTAGCCTTACCACCAAATATGCAAATTCATCCGTTGTTCCATGTATCACTTATAAAACCTGTACAACCCGCCCGGTACCCGAGTCATAACAGTACCAAAACCTGTGCTAGTTGATGGAAAGCCTGCATTTGAAGTTAAAGATATCCTGGATTCGAAACGTACCAGATCTAAATTATACTATTTAGTGGACTGGAAAGGATACGGGCCTCAAGACAGAACATGGGAACCAAGTGAACCTATCCATGCACCACGTCTGATTAAGAGGTTTCACCTGAATAACCCCACCAAACCAGGACCGGACAGGAAGAATACCATGAGAGGGGCCTTGGGAGGGAGTGCTGTCATGACCACTGTTAGGGGTCACAAGCTGTGCCACAAGCAGGCTCCCACCAGAACCCTAAGGGCCTTAAGACTTCTGCAAAAAAGGCTCCTGGAGCCAGTCCTAGCACCTTTGGCACCAGGCTCATATGTGGTAAGAAGAGACTTATCAGGCTTGCTTTCATTTATAAACATGTGTTTTTAAATTTAACATGGAAGCAACTGCATAGCTCGGTTCTTATGAACCAAGCCATGTAGTCTAGTGTTTTGGGTTTGGCTGGACCTGGAACTACTTTACCTGGTACTACTTTACCTGGGCTATATAAACCATACCCAGACTGCAGAACACCCTTGCGTTATTCTGCTCACCGCGTCCAGCTCCTGGTTTTCAGCATCTTCCTGTAATCCTGCAAGAACAAGATTACTTGCCTTACCTGAGAAGCATCTCAACCGGGCCGCAACCTGTGGAAACTGAGAGAAGAAGAGCCATCACCTGTGAGGTCTAGCTTGAGGAATCCCAGCATCCCGTGGCCAGAGCTCCTGCTCGAACATCGCGACCTGCAAAGCAAGAACAGGAAAAACAATATTAGAACGCGCGTGCTTCCAAAACATCGAATTCCCTTATTCTTACCTGAATTCCATCGCGCTATGCTGTGCTTCCATCCGGAACTCCACAGCAACATCCTGCAAGAGAAAAGGAGAAATATTCAAGTTCGCTTTCAATATTTAACACCTGCATAGCACTTAACTTACCTTAATGGATCCCTGGGCTCTGTTTGTATTGTGCTCTCATCCACTCGTAGCACCGTAGCAACCTGTGAGGAGAAGAAGAAGAGACCACAGGTTACCTCTGAAAAGACAATAAAGAAAGCCACGCTTTGCGCTTTCCCTTACCTTAAAACATGCCTCTTCATCCAGCATGACAGCATCAAACCTTCACATCTGAAAAGAAGACGATAAAGACATTAAGGGGATTTCCATCATAAAACAGAACAAAGACTTACAATTAACAAACCTACCTGCCTACCAGCAGATTTGTGGTCACAGCAGGCCTGGGCCCGGAGAAAAGCACGCTGCACCAGTGAAGTAACTCGGGCAGATCGCCAACAAACGCCAAGCGCCCCTGCACCAGACGCAGGACGGATAGCTCACCCTACAAACAATTAAGGTGAGAAAGACTCAGTGGGAGAGGGATTGGTCAGAGGGAGGTGGGAGATTCACCCATTGGAGACAGTTATCACAAATCCTCCCTTCTGTGATTGCAGATTCGTTATTCCGCACTGGGCAACTAAGTATCCAGGGTTCCACATCTCAGAGCCTTCCAGACGCCCCCGGGGATATCAGATGAGCGTTACATGTGCATAGTCCAACCCTCCCTGCCTTAAATACGTACCTCTGCATCCAGGCCCATCTTAATCCTTTGCCGACACACTATCCACTGTCTGCCACAACTATCCATTGCCACTACTTGCGTTGCGTTGCCAGCTCGTCCTGCTCCCTACTACCCTACCGCTAACGTTATAAAATGCATTCGCCTTTACCTGTCTGCTAAAACTACCACGTGCTGGTCATCACCATTATCCTTACCGCTCTGTTAGCACACAGCAACCTCTAAAAAGTATGCCCTAATGCTTCAAATCTATATTATATACCATCTTGCAAACCAGCCTGACGGCAACCTCTTCTGTTTTTACTTCTCGCATCCTTTTGAACAAGCATTTACTCATCCGACAAGCTAACTAGCTACTGCGCTTTCGCATTCTCTCTCTACTGCATCGTCAACTGCACTAGCCTACTGCTCTTTGTACTGCTCAATTAGCCACTGTGTCCTTGCAAGTATTCTTTATTGTATTGCGAACTGATCTTACCACTGTGCCTATGTTATAACCCTTGCTGCATTGTTCTTTGAACTAGCCTTCAGCTCTCTGCATTGCCTTTTTAGCCACTATGTCCTAGCAAGTTTTCCTATTGTACTGTCAATTGAAATAGCCACTTTGCTTATGCTACCACCCTTGCTGCATTGTCAACTGAACTAGCCTACTGCTCCTTTCATTGCACTATTTACCACTGTGACCTAGCAAATACTCTTTATTGTACTGCTAACTGAACTAGCCACTGTGCTTATGCTACCACCCTTGCTGCGTTGTCAATTGAACTAGCCCACTGCTCCTTGAACTGCCTAATTAGCCACTGTGTCTTCGCAAGTATCCTTGTGCCACTGTCTTCCTTACTATACTAATTGAACCAGCCTCTGTGCCCACACTTCCTACTGCTACCCCCAATGTCAGAGTATCCTCCCTCATTGCCTATCCTCCCCAGCCAATCCACCCACCCACCGTGTCTATCCGCCAGAGCTTGCATCGGTTCACCACCATGGCCACTTTCCATAGAGTCACACTGGCCATGGCCTCCTACCTACCCCTACCAATCCATTACCCCAACCATCTTCATACCACCTCTCCAGCCACGTAACAAAAGCACCATATTTGATGCTCTTTCCGTAAGATCTTCAGCCAGCTCCCCGCTTAGCCCACTTGAATGCATACAGTGCTTTGCCGCACCGCCCACACCTCTGATCCCACTGCCAGTACACACAAGAAACCTAAGACTAGGCTCACGCTTCCCGAACCACAAAGTCACTCTAAGGTTGAACAGCCATCCCACAACAATGTCCAAGCCAACGCCTATAACTAAATCCCTGCAACCACCCATTCCCAAGATTTCCACCACACCCCCTCCACCCATGACAACCTCACCACCACCAAACAACCCAAGCTCAGGAGAACTCAGACCGAATCCTCTCCCACCCACCATCACATGAGCACTGATCAATGCTCGCTCTCTAGTAGCCCATGCCACCGAGATTGCGGGCCTCATCCTAGCCAACCACTTGGACTTCTTGGCCATCCCAGAAACCTGGCTCCATCAGGCTGCAGGCCCAGCTCTTTCCCTAGCCATTCCAGAAGGAATTGATGGGAAGGCAAACCTATGGATAATTTCAGGCGCTGGAAGGATTCAATGATCCATGAATATAGCTGATTTGCTAGAGATTTAGGTTCATCATCAGGTCCGAGGAGTCTTAGTTGTCTTAGTCATGTATTGTTTTATTATTGTTGTCAAAAAAGAAAAAAAAAACACCAGCACAATTTCAAAACATTAAGTTGGACAGAAATTGCCAGTTTTGTTCAACATAGGTAAGTGCACACAGCCGACGCACATTTCGACCTAAGTCTTTTTCAGGGTTGCGAGTAGTGCATGTGGTTTGTGTGATTAGAGATTCGGTGAGTGATGCATTGACATGATTGTGTACCACAAATGAATAGACAAAAATCAACATTGAAGTAAAATCATTAAGATCACATGGTAGTTTGTAAGGTTTGCAAGAAACAAATGCAAGAACACAGGTAAAGTAGCATGGTTGGTATGGTTGTCGGGTGGTGATAGTGAGTGAATGTGAGGTTCGCCGAGGCAGGTAAAGTATTACAATGTCATAAGATACAATTGGGTATACATTGATCATTAATTGCGAGGTAAGTGATACAAAACAGATGAGCAAAGTACCAAGGAAGAGAAGAGAAAAGGACAATAATGGGTTAGTTAGTAGAGCCATGTAGGATTTACAAGGAGATGGGTTGAGAAGCAGGGTGTAGTAGCTTACCCAATGGAGTAGAGATAAGGCTCTGGATAGAGCTGATGGGTGGTCCTCCCGAGTCAGGGAGCCACTGGGGCTGGATAGCCAATTCTGAGAAAAATAAGGATAAAAATTGAAGTCCGTGGATAGAGATGGCAGAGTAGGAGAGCACCCATGTTGGGGGTGCCGGTACGTGTTGTTTGGAAACCCGAGGGTGGGTGGGGCAGAAGTGTGCCATTAGGAAGGATTGGAGGAAAGGATGAGCAGCTTGTGTTGGATCCACATGCTCAGTATGTAGGTATACAGTATGGTGTGAAAGGCAAGTTTGGAGAAGGGCAGAGTGGTCAGGTGTAGTAGCCCTAATGGTTGAGAGAGGTGAATTGGAAAGTTGGCAAATTAGCCTAGGAAGTAGTATTACCAGAGGTCTCGGTAAGCAAACAAAGCTAGCACGTGGGTGCCCGCATAAGGTACAGTACGCGGATGTGAAGCGTAAGGAGCGGTGCACAGAATAATGTGAGGGAGCCAGGGACCTGGGAGGATGTGGGTTGCGTGGTTGGTGCAGGGGGGGCCTGGGAGGGCCAGACAACGAGGTGGAGCCTGAGCAAGGTGTGCTTGCAGATAGCTAAATAAAGCTGCTGGCAAGGAGCAGGTAGCGCTGGGGGAAGTTGTAATAAGGTCGGAGGCGGGCAGGAATTAATGAGGAGTGTGGGCTTGTATAAAATCGGAGCGTTGGCATCCCTATACAGGTACAGTACGGGGATGTGAAGCGTAAAAATCGGTGGACATGAGAATGTGAGGGAACCAGGGACCTGGGAGGATGTGGGTTGCTTGGTTGGTTCTGGAGGGGGGGCCCTGGGAGGGCCAGGCAGCTGAGTGTCGCCTGAACGAGGTGTGCTCGCAGTCTGCTAAATAAAGCCGCTGGATTGCACCGGGTAGCGCTCGGGATATTTGGAATAAGGTAGGAGGTGGGCGGGAATTCATGAAGAAGTATGAGCACCCTGCTGGTGCGTCGGACATGGCTATTGCGTCCGGGACTTACCTGGTGCTGTGTCGGCGTGTCAGCGCCGAGACAAATCGGTCACCCGGCGGAGCGTGAGGGAGTCTGTGAGGTCTTCCTGTTTAAAAAAAGCCTCGCTACTATTGGTCTTTGTAAGGAGCCCGCTGATTGGGTGCTGCTAACAGGGGGCCTGGTTGGTCAGTCGGCCGTATGCATACATGCAAGAGAACCGAACTGGATTCAGATGCGTGAACGGTATTAGGAACAGAATTCCTAAGTAGGATAAGGACGGAATCAAATTAGTAAAACCAATGTTATATTGAGCAAAAGGATATTGGGCATGAATTATTATAGAGTGTGTTAAAACACATGGCAGAATGATATGGTGAATACCAGGAATGAGTCCGGAGGGTGGGAAGTAAATTGTAACAGCCCGGCGGCAGTGCTGACAACTGGACCCAAGGATTCCAATAACCCTGAGGAGGGGAGGTAGCAGGGCAATTGAGAGTTACCAGGTGGTGAGAAGGAGGCCCAACCCAAAAGGGGGAAAGTGGGTTGGGGGGCCAGCCCCTAAGATAGGGCCAGAGGATTGGCTGGGTGGGATGGAGTTCAAGACTCGGAGTGGTGGGTATGTATGAGAATTGCTGTAGGATGGGGCAAGGTGGCAAAGGGAGGTGCAATAGTTGAATTGAGAGGAGCCCAGAAGGATACACTATCATCAGGTAGGACTGGAACCAGGGTAAAGGAGGAGGAGTGGCCTTCATATCCAGGGGTGGATTGGCCCGTCGGCCGATCGGCCCATGGCCGAAATACTTTGGCCTGGGAATGGCTAGGCAGGTTTCATATGCCACTTCTGAGGCCAGTTTTCTTTTATAAATGACGTTGCCTGCCTTGCTTGCTGTCGCCGCACAGTGGCACACAGATGGATGTATTCATGCGTGTACACTGCACATTCATAAAAGCTTTTATGAATGAATGCAACACAATAGAGGCCGTGCTGGAAGTGTCACCTCTGTGGCGCCAGCCAGGAGGCAGGCAGCCCCGGCCTGCCCCTTCTCTGGCTCCCTCAAGAACAACAATAAATGGTGGGGTGGGGGTGGGTCAGTCGTGTGAGCTGAAGCTGAGCTTGTGAGCCTCGAGTCCTGTCCATGTTTGCATTTGCAGGCTTGCAAGCTACTTGGGGTGGGGGGAGGGGCTGGCCCGGGGCTGCAGCCTGCCTGACTCCTGATTTGAGCTCAGTCGGCTCGGGGCAGGTCCATGAGGGCTGTGTGGCTGTGTTGCTATAGCAACAGGCTGAGGCAGCCAATCACGTGCGCAATGTGGATGTCCCACGAGCATAATGGGCTGGGTCACGGTGCGGCCACCATACCCCAAAACATGCTAACTGAGAGCAGATTTGGACTCCAAGGAAGGAAGTAGTGGCTACTATGGAGGGACTGCTGGAACAGCGCTAGGCAATATCAGTAAGGTTGGGTACTAAAAATATAATATGAGGTACACCAAGCCTGTCTTTTGTTGGTGCAGCTGCTGGCTTGCTAAACTCCATTAAATAACCCCTAAAACACTTGTGGTTAAGTGCATTGTAAATGCCATATCATAAATGCTGCCCTTTTTCTTGTGCGGCTGTGATTAGCTAATGGTCATTAACCAAAACAGACACGCTGTAAATGGCAGGGCGTTTATTAACATACTGGATTCAGGATGGTTCATTGAGTGTGAGATTATGCCTTAGTGCATCGCTATAGTAGGGTTTGCTGAGGAACCACGTGGGCAGTGCTGGAAAAGATAGCTCAGCGGGTTGGGCACTTGCGGTTTCAAAATGTAACTCACTCCTACTTTTCTTTTATGTGCATCCCAAAGGTACAGAAACCCAACTTCTGGTAATGCATGCACTCATGTGTAGAGCCAAGAGACTGCTGCTATACTAGACATTTACATTAGCTGCCACTGCAATAGTGCATTGAATGACACAATTGCCCAGTCATTTCGTCTTGTTCCAACATGAATTGCAAGGGCAAAACCTTATGGCAGCTGCCCCTAAGTGAGATGAATATCCCTTACGCCTGGGTGACTGCAGCAATGGACTGCCATAGTCTGTGCTTGCAAATACACAAACCGGACAGGAATGTTTTTGTGGAAGTAATGGGGCCTTCAATGTTCATTTTGCACAGTAAATTACCGTTTTGTTGTTGGTTTAACGCCGGACCGGTTGGAACACCATGTGCTCTTTCCATAGAGTGTGCGTGATGTTCTGGATTTGCCTGTGGGTACGGCCGATGGAGTGGCCACAGTTGCTCTTGCTGACCGGTACACACATTGCAGTGTGTGCATTGGGGCTTTCGTGCCCTTGTTGGCTGGATAAAGCAGGTAAAGTTTGCGAGGAATGTATCCTTTGTTCTATTGGCACGACGACATCTCATCCAAAGATGACCGAATAAGACAATGTTATTGCAAATGTGTGTTCTCTTTTGAGGGACTGCAACACAATCTTAAAATATGTTTCTGAGAAGAAAACGTTTTTCTTGATTATGTATCAAGAAAAGGGAAAGTAAATATACGGGATACATGGCAAAAGCATGCACTCTTGTCCTTAATAGCAAGAGGCCCACGCTAGGGACAATCCTAGTTTGGTTCCTACTGTTATTATATTACTGGCTATGAGGGACGTTTATATTTGTCAATGTTATACGCCTACATACGTTTGTCAGTAGAGAGGGGGCTCTATACCTGAGCGGCCCTAATTTTGTTGGGTTTGTGGTGCTGACTACTCTTAGCCGTATGCACACTTCTGCGCTGCTGTCTTTTTCCATTGTCACAGCCTTGTTTGTGCTTGCTATGTCAGATTCCAGTAGTGCTTTTCTTTACTGCTTGCTTGTGTCATGGTCTGTTGATGGTGTAGTGCTCCCACGCACGTTGTAGGTATAGTTGCACTCGAGAGAGCGCGAAGGGTAAATTATGTGGACATACAGATTTTCCGGGGTACTGGGTGCTTAGGCATAGCTGGGTATTATAACACGCATTGCACTGTCTGTCAGGGCATGTTTGCGCTATATGTGCTCAAATTGGTTTGGTAACGAACGGGTATAGTAACAGATCACAATTTTAATGTGTGGCGCTTTGGTGCAAGGAAAATGGTGGCGAGTGACATAACCTCTATGGCTGGGGGAGCTTTTACAGCTGACAAAAAAGCAGGTCCGGCAATTGTTTATAAACATAGCGAGTGTGGATTAATTTTGCATTAGGAGAAGCGTAGTTTACTTTTGACAAGGCCTTACGTGCCAGGCTATTATGCAAGTCTATGCAAAAAGGACAAGCATACTCGTCCTTGGCACTGATAGGAACAAGAATTACTGAAGTGCCAATTCAAGACCATGCTGCTGAGTGCAATTCAGAAGGGGCATGGGAGTTATGAAAGGGCATTATTTTATGAGTTGCTGGGGAGTATGTTTTGAATGGGGCGTGCAAAGGATTGGATTAGCTGTTGGTGTGGACCCGAACAGTTTACAGTATATCTTCTGCCAGGGGCACCTTTAAACAGGCAGCATTTCCTTTTTATGTTTTAGAAATGTTTTGCCCAGCCTCGGTATTAAGAGAAGCAATAAATGCTGGGAAGCGCACATATTTCACGGTTGGGTTGTGGGTTATAACGAAAGAGTGCAGCTGGACAGAAACGCATTTATGGCACAGTGGGTTTGTTAGTTAGTCACCAAAGGTTCATTGCAAAGTTGGCAAAGGGGCCAGGGATCTGCAGGTTCGAATCCCAGCAAGGCCATCTCAGACTTTCATCCTTCTTGGGTCGATAAATGAGTACCAACACAGGCTGTGCGATATTGTATGCATATTTGTTCTATAAAAAAGAGCTTAAGCGTAAGTGCTATACAATAACATATTATCATTTGGCCTTGGTCGTCTGCTTGCATTTACAGTAATTTGACAATATGGATCTATAAACACAGATACTAATGATACATATGGTGATCCATTCTTGTTTGAAATGTAGATCACATTAGTCAAATCATAATCATATTTTGCGTAGTGTACTTAAGAACAATGCTATTTGATGCCAATTCCTGTTTTGTCAAGAGGTGAAAGGTTGTGTTTTATCACTTCCGGGGATGTTACTTTCGGGTGGGGTCAAATGACATCACTTCCGGTCATGTCATCAGAGGTCAAGGGTCGTGAGGCGAGTGGTGGGCCACTTTTTTGAGGTGAGGGGTGGGCCACGTTTCTTTGGGTGCCCGGGCCTATTTCTTGTCCCAGTCCGACTCTGTTCATATCAAAAACTCATCTTGGACTTAGAGCCACTTCCCTCGCAGCCTACCCTCGCCGAACTCCTATCTGTCAAAATTGCACTCTCGCCCACCAAAACTATACTGATGCATCTAATCCACCGCCCTCCAGGCCCAACTGCATCCTTTGAGGACGACATTACCAACCTCCTCTCCACTAACACCAAACTGGGATCCCAAACCATCCTCCTGGGAGACCTGAACCTAGGCTTGAAGTACCCTAATGACCCAAACGCTCTAGCCATAGAAAACTCTATTACCCAATTGTGCTTCAACCACAGAATCTCAGAACCAACCCACACCAAAGGTCGGATTCTAGACTGGGTGTCCGACATCAACTGGTCTATTACAATTCTTCAAAATTTACCAGTGGCCTGGTCAGACCGCCACTTCATCTCCTTCTCCATCCAGGGAACCCCCCTCTCCAGCACCAACACTGCCCCCCTAGATTATCCAGAAATTGCCGAAACACTTCCATAAACAGTCTTCAGCCACTTATCAACAACATCTTGGACGTCTCCAAGATCAAGGTCCTTGACCCTGTTAAGTTGGTTGACCTATACAACACTACACTTAAATCAGCACTTGACACCACTGCACCATCAAACCAAGAAAAGCCAAACCAACCGCCCATCTCAACAAGTAGTTCACACCTGAACTAAAAATCTTCAAGAACTCCAAAAGGTCAGTGGAAACCACCTGGTGGAAATCCCCCACAATACACAACAAAACCCTGTTCACATCAGCAGCGGCAACCTATAAAGCAGCTATACTATCTTCCAAAAAAGAGGCTTACAACACCAGAATCCACAATGCCAAATCAAGCACTAAAGAGCTCTTCACTATCTTAAAGGAGCTTGAATACTCTGCACCTCCCTCCCAGGACAGTATTAAGGATGCAGCTTGGTGTACAAAAATTCAGCAAGCATTAGCTGACAAAAACTCCTTACTACAAAGCAAAATTGCTTCTGAAAAAACTAGCCTTTCAAGCTGCCATCGCCCCAAACTGGTGCCAGTGAAATGTCAGCCACACTGCACACCTTTTGAGTTCTACCAAGCATCCCTAAAAGAAGTGGAAGGCATCATAAAAGGTCTGAAACCATCTCACTGTCAAGGCGACATATGCCCAGCCTCCATTATTAAGGAAGGAGCCAAAGAGCTAGCCTCTTTGATCACCACACTGATAAACTCCTCCTTCAATTCTAACCAAGTCCTGAACAATCTCAAGGAAGCATGGGTCATGCCTCTACTGAAAAAACCCAACCTAGACCCAAGCATCCCAACAAACATGGGCCCATCACCATCGTCCCCTTCCTTTTAAAAATCCTAGACTGAGTGGCCTACCTACAAATACAGAAACAACTAGAGGACAACAACCTCTTAAGCCTCAGACAATTTGGCTTCAGGAATAAGCATGGAACTGAGACAGCCCTCCTAGATTTGAAGATCCAAATGGACGAGGCGAAGAACAAAGGAAAACTAGCGATGCTCTTGCTCCTGGATCTGTCCGCGGCATTCAACCTTGTCAACCACCAAATTCTAACCAGGCACCTCACTACAGCGGCAGCATTCTCCGCCAATGCCTCAGACTGGGTCAACTCCTTCCTCTCTAACAGGACCGCTAGAGTCTTCTCCCCATCAGCCTCTGCAGACCCAAGCCCCACACTATGTGGAGTCCCCCAAGGCTCTTGTGTGTCACCCACACTCTATAATATATTCACAAAGCTCTTCTTCGATCGCCTGGACAATTTGGGTGTCATCTACACCAACTACGCAGATGATACCCAAGTCCTCATCCACCTCACAGGGTACTATGAACAAGATTCCAAACTCTTGAATGACATCTATCTAGAATCCATGCCTGTATGGCTAACAATAGCCTATGCCTTAACAATGATAAGACCGAGCACCTGATTGTCGGCATGCAGGCACATCTAAACAAGCTTGACTCTAGGTACACTACCTTCAACATTGACGGCCACCCAATCAAGGTCTCTAAGGAAATAAAAACACTGGGGGTCTATCTCGACGCTACAGTGTCCCTAGATGATAGCATCATCTAGAGCAGGGATCCCCAACGTGTAGCTCGGAAGCAACATGTTTCTCGCGGCACCCTAAATTGTTGCTCGCCAGTTGCTCTGGGCCATTGTGTGGAGGCCTAGAAGGAGGTGCTGAATGGGTGAGACCCCAGTAGCACTGTAGTCAGTACAGAGTCCCGGACTGTGCATGAATGTTGGCCAATGAGCCACTGTGTTTCCAGCTGGCTTATTTTTATACATGCAAGATTTGTGTTTGGTGCCACCATGCACATAATTTTACAGTAAATGTCCTTACTAGTTATGGTAGTCTCATTGCTAAAACCCTGTCATCTCCAGTTACTTTGCCCAGCTGATAAATGTATTAATGAGTACATTATTTGAACCATGTTTGTGTCATGGAGGAAATTGGCCTATTCCGTTCCTTGGTACAGCTAGTATGAGCATAGTGGACAAGGAGGTGGTATGCATACACAACTTTCCTTTATTAAATAATGTGCATGCACACTTTCTGTGCAAGTGAGGTTTGTGTTTGATGCCACCATATTTATCGACAACATTCATTTTGGTGTCACCTGTATTTATATTACATAGTGTTGTAGTGGAAAAATGGTAATCGTTTGATACTGTGCCCATCTGGCACATGGTTAATGGGCAGATACGGTAAATGCATGCCCACATTTTTCATAATTAATTTTCCCTGTATTCCAATCCAATTAAGTTATTGTTAACTTAAGGCAATTTTTTATGCCATTTTGAAACTATAAATCTGTCCAGCAGTGTACACACCCCTCATTAAATCATGGTTTAGTTTTCTTTTTGAGATTCTACATTCTGCATCGAACCATGGTGCATCACTTTCTATAACCTGGAGCTCCTGAACTTGGGGGCATGGTTTGCCAATAGCTCTGTCCTGGATAGTTTCTCCTAAAGACTCAAACAAACTCACGCTTTCCTTTGTGGCCTCTGAACTGTTCAACAGTTTTAAGAGAATATCTTTATTTCTTGTGAATTAGTAATTCTTTCCAATGCCTCCTTTTCGAGCGTAGGCATCGCCAACCAGCCGCTCTGGCTGTCAGATATCTTCTTCGTGGTGCCTACCCTGGCCATTGGAAAATGAACTCCAGAGGATTGTGTTTACTCTTTGTTCAATAAGAAATGTAACATTTCAAAACATTCCTGAAGAAAAAAAAACATCCACAATACAGTCATCAATGACTGTGGAACAGTATTGCTGATCTCGTATGCTTAGGAATGCACCATTTGCCATTATAGATCCTATAAATTCCTAGGCAGAATCTCAGTAGACCTGAAAAATCAGTGCCCCGTTTGTGGCCCTTTTTACTGTCCATACATTTGCACTAATATTTTGCTCAGGAACCTGAAACCCCTGGTAATGTTTACTTACTCCTACTCTATTTTTGAACAGCTGGACTGGTCCTATCTGACTAAAAATGTACTACTGACCACTCAATTTCCTCAACATTTCTTGTAAATCACTAAACGTCAAATGAAGTTAAAGGCCTTCCACATTTCCTTGACTAGAATAACAGGTGGTCTAGATAACTATTAAGTACTGCAAATTAAATGTTCTATACACAGTTTTAACTTTGTTACATTTCTAATTTGTGTTGCAAACAATTTGTCTGCCAACTGTGCGCCGATATGTTCCGTCGAAAAATTGATGTTGCTCACCATTTAATTTGATATGCCAATTTTGCTCATTGCACACAAAAGGTTGGGGACCCCTGCTCTAGAGCCTATACTAATAAGCTAATCTACAGCTGTAAAGCCTACCTGTCTACCATCAGTTGCCTAACACTTGCCAGAGCACTAGCACTGTCTAAAATAGACTACTGTAACACACTCTTTCTAGGCTCCTACGAACTTAACTTAAACAGACTTCAGGTCCTTCAAAATAACTCATTAAGAGCAGCACTTAGTTTACCCAGATCCAGTCACATATCTACTATCAGACACAACACCAACTGGTTATCAGTTCGTGACAGAATCACTCTCCGCACTCTAGTAATCACACACAAGTGCCTTGTGAATACAGCACCCAAATATCTCTCCGACAAATTCTGTTTACACCAGTCAGCCCGCACCACCCGATCTACCCTATCTCTCTGCCTAACAGTACCCCGGTTCAGCCTAAAACCTGCTGGAGGAGCAAGCTTCCCAGTCCAAGCAGCCAATCGCTGGAACGCCATACCCACTGCTCTCAGACAAGAACCCTCCCTCCTGGCATTCAAATATGGAATCAAGGACTAGCTGAACAACAAGCCTCTCCAATAACCACCCCTCCTTACGGCAAACTCTTACTCTCTTTCCTCTTTTTATTGCACTTCTGCACAGGCTTAGCTATAAATGCTGCATGCCTCCAGACCTTCTGTAACCTCAGGTCTTGCTAACACCATTTGTACTGCCATTGATTTTATTGATTTCCATGTATGTAACTCACAAGTCTTTTCCAGTGCCCAGTTACCTTAGGGTTCGTTGCCCGATATAAATAATAAACAAATACAAATACAAATACAACATGCTAATGGAAATGTTGGAAAATCTTATTCAGTCGATGTACTTTACTGTAAAATGTAAAGTAGATGGAGTCACAGGGCCTCATTACACGGATGGAGGTGTACCAAGGTGCTATTAGCACCTTGGTCCAGGCCGGGAAAATACCGGCACAGCCTTGGTGGAAAGGGGAATTACCACCCTATTCCAAGGTTGGTGGGGCGGTAATTCCCCCTTCCCCCATTGCCCTTCCCCATTCCCATTTTTGCCCCATAGGGCATAATGGGAATGGGGAAGGTGCCAATTACGGCACCGCAAATTGCGGTACCGTAATTAGCTCTCTAGTCCCTTTGCGGGTTGGTTTTTAACGCCTGCAAAAAGCAGGCATTAAATTCTCCAACCCGCAAAGGGACCTCGTAGTAAGGCGGTAAGGTTTTACCGGTACTGGTAAAATACCGGTACCGGTAAACCCTTACCGCCTACCCTGTAACGAGGCCCTACGGTTTTTTTTTGTTCTATTTTTTAACTGTAAAATGTGGTTCCTAAAGGAACATTTCTTTTTGTTGTTTTTTGATGTATTTATTTTTTGGGCAGGAGGCCTTAGAACAAAAAGTGGGGAGGGAAAATAGGGAAGAGGTACTAAGTACTAATATGGAGGGGCAGGTGGACAGGGGAAGATGTTGCACATGTGTTACTTCTAAGTTAGGAGGCAGCGTTTCTAATGCGCCTTGATTACCGCTTCAAAAGCGCTTCATAATTGCTTCCCTCTGCAGAATGATGCGTTGTAATATATACAGAGGACTGTTGTCTTAAGAAAATATGGATAAACAGCATCTTTTATTGCTTGCAAGATAGCTGGTAGGATTTTGTGTCCCAAAGAAGTAGGCTGTGCATTTATAGTATTGGTTAAGGAAGATGAGGTGGAGGAATATGGCCTCCTACTTACTAAGAAAGGAACAATCTTTCTGAGAGCATTGCAGCAATTGGATTTGGCGTGGCAGCACATGGAGGTGGTCCCGTAGGAGTACTGTCTGGGGAGTATGCAACTGAGCACAAAGTTGCACTCAGTGCATTCCACTTTGGCAGCTTCAGCCTTTGGTACATTCCCAAAAGTGGTAAAGAACTGCCACACCCATGATTCTCTCTGGGTGTTAGAGGTAGGCACTTCCTCTACCTCATCTTCTTGGTCCCCTTCATTGTCTTTGGAAGTACTGCGCTTTTTTTGTTGTGAAAGTCCTCCATCTGGTGGTGGCTCTTGGGGCGGAGGGATGGCAATAGATGATGCCATTTGCAAGATAAATAGCAGTTTTCCTAAAATTCTTCCAAGTATTTACTGTGTACTAGATTGTTATTGCATAATGAGTAAGAATAGGTGTAGGAGCTGTGCAAGGAAAATTTTGCAGATGAAGGTTAATAAATCAGTAGAAAATGCAGTTCCAAACTGTCCGCAAAGCACGGTTCTGATCGCGAAGTGCAGACGCGTTCTCGGACAGGTCATCATGCCGCGCACATGGTCACGTGGCACTGTCCGGAATGTCCACGATAAAGTCAGATGTCTACGGATGCAAAATCAGTGGAAAAAAAGTTGCAAAAAATGTATAGAAGTGTTAAAAATGATACTAGAAGGTGGGAAATGGCAGAGTTTTAAGGTAAAACTTTGTAAATTGCACACAAATGTTGCTATATTGGCTAAGTATGATATTAGTAAGTTGTAGGAAAATAGCATGCACTGGTAAAAACAAATAAAATGGGGGTGTCCTGAGAATGGTATGCCTGTCCGTTTTGTTCGTAGATAAGTTGATAGTGTTCTAAGAAGACTTGCAGTGTCCTGAAATGTTCGTAAATAAACAAAATGGGGGTGTCCTGAGGACGCTGTCCGTATTGTTCGCTGGCAACTTGAAAGTGTTCTAAGAACACTTGCGGTGTCCTGAAATGTTCGTAAATAAACAAAATGGGGTGTCCTGAGGACGCTGTCCGTATTGTTCGCTGGCAAGTTGAAAGTGTTCTAAGAACACTCGTGGTGTCCTGAAATGTTTGTAAATAAACAAAATGGGGGTGTCCTGAGGATGCTGTCCGTATTGTTCGCTGGTAAGTTGAAAGTGTTTTAAGAGTACTTGCGGTGTTCTGAAATGTTCGTAAATAAACAAAATGGGGGTGTCCTGGGGACGCTGTCCGTATTGTTCGCTGGCACATTTTGAGAATGCAGTGTCCTGAAATGTACGTAAATAAATAAAATGGGGGTGTCCTGAGAATGGTATGCCTGTCTGTTTTGTTCGTAGATAAGTTGATAGTGTTCTAAGAACACTCGCAGTGTCTTGAAATGTTCGTAAATAAACAAAATGGGGGTGTCCTGAGGACGCTGTCTGTATTGTTCGCTGGCAAGTTGAAAGTGTTCTAAGAACACTCGCGGTGTCCTGAAATTTTCGTAAATAAACAAAATGGGGGTATCCTGAGGACACTGTCTGTATTGTTCACTGGCAAGTTGAAAGTGTTCTAAGAACACTCGTGGTGTCCACTTAATGTTCGTAAATAAACAAAATGGGGGTGTTTTGAGGACGCTGTCCATATTGTTCGCTTGCAAGCTGAAAGTGTTCTAAGAATACTCGCGGTGTCCTGAAATGTCCTTAAATAAACGAAAAGGGTGTGTCCTGAGGACGCTGTCTGTGTTGTTCGCAAGCAAGCTGAAACTGTTCTAAGAACACTCGCAGTGTCCTGAAATGTTCGTAAATAAACAAAATGGGGGTGTCCTGAGGACGCTGTCCGTATCGTACGCTGACAAGATGAAAGTGTTCTAAGAACACTCGTGGTGTCTGCTAAATGTTCGTAAATAAACAAAATGGGGGTGTCCTGAGGACGCTGTCCATATTGTTTGCTTGCAAGCTGAAAGTGTTCTAAGAATAGTCACGGTGTCCTGAAATGTCCGTAAATAAACGAAAAGGGTGTGTCCTGAGGACGCTGTCTGTGTTGTTCGCAAGCAAGCTGAAACTGTTCTAAGAACACTCGCGTTGTTCTGAAATGTTCGTAAGTAAACAAAATGGGGACGTCCTGAGGACGCTGTCCGTATTGTTCGCTGGCAAGTTGAAAGAAACTAAGAACACTCATTATGTCCGCGGACATTAAAAGTTCCCATAAGGCATAGTTAAAATGTTTGACTTTATGGGTGTGATATGCTGCGCTGGTTGTGGCCGGGGCATAGAGTCTTGGGAGCATGGCCATATGGCCATGCTCCCAAGACTCTATGCCCCGGCCACAACCACCGCAGCATATCACACTCATAGTGGCTTATAACTTTGGGATCCAAAAACAAATTTATAAGGAACAAAGTTATAAGGCACTATGGGTGTGATATGCTGCGATGGTTGTACTTATTATAATATACTTACTGTTTGGTTTAGTAACTGGAGTACATGTTTTTCTTGTTCATTTCTGTGATAAAAGAAAAGATCATGTTAGTGTTGGTATTTTGTAATGACTTATAACATTGAATAATCAACATTTTTTTTACCCTCATATTTAGTACATTACAAACCAGTGTACTGTGCAATTTGCTCAGTTTCTGTGTGTGTTGCTAAAATCATTGGGTCTATGGGAGAAAAGAAAATCCATGTTGGATTAAAAAAAACCTTTTTTTGTTATGCTACAGTCTGTTTGTTTGTTTTCAGTGTTCACTTGTTGTTTCTGGCTAATGCTCTATATATTGGCTTGTTGCAGATTTTTGGAGCAGTTACATATCATTTATTTGTTTGGATATTGTAAAAATTTGGAGCAGTTAGATACCAGTTGGCGTATTCTAACTGTCTATTTTTTATATATTTTAGTGGTATTGATTTATCTGTTTGGATATTGTAAAATTTTGGGGCAGTTAGATGCCAATTGGCGTATTCTAACTGTCTATTTTTTTTAATATAATTTAGTGGTATTGATTAATCAGTTTGGATATTGTAAAATTTTGGGTTAGTTAAATACTAGTTGTTGTATTCTAACTATCTATTTTTTCTCTAATTTAGTGGTATTCATTTATCTTATTAGTTGTTGTAGAATCTTTGGGCAGTTAGATACCTGTTGGAATATTCTAACAGTTTATGTTTTTTTATTACAAGTTTAGTTAAGGTTTAAGTACAGTTTAGTTAATAAATTTTGGTTTAAAGAAAATTAAATAAGCGTTTGAAAGATTTGCTGGTAATCTCTGCTTTAGCGTAATGGTACTATCATTACGTTCAAACCATCCACATTTCTTTTTTATATATGCATTGTAGTGTCCTGAATTGGTTGTGGCTCCTGCGTGGTAGATTATACCCATTGTTGTGAAGGCTTTCTTACCAAGTGATACTTGACCATGTGTGAATCCAGTCAGCTTGCAGTTGTTTTTGGTACCATCTGCATTGTAACGTAGAAGCATTAGTATTACGTATTTACTATGTGTTTGTATTAATAAGGTGGAGCGATTATCCGAATTGCAGGTAGTACATAATCTACCATGGTTTGCATTTTGTACAAGTTGCTGAAATGGAATGGATTCACAATCAGGTATTGATATATATACAAAGGGTTCATTGGGGATTTGTTCTTGTGTCACATTGTTGCCGAGAGTGCAGGTATGTTTCCACGTGTATGAAATCTGCAAGATTTCATTTATAGGTATGTTTTTATTTTCCAGTATTTGTAGTAAGTACATTAGACATTCTTGTGGATCTTCCTGTGAGTTTATAGTGAATTTAACCATTCCAGCACAGTAGTCCAATTGTTGTTTTATTCCATAAACACTATACATGTTGTCAGGATTGCTTGTTGCGTTTCTATGAAGTACTAACATTTGCAAACACAATTGGTCTGTACTGTGTAAGTAAATGTTGTCAACAATTGGTGGCAATTGAAAAAGAATATTCATTGCTACATTTGCGTAGCAACTTACTACAACAATATTTGAGAGTTTAAATGGACCACGTAGTTCTGTATCTGATTGATTTTTTTTTAGTTTGTCTTCCTCCTTTGACGAAGTACCTGGTTTACTTTCCCTAATTGGTTCTTTTATGTTTGTGGTACTTGATGAAGTTTTAGTTTCTTTTACTCTCTTTGGAGGATTTGGAGTGACATCCTGTTGCATTTCTGTTTGATTTAGTTTTCTTTTACAACGTTTTACTTTTTGTGGAACAGAATAAGTGTTTAGATGGGGGGTGTATAGTGAGCGAAGTCTATTGTATTCTAAAATGCAAGGAATATCAGCGTTTACTTTACTTGCATCAAAGTTGATTAGAAATAGACCGTCAAGTGTACGTAAGCGTGATAGTGCTACGTAGCTCATGCCTTCTTTAAAGACTGTGTTACCAATGACTACCATTGCTTTGTCTAGGGTAAGACCTTGTGATTTATGAATGGTGACTGCGTATGCAAGAGTTAGAGAAAATTGTTCTCTGCGTACATACATGTCTTTGAAGAGAAGGAATCGAGCTGTTGAGCGTCCTATCCTTTTTACTACTGAAAGTTTGTCAAAGAGAATATTGACAAACTGAATTTTGTTGTCACATGGGTATGTTTGAAAGCCAACAACTGTACCCAGTGCTCCATTAACTAGTCCTTGGTCCACGTCAAGGTTACGTTTAAGCATTACTCTGCAATTTAAGGATAATTTTAATATCTTTTCCAACCCAGCTGTGTTGGAGATTAAATTTTCTAAACTATTAAGTCTTGTTATGGCTTGCTCACACATGGGTAGTGTCATACCATGTACATCTAGTTTGTCTGTGGCGCTAATTTCCATTATTGGTTGCATTTCTTTATTTAATATTATTTAATTGAATTTGAAACAGCTTGCAAGAGTTGGCATTAAGGCCATACAATTGACATTTTTATGGGCTAATTGTTCCATAAAATCTGTAGCACATGCATTATCGCCATAAAGTGCATGAATGTGCCGGGTTTTCAATATTGCTTGTGTGTTAGGGCACCCACCTGGAGGGCTGTGGGATGACGTCCCCAGCCCTGGCAGCTTTTCTCCTGAGTTCGGCTCGCCGGGAGACTGCTCTCCCGATGCCCAAACTCACTGCTGCCTTCCGGCCGCGGGCGTACGCGTGCGCCGTGGACCACTGCGGAGGACGGCACAGGCTTGTGTTCCAAGCCTCGTTTCTGCTCCGGTGGTGGCGCGGCGCATGTGCGGGCTGCCCGCGTTCCAAGCCTCGGCTTCCTGCGAGCTCTTCAAGTAGCGTTCGAGTGCGGGAATGAATTGTGTCTTAATGCGGTTAGATCCTGACTCGCCGCTGCTCCCCGCCCGGCATTCCTGTTCTTGTTTGGTCCCCTTTTGGGTTCCTGCTCCTGCTGCAACCTTTTCCTTGTCCCTGTTCCCCCCCCCCCGGGTCTGGGTTCCCTGAACTCCTTGGGTCCCTGGCTTCCCTTCTCCTTGGTCTTAGCCTTCTCTGGGATTCCTCTCCTGGGCTCAGCCTTGCTGGTTCTCCCTCCGTTGGGTTCTCCTTGGGCTCTCCTTCTTCCCAGCCTTTTTAGGGTACCAGCCCTTGGCCTGATTTCCAGCTGCCCTTCTTGTTCAACTGGATCCCAACTCCTTGCCTGCCTTTCTTCGCCAGTGAAACCTGCTTTGCTGGAAACCTGATACAGACTGTTCACCTGTCTTTGCTGGAAACCTGATACAGACTGTTTACAGACTGATTCTCTTGCCTTTGCTGGAAACCAGATACAGACTGTCCTCCCTGCCTATATTGCCAGAACTGTGTCATCAACAACCGGATCCTTGTGTGTCTCCCACATCTCTCGGCCTGGATCCCGAGGATATCTTTTTCTACCAGCAACCTTGAACTTTTGGACTACCTTCCCTGTCAGTGCTTGCACTGTCTTGACACCACATAAATCCACAGGGAAGAGTTCTGTGGTGTCAGGAGTCGGTCCCCATCCAGCCCTGTATCTTCAGGGCTGGGTTGAGGCTGGTTCCTTGCGTTACATTTTCATCATCCAGTTTCCTGATCAACCAGCCTGGCTTCTCCAGTACGAGCAACTTCAGGAAATACAGGTACATCATGATCACTTGACACACACCTTAACATTGTGCTTCATTAGATAGTATACCAACTCTAATACATTTTAAGATGTTGGCATAAGTGAGATCTGCAGATTGCCACATGTTTTCTGTTAATTCTCTGTCTTGGAAATATTGCCAAAGGTTGACACTTCCAATGCTGCCAACAGTTTTACGGCAGAGTTTGTGTCCTAATGTTTTAAAAATAGGCTCACCTTTTACTGGTGTCAATTGAAGAAGATCTCTGAAAACAATAATGTGTTTTCCTGCAAAGAGTTCTTCGTAGTTTGTTTTGAGTACTTCTTGTAATCTGAAGTGAATCAAAGCCAACATTAGGTTGGACACCATGGTCACTTCATCTATTAGTAGCATTTTCATTTGTTTTAATACTCTGCATAGTTCCATTGCAGCTTCTGTAGAAAGTTTGTAATAGTCTAATTTGTTTTGGTGTTTTACTGGCAGGAGTAGTAATCGGTGTAAAGTGACACTGCCTATGTTGGGGGCAGTGACAACAGCTGACAGTTTGTTGTTTGTCAATTTTTGAAGGAACTTACTGATGATTTTGATTAGGAATGTTTTGCCAGAACCAGCTTCACCACTGACGTACAGTAGTATAGGCTTGTAATTTTGGCAGGTGCATTCTTTGTTTTCATGTTGTACACCATGTGCAATTTCTTTTGTTACTTCTTGAAAAATGCTACATTGCTCATTGTTTAGTTTTGATTGTAGTATAGTTAAGTCTTCTTTATCTTCATACTGACACACAGTGTTTTCCACTTCTGTCATAGCTAATTCTGCCTCTTTTGTTATTAGTGGTTCTCCCAGTGGTTCTTGGCTTCCTGTTACAGAAGGTTGACTACTGTCAGGAGTGTCCTTATCTAGTTAGGCCTGGAATTCTTCTTCGTGTTGCTGTTCATTGTGCAACATTGTTCTGTACTGTGTAAAGTTTACATCAGTTATAGTTCTTTCATTTGTTTTGAAAGTGTCTTCATATGAGTCATAGTTATCTAGTATTTCTTCTTCTTTTCTCCATGGTTTAAAGAGTTGTACCAGGGACATGTAATATAGTTCTTTATGTTGAGGAGTCTTTAATGACAATTTGATATGATTAATTAAATTTGATTTGATGAGTTTTACTAAGCTGCCTTCACAGTTTGTCACTCTGTATTTACCTTTTTTTTCACCAGGTTTTATATTATTTTTGTATGTGAAGTTTTGGGCTATGTGGTATAGACACATGGTTTCCAAAGTATTACTTCTGTTTGGGTAGTATGTGTCCAATAAATTGTTTTTTAAAATGTCTTGGCTGTTGGGATCATGTTTGGCTATTGTTTCTATATCTTCGTATGATTTTAGAACTCTTTTTCTAGATTTAGCAGGACCAAGACTTAGCCATACTATATTTTCAGATTTACCATACAATGCACTACCAGTTAAACGATCTGCTGCTTCATAGGATCCACATTCTCTATTGGAGAGCATTTTTATGCCCAATTTGTATAATTTCTGAGACACTGTTTTATCTGATGACAGGTCATTCCAGAAGTCTTGGAGCTCTGTTTTTTCTACTTTGGTTAAGTATGCTGTAACATATCGTGCAACTGCAGTGGAATTGTCTGCAATGTACTGCACATCTATGTTGGCATTCCATAAGTGGGCAATGATTGCATTGTAATCATTGATATATTTTTCTTATTCTGTTCTTTTTATGTAATATGTATTTTTAGGTGACTTACCTTTAACAATATGTCTAACTGAAGACATGAGGTTGTTCACTTGACATGTATTTGTAACCGGTCTAGGGAAACCAAAGCGGCATTTGGTCTAGTATTTCCCTTTGTTTTTGTATTTGCGACGACAATATTTGCCACATTTGTTTCTTTGAAATTGTAAAATTTGTGCATGAAGATCACTATTTGTGGCTTCTGATGGAATTTCACAAGTGACATACTTTTCAATAAACTGTAAAATAGTGGCAACACTGTCTTGACCAAATTTAGGAGCATCTTCAATCCATAAAAGCATGTGGATATGTGGTGCTCCTCCGGCTTGGTATTCTTTTCTCCAAAAGAAGTGTTGCACTTCTCCAAGGAGAGGAACAGTTTTATTATAAATAAAGTGTAGCATAGCAGTGAAGCGATGGTGAAGATATCTTGAAACATTAACAGGATCCAGAGAACAAAGTTCTCCAGGTGTTAGTATATCTATGTTTGTTTTGTTTTTGTTTGATATGTGTAGGAAATCATGTAAATCTTAATGTAACAAACCAAGTGGGTGGGCCAAGGTTTCTGATCATACAACGTACATCTCCATGACGTTGAAACCAGTACTCTTTAGTACCACGCATATTTGCTAATAGATTTGTAATATTTGATTGTAAAACCTCGTCTTTTTGTTGCACTTTTTGTAATAATTGTGTAGCTGACATATTTTGAAAGTGGGATCCTGATTTTAATGTGTGCGCAACTCCGTAACATAAAGTTGCTAGTTCACTTTCAAAGAGTAGGTGGAATGTGTATTCCACATTTTGTCTAAATCTGGGATCTTCAGAATACATCCGTAATGAGCGGTATTCTGATGCTGATATTTGAATAGGTCTATCATCGTACCTTCCTCCTTTGCCAGTAGGAAAGAGTAGAGGAAAAGCATGTGCTTCTATACTTTTTTCCCAAATGCTGATTGGTGATCCTTTTGTTTGACGCATTTGGTACGTTTCTAGTGCATCTTCTATGGTGTCATTAGAGTGCAATGGATGAATTGTATAATGGTCTAAAGTATTTGATATTGTAGCAGGATTTAGGAGCTCAAATTGACCAGCTTCTTGTGTCTCTTGAATTATTTCAGTTGTATCCTTCAAGTTTTCTTCAATATTAATTTCTTTGTAGTATTCATTATTCTCTTTAAGATATTGCAAGGCTTGTCTAACTTTATGTAAATCTACCAGCTGTTGCCATATTTTTTTGTCTTTTGTAGGTACTCCATTTACTAAGATAATTAAAGATTTCTGCATTGGACGTTGCACTCCTAGAGTGTGCACATGTTCTTTTAGATCTAATGGTAAATACACTACTTTTCCACGAATACCTTTCACTAATTCAGAGGGAGGTAATTTTGCTGTTTTTGGTTGAAGGCGTATTATTGCTTGAAATGGGTGCACTGTTTGAATTATGATGCTCTCATATAAATTAAGTTGTTGTAGGGGTTTTGGTAGTGGATATAATTCCAAATTATTTGTGATAGCATGTGAAGGAGTTTGGTTGTTGTCAAGTTTTGTAGTGCAGTAACTGCAAAGTATTAAGGGGTAAGTTATTTCGTATTTGTTTTCTGCTATAAGGTAGAGAGCTAATTCAAACCATTTAGAATCTTCATTGTCTTCTATTTTGTATGATAGGTCTACAGTTTTTGTGTTACTTTTATAAAAAGTTCTGCGGCAACATACACACACATGGTTTGGTACTTCAGCTGATGTACTTTTAAATTTTAGTATTTCTTTTTTGTATGTGCGTAGTAAAAGGTTGCCATGCATAGAATTGTTGCTAATTTGGTTTAAAGCTATTTCATTCTGTAAGTGGCTTTCACTTCCAAAATATTTTTTCTGGATATGGTCGATTTCTTCAAGTAGGTCTTTTGCTGTACCATGTAGAAGAATGTTATTTAATTTGGCTAGTGCTAAAGCAGGACTTTTAGCATAGTACAGTTGATAGACTAGATTTCTTATAGTTGAATGATGTGTTGATATCCTTTTGATATCATGGAAGGTGGTTTTGCAAGTAGGTCCTGTAATGCAGGCCAATGAATGTGTCACGATGCCTGCCCCCGGGAAACCAGGTTTGGCCCAGCTACCCCGGAAGCAGGCATCATGCCATTTAATGCAAGCCCATGAACCCCAATTAGGGGCTATTTGGGTGCAGTCCTGGCGCCTATGGCGCCAGGCTCATAAATTCAGAATCAGTCCTGGCGCCATGGGCGCCAGGCTCATGGTCAAGGACTTACCTGAAGCAGACCATGCTGCTAACTTACCTGAGGCAGACCATGCTGCCAGTGACCAGAAGTCAAATGAGGCCTAGGAGGGATTATTTTTCCCGAGGAACTATTTTTTACTCGGGTGGGGCCGCGGAAGGATACTTACCTGGAACTACTTCCAAGGCTATTTAAACAACGCCCTGACAGCAATCCATTCTTTGCGTTATTCTGCACCTGCAGCGTAACGCTCACCGTGCCTGCAGCAGCTTCCAGTCTTCAGCCACGCCTGCCTGGATGCTGGAGCTCCTGAAAACCTGAAAGAAAGCAGAGGAAAGGTTAGAACCAGAGTTTTTACCTGCAATCCTTACCTGAATCCTGAATCTTCTTGGCTCTGACCTAGAAGGAAGAAATCATCAGACGCGCGCCGCTTCGCATCCTGCAGCGCCGCACGGGAACTCACCTGAAGCAATCCTCCGCATTCCATCGCGCTTTTCAGCATCCAGCGGCCGCTCTCCAACACCTGTGGAAATAAAGACAATAAGGTGAGCAAGGGAGCATTCCCAGACAATAAAGTCAATCCCCAGGACTTACCTGATACCACAGGGGGTACTTACCTCATCTCGGGTCGGCGCGGCCGCCACAGCTTCTCCGCCGTACCCCAGCCCCAAAGGGGACACAAAAGCAACACAAAAGCGCAAGTAGCGGAAACCGAATTCCGCTACAGACTTACCTGGTTACTGCCTGAGGCCGCAATCACCGGAACCTCCACCGATTCAGCGCCTGCAAAAGGAAAGGGTCACAGGTTAGACCAGGTCCTCATTATCGAACTGAACAGAATCCATAAACACTTACCTGCATCCAGTGGTCGAAGTGAGCGGGAACGGTTGGGAGCGGTGCTCCTCTACTTTTTTAAATTACCTTTTACAGCTCCTATACTTTTATCTTAAAAAGAAACCGTTCCGGAATGGTTTTGTTTTAAAATAAATGTGTAGGAAGAAGTTGAAACCTTCACTTTCAGTGCACTGCACTGAACGTTCCCTTAAACAACAGGTGGAAGTGTTTGGGGGTGTGTATTGTGTGTGGGTGGGGTTGTGGCAATGGGGTTTGTGGGAAGCAGGGTCAGGCCAGCAGGGAACATAGTTCCACTACTTCTTTTCATACACTTCGACCACTGCCTGCATCTTACTGGTTGCCACTTGGAACTCTTCTCAAGTACTATTAAGGCAACCTAGGGAATTTGGACAGAGTGAAGGCCAGACGTTTTTGAACTCTTTTTCAAACTATTTCCTTACGGAGTCAATACCGTTCTGCAACTCTCCAACATCCCACACCAGTGAAGTAACTGGTCATCTATGCGCCCCTGCGCTCGGGGCAGGATGGAGAGCTCATCTTTCCAAACTATAAGGTGAGAACATAGCAAGAGTTCGGAAGTAATTTGTGGGAAGAGATCGCAGGAGTGGGGGAAGGTGGGGTTGGCGCCCAGTCCCCGCAGGTGGCTAATTCCCTTTTCTCCATTACAGAAGAATATTCATACGGGCAAAACAAGCTAAACTGGCTGGTCCAGTCCAGTCCATCATTTCAGCGCCCCGTGTGTCGCTGGAAGAGGTAACAACAGCCCAGTTCAGATCGACTCCCCTGTGGACACCAGGTGAGCGTAACAGAACGCGAAGCCTACCCACAAAAGGCCACCAGGGCGTTATGGAGACCTCAGAGACGGATCAGTTAGCCCAATTATTAGGGGAGCTAAGAGCTGAAGTGCACTCCGCCCACCAGGAAACTAATGCCCTTAGAAGGGAACTGATAGTTTTAAAGGAACGGACAGATGATTTGGCCAGACAGTTATTGCAAAACCAGGCGGGGCAAACACCACTACCTGGACTCGGGGTTAGTCCAGCTCCTGTATCATCAAGTAACCCAGTACAAATACATTTGCCAGGAACTGTTCCATTGGCTCCGCCCGAACGTTTTGCCGGAGACCCTAAAAGGTTTGCCGTGTTCATGAATCAGTGCCGCTTACACTTTTTATGCAGACCTGCAGCATTCCCAAGTGATCAAGCTAAGGTAGCCTTTGTACTGTCCTATCTCAGCGGCAGTGCAGCAGATTGGTCAATTCCTCTAGTTAATCAGGATGACCCAATTCTTCGGGATTTCCAGGGGTTTCAAACAAGCATGGAAAGACTTTTTGACCGACACTCCCAGGGTCAGGCCCTGGATAACGAACTTTTGTCCCTACGACAGGGGAATCAGGATCTTCTTTCTTACATTGCAACCTTTAATAGACTAATAGTAGAAACCGAATGGCCTGAAGTTAAACGAATCACATTGTTCCATCGAGGGCTTGGAGGAGAACTCAAAGATGTCTTGGCCCAAATTGTGAACCCGCCTCAAGATTGTGCGGAATACATCAACCTAGTGGTCCAACTAGATCACAGACTTCAAAATAGGAAGGCCGATCGAGCCAAGTTTGAGAACCGAGTGTTGGTCAAGACCCACGTCAGTTCCAAGGGAGCAGAAGCCTCTGAACCCATGCAAATCGGTCGGGTGAGAGGACCCTTGAATCAAAATGAGAGAGAGAAAGGAGACGGCAAATGCAGCTATGCTTATATTGCGGGAATACTGGTCATCTTCTGCAGAACTGTCCTATAAAACTGCCTAAGAAAGTCGTGGGGGCAGCAGATAAAAACTCTGACTCGGGAAACGATCTCGGCCGCCAAGCGTAGAGGTCCGCTTGCCGAGCTTAAAGAAGGACACTCAGACCTCGCATTTCATCATTCCAATGGTGCTCGTAGATCCAGAACAGCCATCTCGGATGCATGCGGTAAAAGCATACGTTGATAGCGGAGCCATAGGAAACTACGTGGACCGTGAATTGGCTTCCAGGATGAACCTACCTCTCGCCCAAAAAACCACCTTAGATGTCATCACCACAGTTGATGGAACGGAAATTGCCTCTGGTCCCGTAACTCACTCCACCACAGAGATGACATTGCTGGCGCAGGATGGGCACCGAGAGGCTTTGGTGTTTGATTTAATCAAGGCCCCGCAGTTCCAAGTAATACTGGGGATACCTTGGTTGGAAAAACATAATCCCTGCATTGATTGGCGAGAGAAGAGAATCACCTTCCCAGAATGTGCGCACACCTGTTACCCTAGGAAATCTCAGAACACAGCCCTGGCTTCTGTAACCCCAGCTGCCATGCAATTACCTGCGGAATATCAAGAGTTTCAAGATGTCTTCCAAAAAGAACAGGCAAACACCTTACCTCCGCACAGATCGTATGATTGCCAAATAGATCTCATCCCAGGCGCACAACCCCCTTGCAGCAGAATCTATGCCCTTACGGAGCCTGAAAACCTTCACCTACGCCAATACCTGGACCAGTACCTTGCTAATGGTTTTATTCGCCCATCTAAGTCCCCTGCATCATCCGCTTTGTTCTTCGTGCCCAAAAAAGAAGGTGATCTCAGAACATGCATAGACTATCGTGCACTGAACCAGATAACCATTAAAAATCTGTACCCGTTGCCTTTGATCCCAGAATTACTAGACCAAGTGAAAGAAGCTTGCATTTACACTAAACTCGACCTCCGGGAGGCATATCATTTGGTACGTGTCAAAGAGGGCGACGAATGGAAAACAGCTTTTCGCACTAAGTACAGACTATTTGAGTACCAGGTGATGCCTTTCGGACTGTGCAATGCACCAGCAGCCTTCCAGTTCTTCATGAACGATGTCCTTAGAGAACTCATCGATGTTTGCGTTGTCGTTTATATTGATGACATCCTAGTATATTCTTCATCAGAATCTGATCATATCAAACACGTCCGAGCAGTTTTAGAAAAATTACACCAGCACAAACTTTATGCCAAATTGGAAAAATGCATTTTTCACACCACCGAAGTGGAATTCCTAGGATTTATCCTAACCCTGAGAATCAGGATGGATACACGAAAGGTGGATGCAATTCTGAAATGGCCTTCGCCAAGTTCTGTCACAGGTGTGCAAAGCATGCTCGGCTTTGCCAACTTTTACCGCAGGTTTATCCCAGACTTTTCGCATATTGTTCATCCCATTACGGCGCTCTTACGAAAAAAAAAACGCTTTATGTGGACAGACGAAGCGGAAAGCGCCTTTCAAGAGTTAAAGGCTAAATTCATATCTGCACCAGTCCTAAGGCACCCACGTCCTGAACTCCCGTACATTGTGGAGACTGATGCATCCAGCTTGGCAATGGGAGCCGTCCTCTCTCAAAAGGACCCCTAAACTAACCAGATTCACCCAGTGGCCTTTTGGTCAAAAATGTTCTCGATTCCTGAATTAAACTATGCCATTACTGATAAGGAGCTGTTAGCTATCAAGTCCGCCTTCAAGGCTTGGCGACATTATCTACTCGGAGCCAGACATACCATTACAGTCATCACCGAAATTTACAATATCTAAAGACAGCTAAGGCCCAGTCTTCTCGCCAACTCCGTTGGGCACTATTCTTCGCTGAATTTGATTTTGTAATAACCTATCGGCCCGGTTGTAAGAATGGTAAAGCAGACGCCTTATCCCGAATAGGGATGGGAGAAGCAGAAGTGACCCTGGAACCCGTACTTATAATTCCTGAACAGCGAATTCTTGGCATAACATCTGTACAGACGCTGGAAGACATTCAAGGAATTATCCGACAACTCTTTGATCATCTTGCCTTACAAGACTGGGCTAAGAAAGGCCCAGACTTCTCCGTCACCAATGAGCTACCATATTACTGAAAACGTTTATTTCTGCCACAAAAGGAACTACAAGAGCTAGTCGTCTCTCGTTACCTTAATACGTTAATGGAGGGGCATCCTGGTATTACAAAAACGGAAGCTAAAATCAAGAAACAATTTTGGTGGCCCACCTGGCGAAAGGACATTAAGTTGTTTGTCCTATCTTGTGGCATTTGTGCCCAAAACAAGAGTCAAAAAAGAAGACCAGCTGGTCTATTACAACCTATGGACATCCCACCGATTACTTGGCACACCTTGTCATTAGACTTTATCATGGACTTACCGCCGTGCTATGGTTTCAACACTATCCTAGTTATTGTGGATCTTTTTTCTAAAATGGCCCACTTTATTCCATTAAAAGGGATACCTTCAGCTGCAGCCCTGGCCAAGGAGTTCCTTGAAAACATTGTTCGCCTACACGGCTTCCCATCCGTGTTAATTTCCGACCGAGGGAGTCAATTCATCTCACACTTCTGGAGAAAATGTTGCCAACTGGCACAAATAGATGTTAGGCTTTCAACTAGTCACCACCCCCAGACCGATGGTCAAACTGAGAGGAACAATCAGACTCTTGAACAGTACCTGAGTTGTATGCTACATCAGTCTGAGAGCAATTGGAAAGACATCTTATGGATCGCTGAATATGCGTACAATAATTCAGTACACTCAGGAACTGGACACAGCTCCTTTTATACTATATATGGACATCATCCTCGAACCTCTGACTTGGATTCGTCCCAACGTTTGGAGATGCCTGCAGTAGACCATCTCCACACCGTCATTACACAAACTTTCAAGGAAGCAACAGAACATTTACAGAGAGCTAAGGATAAATACAAGAAAAACGCTGATCAATTTAGGAGAGAAGCACCACAATACCAGATAGGAGACCAAGTATGGCTATCTACTAAACACATCCCACTCAAGGGAACACAAACCTTTAATCCTAGATATTTGGGACCCTACTCGATCAAGACCATTATCAACCCAGTGGCCGTCAAGTTGGACCTGCCCGCCCATATGCGAATTCATCCCGTCTTCCATGTCTCTCTCTTGAAACCAGTCCAACCAGGAACTAGATTAACCAAACCACAAGATCCCATCCTCATTGACGGGGAACCTGAATTTGAAGTTAAAGACATCTTGGACTCCAAGAGGGTTAGGTCAAAACTCTTTTACCTAATCGATTGGAAAGGATACGGACCCCAAGAAAGGTCCTGAGAAAGTAGTGACCATGTGCACGCACCCCAATTGGTGAAGAAATTCCACCGAGAGTTCCCTAACAAACCAAAGCCCAGAGGAAGAACGACTTTAGGAGGGGCCTTGAGGGGGAGTGCTGTCACGATGCCTGCCCCCGGGAAACCAGGTTTGGCCCAGCTACCCCGGAAGCAGGCATCGTGCCATTTAATGCAAGCCCATGAACCCCAATTAGGGGCTATTTGGGTGCAGTCCTGGCGCCTATGTCGCCAGGCTCATAAATTCAGAATCAGTCCTGGTGCCATGGGCGCCAGGCTCATGGTCAAGGACTTACCTGAAGCAGACCATGCTGCTAACTTACCTGAGGCAGACCATGCTGCCAGTGACCAGAAGTCAAATGAGGCCTAGGAGGGATTATTTTTCCCTAGGAACTATTTTTTACTCGGGTGGGGCCGCGGAAGGATACTGACCTGGAACTACTTTCAAGGCTATTTAAACCACGCCCTGACAGCAATCCATGCTTCGCGTTATTCTGCAACTGCAGCGTAACGCTCACCGTGCCTGCAGCACCTTCCAGTCTTCAGCCACGCCCGCCTGGATGCCGGAGCTCCTGAAAACCTGAAAGAAAGCAGAGGGAAGGTTAGAACCGGAGTTTTTACCTGCAATCCTTACCTGAATCCTGAATCTTCTTGGCTCTGACCTAGAAGGAAGAAATCATCAGACGCGCATCCTGCAGCGCAGCGCGGGAACTCACCTGAAGCAATCCTCTGGGCGTTTCAGCATCCAGCGGCCGCTCTCCAACACCTGTGGAAATAAAGACAATAAGGTGAGCAAGGGGGCATTCCCAGACAATAAAGGCAATCCCCAGGATTTACCTGATACCACAGGGGGTACTTACCTCATCTCGGGTCGGCGCAGCCTCCACAGCTTCTCCGCCGTACCCCGGCCCCAAAGGGGAAACAAAAGCAACACAAAAGCGCAAGTAGGGGAAACCGAATTCCGCTACAGACTTACCTGGTTACTGCCTGAGGCCGCAATCACCGGAACCTCCACCGATTCAGCGCCTGCAAAAGGAAAGGGTCACAGGTTAGACCAGGTCCTCATTATCAAACTGAACAGAATCAATAAACACTTACCTGCATCTTACTGGTTGCCACTTGGAACTCTTCTCAAGAACTATTAAGGCAACTTAGGGAATTTGGACAGAGTGAAGGCCAGACGTTTTTGAACTCTTTTTCAAACTATTTCCTTACGGAGTCTATACCGTTCTGCAACTCTCCAACATCCCACACTAGTGAAGCAACTGGTCATCTACGCGCCCCTGTGCTCGAGGCAGGATGGAGAGCTCATCTTTCCAAACTATCAGGTGAGAACATAGCAAGAGTTCGGAAGTAATTTGTGGGAAGAGATCGCAGGAGTGGGGGAAGGTGGGGTTGGCGCCCAGTCCCCGCAGGTGGCTAATTCCCTTTTCTCCATTACAGAAGAATATTCATACGGGCAAAAAATGCTAAACTGGGTGGTCTGGCCCAGTCCATCATTTCGGCGCCCCATGTGTCGCTGGAAGAGGTAACAACAGGCCAGTTCAGATTGACGTCCCCGTGGACACCAGGTGAGCGTAACAGAATGTCCTTGTAGTCCTGTGTACTTGCGCACTAGACAGGTATCCATATTTTGCAGTAGTTTAATTTGGATTTTGTCTTTGTCTTTCACATATTGATTGAGGAATTGGCGTAAAGACTTGAAACAATTTTTGGGAATGTTACACATTGACGTGCATGGCCATTTGTACACTAGACGTTCTGATTCAGTTGAATGGAGAGGTAATTCTAAGATTTCAGGGCATATTTTTGTAAGCAGTACTTCTTGTTCCATTATGGTATTATTAACTTTTTCATAACCTCGACCACTGCTATGTATGGCAATTGTATTTGTTTGCTTTTGTTTGTATGCTTCTTCATTAAAGTATGGTTCTGTGCTTGTGACTCCATTCACCTCCGCAGATATTTAAGAAGTTCTTTCTGTTGACATTTCGTTTACTGAGAAGTCTTTTTTGTAATTTAGTCATTCGTTTTGTTAGTGGTTTCATTTTGTTTAACACTAAAATAAGTAACTTTCTTTTGAGAATAATTGCACTGTCTATCAACGCTTCTAAGATTAATTTCCTAGGATAGGTTTTAAGGGTTGAACCTGGTTTCTCTCCTGTTTTTATAAGATTTTGAAGGACTCTGGATGGAACATTTTGGCAAAAATACTTTTCTTGGTATGCTTGCTTTGCACTATATCAAGATTTATAGAAGCAGTTGTATCTGTAGTGATAGCTGATTTTTTGTTAATTGTTTTCTGGTTTGTTTTACATTTTGATAGAGGAGGCAAAGTTTCTGTACTTGAAACTTCTTTTGTTTCACTAAATGACTGTATTAGCTGTTTTGTTTCAACTTTTTTTTTACAAATACTGCTAGAGATGGATGCTTATGGTGGACACTTTTATTTTCATTTGCTCTACTTCTGTGTTGCTTTCTACTGACGGTCTGTTGAAAAAAATAAAGAAGGTATGGGTTAGGGTGTTCTGCAATGTATGTGTGCTGTGTGCATGAGTGTTTGAGTAAGATGATAAAGATGTATGTAATGGTGTGTTATTGTGCATTGGGCAACTACAACTAGTAGGGATGGGTATTCTTGAATTAATGTGTTACTAAACTGGGGTTCAGATGACAGATAAAAGTAAGCTAATGCCGTGGAGAAGTACAAATAGTGAATCTAATGCTATACAATTAAAACAGTTGTTTGTTCTATAACATCAAAATTCTAGCGGCTGAGTTGGGTAATTTGTGTGTCGAAAAATAGGAATTTGTGGGCCATTCTGGCTGTAAATCGCTGTTTAAGAAATGGGGATTTTTGGACAGAATGGTGCACAATATCTATTTTTAGGCACAGAAATAGCATGAATTAACCTTACAGTGTGTTTGAGTAATAATAGAAATATGATGGTGGTATTCAACTTACTTTTTTTCTAAAATGAGCAGGTTACTTCTTAGTTGTTCTTTGTACTTCAAATTCGGCTGCTTCTTTTCAGGAGAATGATCTTCACTGCAATTGTAAAAGAAACAAATTAGTAATTTTGTTTGTATATAGCACTGTTTCTAATTTAGACATTGATTGTTTTAATTGACATCCTCAGCGCCTTCCTCAAAACCATTAAAACGATCTTATTCACATAAGATACGTCACACCAGTTGAATACATATCATATGTTCTTAATGAATAAACTGTATTGCAATGACTAACTGTAGCAAACAAACTATCTTTACTATGCCTTGTGAAATTCATAATGTACCACTGAATACCACTATTCCTGTAACTAAGCTCTTGAAAGTAATAGTGCCTCAATGTCATGGGCTGCTTGCGCTATATAAATATAAGTAAGTAAATAAATAAATAAATGTTTATGTTATTTTACAAGTATTGTTGTTTGATATTTGAACATAGTGTGTGCATGCAATTTTGTTTGACTATATGCAGTCTATATATTTTATTTTAAAAATGTTACTTCAACATCATTTGAATATGTGCGTGAAAAGAAATTAAATAGTATAAAGGTTTGTAAGTGACAGTTGATGTTAGGAGATGGAAAAAAAGACAGTAAGTTCATTTTACAGATTATACAAGCTAAAAGTCAGTTAATCTGTTTATATGAAACTAGAAGAATTGTACATGTACTTTACAGAAAATATGCATACCTGTAGTTTGTGTTCATGCATATGGATATGCATGGAGCTGCAAGTAGAAATCTTGGAGACTTGTACAGTATTTCTTGTAGAAGGTGCTTTCCAATGAAATGACACTTGTACTCAGAGAGTTTCACAGTACATTTGCAGTGCTGATCTATGATGATGCAGTTAGATGTAGAGGTCTTCTATGTGATTGGTAGATGGTCATGTGACTTCTTAGCTACATCCAATGAGGGAATGGCACAGAGAGTGAAGTGGAAATGGTAGAAGGGCTGTCCATGTTATGATATGTCCGCAGACATGGCGGTAGGTCGTGGACATCGGGTGTTACATCCGGAATTTTTGGGTTGGGAACCCATGCAAATTAGAATGAGCATAGAAAGGGATTGGTCAGGAATGTTTCGTGGGTGTGTTGTGCCAGGAGAGAGTTTCTCAGATACTCTTTTTGCTGAGATAAGAACAGATAGTTATGGCTGTGTGTTTCAGAAAACAGATTGTTTGGATTTTTGGAGACTCGTGGATACATTGGTTGAAGGTGCATGCAGAAAGCTGTGGAGTAGCTGTAGATCTTGGATTCCCACATGTGGAAGTACACTGGCATGGAGTACGTGGAATGAAGTGGTTGGACTTGCTACCTCTCTGTGCTACTTTGGAGACAGAGCAACATCCAGATATAATTATAATTCATTGTGGAGGGAACAGTTTAGGACATGTGTCTGGAATTTCTTTGCAATTTGCAATGAAAGAAGGACTTGGGAAGGTTATGGACATGTTTCCAAATTCTCAAGTAATTTTTTCACGGATTGCGCAGAGACAAATGTGGCTTCGTTCTTCTTCATTTGGTCCACAAATGGAGAAAGCAAGGCGCAATGTCAATAAGGTTGTTTGTGCCTTTCTAAGAGATTTTGGCATGTCCTCTTTTCACAATGAAAATATTATGTTTCGTAGTACATACATTGTTCGCAGAGATGGAGTCCATCTAACTTATGCTGGCAGTCAGATTTTTCTGAGAAATACATACAAAATGCATTACGACCTTTTTTAGAATTACAGCATCCATTTTGTAGTAGGTGTTGAGTATTTATAATTTTTCAACCACAAACACCACCAAAAGGCTCTTTTCTGAGCCACCACTTCCTCCCAGAGAAAATTGCAATGGTTATGATAGGGCAAAACCCCAAAATTTTAGATGTCCGCGGACTGTTCGCGGACTTCTAAAAAATACACAGGGCCCTGCTTCATTTATTTTCACTTCTATTTTTTAACTGTGAAAGGCGGCTCTGAAAAGAGCCTTATTTTTTTTTTATTTTTGTTGTTTTATATTTTTTTTTGTTTTTTATACAAGACACACTAGGGGAGGAGGGGAAAGGATGGGAAAGGGGGGACACCAACCACAGAGATAGGAAGATGTAGAGTGGGTTTTATTTAGGTAGTGAGCAGATCTTCTCGTGCTCTGAGACGATAGCCTCAAAAGCACTTCAAAGTCGCTCCCCCCTGCAGAGTACTGCCTTGCAGTACATACACACAACTGTGACCCTCGAAAGGTAAGGGTCATCAGCATTGTGTATGGCCTGTGAGGCAGCTTGAGGAATACGCTGACCCATAGGAGTGTTCCTTGTGGTGACAGGATCAGAAACGGAGGATGAAGTAGAGGAAGTCAACCTGCTACGCTCCTCGCAAGGTACAACCTTGGCCCCAGTGTGAAATGACCTTAGGTGTCGCTTCGTGGTAGTGGTCCCAAAGCTGTAAGAACCAAGCCTCCCGCGACTGAGTACCATTTTGCACTCATTGCAGGTGACTTGGTTTGCACGAGCCTTAGGACCATTCCCACGAATGGTAAATAACCGCCACACCAAAGACACACGCTGAGTGCGGGTAGTAGGGAGTTCAACTACCTCATCCTCGTCATCCTCTTCTTCTTCCTCTGCATCCTCACTCCTGTTCCCCTCTTCAGGCCCTTGGGGAGGTGGTGGTGGTGGAGGGGGTGGGGGTGGTGCTGAGGCAGATGCAGCACCAGGTGGCAGCAGTGCAGCCATGGATGCCATCAGGTTCAAGATGGAAATCTGCAGGTGGCAGTAAAATTCACTGTGCTCTGTTGAATAGCCAGAAACACAATGAGAAAAAGCTCTAGGGCGTGGTCTTTTATAGGGGTGCTTGTATGCGGTTCGCGGACATGCGCGCTGTCCACGGACAGATCCAACACAAAAAAAGGTTCAAAAAGTTTCAAAAAGTATGTATAAACTCAGGATTAGTATGTGGGACTTGTGCTATGGTGAGTTTTTATTGAAAAATATTGTGGATTACTTGAAAATGTACTTTGAAATTGTTCGGGGACATGAACAGTGTCCACATTCAGAACACACAATCAGCGTGGGGGCAGTCACATGATCGCTTCGCGAACATGTCCGCGAAGGGAGCGGCTGTCCGCAGGACACCAAATGCATTGACATTGGTTTGCGCATGCACGTTGATGTTCTACGGACACTGTTCGGGTCCTGAAGTAATTAAAAGTGCGTCACACGTCAAATGAACAGTTACAGACAAGCGTTTGTTCTTAGAACAGTTTCAACTTGCTTGCGAACAATACAGACAGACATAGGGTTCTCAGGACACCTCCATTTTGTTTATTTACGCACATTTGAGGACACCACATGTGTTCTTAGAACAGTTTCAACTTGGTTGCGAACAATACGGACGGGCATAGTGTCTTCAGGACATCCCTATTTTGTTTATTTACTAACATTTCAGGACACTGCGTGTGTTCTTAGAACAGTTTCAACTTGCATGCAAATATTACGGAGAGGTATAGTGTTCTAAGGACACCCCTATTTCGTTTATTTACGAACATTATAGGGCACATGATGTGTTCTTAGAACAGTTTCAACCTGCCTACGAACAAAACGGACAGGCATACCGTTCTCAGGACACCCCTATTTTGTTTATTTACAAACATTTCAGGACACAGCAAGTGTTCTTAGAACACTTTCAACTTACCAGCGAACAATACAGACAGCGTCCTCAGGACACCCCCATGTTGTTTATTTACGAACATTTCAGGACACCGCGAGTGTTCTTAGAACACTTTCAACTTGCTAGCGAACAATACAGACAGCATCCTCAGGACACCCCCATTTTGTTTATTTACGAACATTTCAGGACACCGCGAGTGTTCTTAGAACACTATCAACTTATCTACGAACAAAACGGACAGGCATACTGTTCTAAGGACACCTCTTTTTTTTATTTACGAACATTTCAGGACACCGCATGTGTTCTTAGAACACTATCAACTTATCTACGAACAAAACGGACAGGCAAACTGTTCTAAGGACACCCCTATTTTGTTTATTTACGAACATTTCAGGACACTGCATGTGTTCTTAGAACAGTTTCAACTTGCTAGCGAACAGTACGGACAGGTATAGTGTTCTTCAGGATACCTCCATTTTCGTTTCTTTATGGACATTCCGGACACCCGCGCTGTCCGCGGACACCTAAATTGCTTCTTTTTTTTTAAACATGAAATGAATTAGAACACAATATAAAAATCTAACTTTATTTAACATGTATGATTAATTTATGACAGAGAAGGTGAGGCAGAAACTGAAACAAAAACAGGAGAATTAGGGGTTTCAACAGGATTTGTGTGAGGTGAAGAAGGGATGGAAGTCTCATCAAAACGTTTTGATTCATGGAGGGAGTTTGGGGATAATTGACTGGGATATGGTGAGGGGGGATAGGCACATGTGGGACAATGGTACGTGGTTTTTTGTTTAAAATGATCTTCCACAAAGGTTTTTAAATTATTAAAATTAGCTAACAATAGATCCATTTTTTCTTGTATGCTGTGAAGAGTCTTATCCATAACAGCTTTTTCTGTAGTACTTTCTATTTTGGTATGCTCTGTACAAAAAAAATATATATATGTTAAATGTATATAAAATAATAATAATTAAATGGTTTATATTGTAAAGTGTCTACCATTAGATTCACTATCTTCTGACATTTCCTCATGTGGGAAATGCTCCCCCAGCCACTCCAGAGTACTAGACATTTCTGTGAGAAAAAAAAAACATAATATTTTTTGGGATCTAATACAGAAAGTGTATAAATATATGAGTAAAATGCAGTACACTTACTATTTCAGGTAAGGTATGTTCTGAGTGGTCTGTAGATCTGCTATTGTTCTTGGTTGTGCAGTGTCTGTGAGGTAATAATGTTGGAAGCCTATCTTTCTCCTTTTGGTATATTCCATTTTAGAACATATTGTATTTAAATGAATGGTTAGTGCGTTACATACATGGGTTACACTTCTTATGTATTACTACATATAATGTGTATGTGTGCTGGTTTGTGAATTTGTAAAATGTTCATATGTTATGATATAACAATTGAACATACCCCCCCCAGAGTTTTTGGGTAGTGGTGTGTTTGTCCGAACATGCCCGCGGACATTAAAAGAGTTCACGGACATCAAACTCAGTAGAGGAGCTTCAGTATGTTCAATTTTACATGTACATAAAATCAGAGTTATTATTATTAAATTGTGCTACTAAAAACCTATGAAAATCAGTGAAAAAGCTTTGTTAATGGGACGTTATGGTTAAGTTGCGCTACTAAAAACCTATGAAATTCAGTGAAAAAACTTTGTTAAAGGGACGCTATGGTTCCAAGTAAAACCGAAAAACCCCTGAAATTCACCACATTTGCGATGTCATCTTTGATGTCATGGGTGTTAGTCTTAGCAGTGCACGATGGTGGCGCGAGTTATGGTTGCCTAGCTTACCATAACTGGCGAATTTCAGGGGTTTTTTGGTTTTACTTGGAACCATAACGTCCCTTTAACAAAGTTTTTTCACTGAATATATATATATATATATATAAATGAATGTAATATAATATATATGTAATATACATATATATATATATATATAATATATATATATATATGTATATTACACGGTAATGGCCGTGTAGTTATGGTTAAGTTGCTAATCCCATAGGAAGAGCACTTTTTGGGTGGCTTATAACGTCGCTCTCCCTGGACGAATCCTCACCAAATGTTGCAAAAAAGGTATATGGCCCACTTTGAATTTATTTTCAAAGTTTGGTGAGGTTTGGTTCAGGGGGGGCAAAGGTATAGGGGGGTCCCAAAATGTCTTTTTTTCCATAGACTGAATGGGAAAAAAACTTTGCTCACGCCTACAGCCCAAACCGCTGAATGGATTTTCACCAAATTTGCGGCAGGAGCAGCGGCTTGGTCCCGAAAGCATCCTTTTGTACATTTGGTGAAAATCCGTCCAGTAGTTTCTTTTTAAAATGACCAAAAAGTGGGTCTCAAAAAATGAATGATATCTATGTCCGCCGCATGGACACACTTCCCTGTTTGCTACGCTGACAGGACACCCATTGGCTAATCGGCTTGCGTCATGTCCACGGACACGTGAAGTGTCACTGATTGGCTGGAATGAAGCGTGAGGTGCGTCACATTGTTTTGATGCGCCCGCCATCTTGGATCCGTGCATATCCATGGACAGCATGGCGATGAACGGGGGAGAAATACAACTTTGGGTGTGTGTTGGTGTGTAGGAGTGCTTGGGGAGGGTGGGGGAGTAAGAGATGGGTCGAATGCTGTATTTGTTTAGGTGGCAGGCGCCCCTGATGTGTTTGTCATGTCCGCAGACATAAAAAATGCAGTAGTACAGATAGCACAGTTAAAATGTTTGTTTGGCCATGCATCCAAGACTAGGCCCTGGCCACAACCACCGCAGCATATCACACCCATAGAATCAATCATCTATCAAATATTCGCAAATCTACAGTTTTATATTGTTTGCTTTGTATAGTTTGCCTGTGAAGTTTTGGCTACGTCATGTAATTAGGATTGTAGAGTTTGGTAACAAGCACTGCAGTATAACATATCCATGGAAGTAAACATTTTGTGTTGTTGTGTATGGTTAGATGTTTGCTTCAATGGTTGTGTTATGGAGCAGTATTTGTGAGTTGTATTATAATATACTTACTGTTTGATTTTTTGTCATTGGATATATTTTTTTATGACTTGGGTAACTGGAGCAGATATTCTTTTTCAATTTCTGTGATAAAAGAAAAGATCATGTTAGTGTGGGTAGTTTATAAAGACTTATTGCATCGCATAACAGACATTTCTGCTTTATTTCGACCCTCATATTTAGTAGTTCACAAACCAGTGTACTATGCAATTTGCTCAGTTTCTGTGTTTGTTTCTTAAATCATTGGGTCTGTGAGAAAACAAATCCATGTTGGATTTCAGTGTTTACTTGTTGTTTCTGGCTAATGTTCTATCTGTTGGCTTGTTGCAGATTGTTGGATAGCTGTTGGCGAAGTCTAACTGGTTATAGTTTTTTATTTATATTCTCAAGTTGCTCATCTATCTGTTGGCTTGTTGCAGATTTTTGGGGCGGTTAGATACCTGTTGGCGTATTCTAACTGTTTATTTCTTGTTATATTTTAGTAATATTGATTTATTTGTTTGGTTGTTGCAAAATCTTGGGGCAGTTAGATACCTGTTGGCGTATTCTAACTGTTTATAGTTTTCTAATTGAAGTTTCATTAAGTTTTATGCACAGATTAGTTATTAAATTTTGGTTTTAAGAATATTAAATAAGCATTTGTAAGATGTGCTGGTAATCTCTGCTTTAGAGTAATGGTACTATCATTACATTCGAACCATCCACAATTATTTTTTTTATATGCAGTGTAGTGACCTGCATTGGTTGTGGCTCCTCTGTGGTGGATTATACCTATTGTTGTGAAGGTTTTCTTACCAAGTGATACTTAACCATGTGTGAATCCAGTCAGCTTGCAGTTGTTTTTGGTACCATCTGCATTGTAACATAGAAGCATTAGTATTACGTATTTACTATGTGTTTGTATTTGTAAGGTGGAGTGATTATCTGAATTGCAGGTAGTACATAATCTGCCATGGTTTGCATTTTGTACAAGTTGCTGAAATAGAGCAGATTCACAGTTAGGTATGGATACATACACAAAGCGTTCATTAGGGATTTGTTCATGTGCCACATTGTTGCAGAGTGTGCATGTATGTTTCCACATGTATGAAATCTAGACGATTTCATTTATAGGTATGTTTTTGTTTTCCAGTACTTGTAGATCTTCTTGTGAGTTTATAGTGAATTTCACCATTTCAGCACAGTAATCCAATTCTTGTCTTATTCCATGAACGCTGTATGTGTTGTCAAGATTGTTGCTTGCATTTCCATGAAGGACTAACATTTGCAAATACAATTGGTCTGTATTGTGTAGGTAAATGTTGTCAACAATTGGTGGCAATTGGAATAGAATATTTATTGCTACATTTGCGTAGCAATTTACACCAGTTATATTTAAAAATTTGAATGGACCAGATAGTTCTGTGTCCAAGTCATTTCTTCGGAGTGTGTGTTGCTTCTTTGAAGAAGTACCTCAGTTACTTTGAGTAGTAGATTCTTCTTTGGTTGTAGTAATTTATGAAGTATTAGCTTCTTTTACTCTCCTTGGAGTATTTGCAGTGAGATCCTGTTGCATTTCTGTTTGAAGTAGTTTTCTTTTACGTTTCATTTTTTGTGGAACAGGATAGGTTTTTAGATGGGGGTGTACAGTGAACATAATCTATTGTATTCTAAAATGCAAGGAATATCAGCGTTTTCTTTACTTGCATCAAAGATGATTAGAAATAGACCGTCAAGTGTACGTAAGCGTGATAGTGCTACGTAGCTCATGCCTTCTTTAAAGACTGTGTTCCCAATATCAATGAATGCTTTATGTAGGGTAAGACCTTGTGATTTGTGAATGGTGACTGCATATGCTAGAGTTAGAGAAAATTGCTCTCTGCGTACATACATGTCTTTGAAAAGAAGGAATCGAGCTGTTGAGCGTCCTATCTTTTTTACTTCTGATAGTTTGTCAAAGAGAATATTGACAAACTGGATGTTGTTGTCACGTGGGTATGTTTGAAAGCCAACAACTGTACCAAGTGCTCCATTAACTAGTCCTTGCTCCACGTCAAGGTTACGTTTAAGCATTACTCTACAGTTTAAAGATAATTTTAATATTTTCTCCAAACCAGCTGTGTTGGAGATAGAGTTTTCTAAGGTATTTAGTCTTGTTGTGGCTTGTAGACAAATCGGTAGTGTCATACCATGTACGTCCAGTTTGTCTGTGGAGCAAATTTCAAAATTGGTTGCATTTCTTTTTTCAACATTGTTTCATTGAATTTTGAACAGCTTGCAAGAGTTGGCATCAAGGACATACAAGTGACATTTTTGTGTGCTAATTTTTCCATGACATCAGTAGCACATGAATTATGGCCATACAGTGCATGGATGTGCCGGATTTTTAATATTGATTGTGCTTCTTGAGGTAGTACACCAACTCTAATACTTTTTAAAACGTTGGCGTATGTGAGGTCTGCAGACTGGCCCATGTTTTTTTCTGTTAATTCTCTGTATTGGAAATGTTGCCAAAGGTTGACATTTCCTATGCTGCCAACAGTTTTATGGCAGAGTTTGTGTCGTAAGGTTTTAAAAATAGGTTCACCTTTCACTGGTGTCAATTGAAGAAGATCTTCGAAAACAATAATGTGTTTTCCTCCAAAGAGCTCTTTGTAGTTTGTTTTGAGTACTTCTTGTAATCTGAGGTGAATCAAGGCCACATTAGGTTGGAGACCATGCTCACCTCATCTATTAGTAGCATTTTCATTTGTTTTAACACTCTGCGTAGTTCCATTGCAGCTTCTGCAGAAAGTTTGTAATATTCTCATTTGTTTTGGTGTTCAACTGGAAGAATTAATGGGTGTTAAGTGACATCGCCTACATTGTAGGAAGCTAAACCTGTGGGGGCAGTTACAACAGCTGACAGTTTGTTTTTTGTCAATTGTTGAAGGAACTTGCTGATGATTTTGATTAAGAATGTTTTGCCTGAACCAGCTTGACCACTGACGTATAGTAGTACAGGTTTGTAATTTTGGCAGGTACATTCTTTATTTTCATGTTGTACACCATGTGCAATTTAATTTGTTACTTCTTGAAAAATGCTACGCTGCTCAGTGTTCAGTTTTGATTGCAGTACATTTAAGTCTTCTGTATCTTCTTCATAGTGACACATGGTGTTTTCTACTTCTGTCATGGCTAATTCTGCCTCATTTGCTATTAGTGGCTGTCCCAGTGGTTCTTGGCTTCCTGTTATAGAAGATTGACTACTGTCAGGATTGTCTTTACCTAGTTGGGCCTGGAGTTCTTCTTTGTGTTGCTGTTCATTGTGCAACATTGTTTTGTACTGTGTAAAGTTTACATTGGTTATAGTGCTTTCATTTGCTTTGAAAGCGTCTTCATAGGAGTCATAGATATCTAGTAACTGTTTTTCTTTTCTCCATGGTTTAAAAAGTTGTAGCAGGGACATGTAATGTAGTTATTTATGTTGAGGAGTTTTTAATGACAATTTGATATGATTAATTAAGCTTCATTTGGTAAGTTTCACTAAGCTGCCTTCACAATTTGTCACTCTGTATCTACCTTTATTTTCATCTGGTTTTATATTATTTTTGTATGTGAAGTTTTGGGCTATGTGGTATAGACACATGGTTTCCAAAGTATTACTTCTGTTTGGGTAGTATGTGTCCAATAAATTGTTTTTTAAAATGTCTTGGCTGTTGGGATCATGATCATGTTTGGCTATTGTTTCTATATCTTCGTATGATTTTAGAACTCTTTTTCTAGATTTAGCAGGACCAAGACTTAGCCATACTATATTTTCAGATTTACCATACAATGCAGTACCAGTTAAACGATCTGCTGCTTCATAGGATCCACATTCTCTATGGGAGAGCATTTTTATGCCCAAGCTGTATAATTTCTGAGACACTGTTTTATCTGATGACAGGTCATTCCAGAAGTCTTGGAGCTCTGTTTTTTCTGCTTTGGAAAAAGATTATGCTGTAACATATCGTGCAACTGCAGTGGAATTGTCTGCAATGTACTGCACATCTATGTTTGCATTCCATAAGTGGGCAATGATTGCATTGTAATCATTGATATATTTCTCTTATTCTGTTCTTTTTATGTAATATGTATTTTTAGGTGACTTACCTTTAACACTATGTCTAACTGAAGACATGAGGTTGTCCACTTGACATGTATTTGTAACCGGTCTAGGGAAACCAAAGCAGCATTTGGTCTAGTATTTCCCTTTGTTTTTGTATTTGCGACGACAATATTTGCCACATTTGTGTCTTTGAAATTGTAAAATTTGTGCATGAAGATCACTATTTGTGGCTTCTGATGGAATTTCACAAGTGACATATTTTTCAATAAACTGTAAAACAGTGGCATCACTGTCTTGACCAAATTTAGGAGCATCTTTAATCCATAAAAGCATGTGGATATTTGTGCTCCTCTGGCTTGGTATTCTATTCTCCAAAAGAAGTGTTGCACTTCTCCGAGGGGAGGAACAGTTTTATTACAAATAAAGTGTAGCATAGCAATGAAGCGATAAGGGAAATATCTTGAAACATTAACAGGATCTAGAGAGCAAAGATCTCCAGGTGTTAGTATATCTATGTTTGTTTTGTTTTTGTTTAATATGCATAGGAAATCATGTAAGTCTTCCCATGCATATTCTGCACAACTTAATATATTTTAGTTCAGCTAATCATGGGGAATTAAATAAAATGACAGCCTGGTCCACGTTATTTTGCATTTAATTTTCAGCTATTTTTACAAAAAGCATAACTGTTAGGAACATGCAATTTACTCCCCACATTCCTAAGTTTACCCTCCACCAATTCACCCACTCTCAAATTCGGAACATGTTTAGTGCAGCCAAGAACACCTTTTAGCTGGTCATTACAATTCCCAAAGTCGCAGGTGGATGAATTGTATTTCAACACAATTGCCTGGATATTATCTAAAAAAAATGACATGAAAATGAAGGAAGATAGTACGACTTATGGTTGCTGAGAAAAATGCCTAAATTATCATATTGTTTTTTAAATAATAGCAAACCTTTATGTTAAGCAAATTGTAGCTCTCTGGTCTCCAGGCCATTTGCCACTCTGGGCTAGCCTGTGACAAGAGTTTTTTTTTATTAGTCTCTTTGTTGTTTGAAGTATATGCTGCAGATAGTAAATGCCTGGGAGGCCTTGGCAACACAGAGATCCCCCACTGCAGACATCTGGCACCCTGTCCTCTTATCTGAAGGAGACCACCATTTTGATCTGGAAAACTTCTATTTTCCTGTATTTTTTTTCCTAGTTCAGCCTTAATTGCTGCCCCTGTTTTCACACCTCCCCCTAAATTCCGGTGATGCACTGGCTAGCTCATCTGCCCTGCACAGAAATGGGCTTTCAGAGACTCCCAGTCTGGGCAAAGTTTGTTTTCAACATGCGTAACCGCCACACTTTATTGCAGTTGTAAACAGCTAGGATGCAAGCCAGGTTTTCATTGATTGGGGGAGTCCTTTGTGACATTTGCCCCAAAGGGTCTGCCTCAGACCTACTGGAACTTTTTCATGGAAACAAAGTGAGCTTTTCTTTTCAAAGTATTACCGCCAGTATTTTTGAAGCATAATATACATTACTTTTTGTCAACACGTGCCATGTCTTTTCCCTGTCATCTTTATGTTAGTAGGGGGTACATTATTCTCATGTCTTCCTTTAAACTGCAAACACACATGCAAAGCTGTTTTGGTGTCAGTGTTTAAAAATCCTGCTTTCCTTGTGAAAGGGACCTTTGAATGTATTCTACCTTTCTGAATTGAAGTGCTGCTTTTCCTTTTGAAGTGCGAGGTAGGCCTTTTTCACATGGCCCTTCCTTGTGTTACTTGCAGAAACCCCACAGTCTGCCTTAATTGTCTCATTTTCAGTGTGAAGGGTTTTGTTACAAATGCTGGCAGGTCATTTTCTTCAGTGGTTCCTTTAGGACTGTTCATTTCATTACACCCCACAGCTTAACTATGATAAGTAATAAACTGTCCGGAACAACTGTTGTACTTTGACGAGAGACTGAAGAACTGTCATACCTCAGCACTCATACAAAGAGTAATACAGTTGGTACATGTGGGACACCGTTACGTGAGCAAGACCAAAACTTGCATCAGTAAAGGGTGGTGGTTTCCAGGCCCAGAACAGACTCTCAAATCTGCACTAGAAACCTGTATACCCTACAAAGCTATAGGTCAGTTGCCAACTTCAGCACCAATTCTCTCCGCGCAAAGAGGGGAAAACCTGGAAGCACATTAGCGCTGGTTTTGGATCGCTCCCGGTGAGTTAACACATGCTTAGCATAATAAACACATTTCTTCTGGGTCAATGGCCTTAAGCAAACTAGAATATGATGTAGAGAGAGTAGCCAGGCATCGTTTGAAATGCGACAAAGAGGGAAGCCGGTAGAGAAGAGCTGCTGCTCTGACTGTACAGATAGCAACATAGTTCTACTGAAGAGTCAGTGAGCACATGGGAAATTCAAAATGCCTTTTGAGTCCAACCCAGTCACTGTGATCATCTGGTGAGGCACCATTATCATGGAGCAGGAAGGATCATCTACAATAACTTGAAATTCTGCTCTCTTTATAATACTAAAAGGGCTGCCAAAGGAGGACATGGCTGAGACTGAAAGCTGCATCAGCATTACCGTAGAAGCAGAACATGCTCCTGAAACTGGAGAACAGATCCCAGTGTTGAAGGAATGGTTGGCAGCCTCAATTCCTGTCATCCTGGCCTTCTGAGAGGAAAGTGATCCCACCAGGCTGAGGCCTCCTCCGCCAAGGGGCCATATGCACATGCAGAGGAAGATGCCAGGCAAATTCAAAGACTTGATATTGAAGTGATAGACAGCTTGAGCCAAAAGGGAACAAATCTGGCTCAGTGTAAATAGGAACTCCATTTTAGTGGGGAAGGATGTGGTGAAGGAGGGAGAACAGAACTGCAAACCTGCTGTCATGTCCGACGTGATAGCCCGTGCTAACATGTACACATACGCAGACATAGAAGATCACATCACGCAGTAATGAAATGAAGAGAGCTTCTGCGCACTTGCCGGAAAGCTCCAACAGGCCAACAAGTGTGAGCCTCTTTTGTGGCGATTTGCGCTGGCACAACACTCTGTCCACCATGAGCAGCCTAAAAGACCACACTGTGGGGCGCGCCAGGGTATAACACCCTGCACTGTGATTTTGGACACAAAGGCCTGGAACCTGGATAAGGACATATTTCAACCCATTGTATTTTCTTCATTTGTCACAATATAACCTCTATTTGTCTCCAGTATTACCCTTGCTTATCTCTTTTGCTTCTACCTAATTTAATCCCTGGAACAGCTCATACAAATGCCTCTAAGGGGTTGGAGAAGGGGAGGCGTACGTGACAGACTGGGTTTTGATGGTAGGGGGCACAGAACAGGGGGCGACGGGCGAGATAAAGAAGAAAGCGACTCAGAGGAGAAGGGGAAGGCTTCTAGGTGTTCTCTTAAAAGTCCACATTAGCAGAGCATCACTTTCCTGGTCTTTAACTTGACTTTGGAAATCAGGACTGAAAAAGTGGTGTCCCAGTCAAATGGACTCCCATGTTTCCCGGTTAAATGGACCCCCCCGTTTCCCAACCAGGAGGAGGGGACCAGCACAATAAGAACAATGGCTGAGAGAAAGGGAGAGTAAATGCTTGGCAAGTGGAAAGCAGAGCTATACCTCCCCTATAAGAGGATTCAATTCAACACTACAGCTAAGTCAATGCCTAGTCTGGGATAGTAAATCAAAACCCTTATTGATATATCTTTATGTCCAGTTCATGCGTTCTGGATGACTACACCTATATAACACCCCTCTCTTGGAATCCCCCTGACCCCACTGAGCCAAGAAGTAGTTCTGTTTTGCAAGTTTAAAGGTTTATTTGATAATTTAAACAATATATATATATATATATATCACGCTTTATAATAACTTAATAATTGAATATCACACTTAATCTGATATGATAAAGATTAACAACGGAGAATCTGGCACAAGCACACTTCTTTATAATCACTAAGGAGTTGACATGAAATGGATAAGGTAGCACACTGGTAAATAGGGACAGAAGAATAATGTGGTAGAGAATGCTTTATAAAGCTCAGATGGATGTAATGTTGAATGAAAATGCAATACAGAAAATACTCAATATGATTTCAACAAAACAATGTAATCACTTTTCTGTGGCAATCCCCTCCCCCCTTTATGCAAGGCAAGGAAATGGAAGGAAAGCACACAGTTCTCAGACATGCAATCAAATGTAGTTCAGTTCACCCCAGCAAGCTTAGACTGCAGAAATTTGAAACACAGGCCCAAAATGCTTTTACATGTGCTGGCAATGAAGTGAAAAATATGCTAAAATGCTTTGAATTCCCTCTTGAGGTTCAGGGTGAGTGGTATCAAGTTAATATTAGTCCAGGCTCACTCTGGCAATGATTCAGGGATGGTTCTTAAGAGGCAAACAAATTTTTAGCAAGGAAAGCAAGAACTGCTGTTTTCACACGTGGAGAAATTTGCGATTGCGGCAAAAGTATCGGGGGTAGGAATGCGGTTCTAGGTTCGTAGAAAAGCCACGATTCCCAGCTTTCAGAGGAAAGTTACTGCAAGTCTCTAAGACAAACGGTCTCAGAGATATGAGCGATATGGTAAAGGTCGTTTTTCAGATTTGAAATTTTAAAAGTTCAAAGTGACAAGTGACAGCTAGCAGCTAGAAAATGACAGGTGACAGCTTTTAGGCAGTTCTACTTAGATTAAAATAGATTGAATTATATTATTTTAACTGAGAGATTGGTTCTGCACAGTTCTGCTAGGTACTCACAATATATTTTTGAATTAGGCCTCGCCACGGATCTGGTCAGGTTTTGGACTGGACTCCGGTCTGGTCTGGGTCTCTTCACAGTGATCAGGGTCAGCTCTCTGGTTCTGCTAACAGCGGTCTGGGTCAGCTCTGCTCTGCTGGTCTAGCCTCTCTGGATTCTGGAGATTGATGGATTTGAAGTCTGGATCTCTGGATGTTGTATAGTCCGGCAGCATGCTCCGCAGCAAATGGAATTGAATCTCCGTATCTGTCCTGACTGTCTGCTTTTATGTGTTTTGAAAATGGGTGTATGTGCAGCATCACCAGGCTCTACCCCTCTCCACTTGTCATTGGCCACTTCATCCTCTTCCCCTTGATTGGGGGAATGAAATGAAGTGTCATCATGATGAGGTCTGTTTATGATACAGAGAACTCACCCCTGTCAAATTACACACAATCTATATTTTGACCTAAAAGACATATTTGCACAGGTACACATTTGTTTAAAATTACATGCACCCATCACATATCACAGGAGGTATAACCTGTCCAAATCTGCTCTTCCTGGGAGCTTGCATTCAGAAATGGCAACATTTCCACTTTTTAACTGATTTCGTAATATCGGACATTACCCCAAATTTACACACATGTGCGCAAGGAGTATGGACATTAATTGATGAAGTGTCCGATTTTTAACATGCATACATTTTAAGTAATACCCTCTTAACTGTTAGCTTGCCCCCAGAGCATACCACCGGTTCTAAAAACCTCTTAAAATGTGGGCAGAAAAATCACAAGAATTATGGTATCATTTAAATAATTATGACAAGTCCGTACTATGAGTTATTCATCTTTTTCTAAAACCATATTCTGGCTACAGGGGTGTGGTTTCCCCCCAACACAAGGTTGAATTTCTGGTTTTTCCAGTTCTGCCAAGCCAGCTTGCTCTCACAGGCAGTGCTCCTCCCCTTTCCTTCCAGGAGGAAGCCACTTTTTACGGCCCCCATAATAAAACATTTGCCTGAGTCAGGACAGGACTTTGTTCAATTTCCTGCAGAGCCCAGGTAATTCAATCACAGAAGTGTCATATCCCTTTTGGTGGGAGCAGCAAAAGGGCAGCTAGGCCTGGGAACACAGCTGTTGTGCAAGTCTCATCTCCTGTCGGGGGTAGCTGGTAGGCAGAATTCAGTTCCTTAAGCCAGCCCCCAGCTAATGTCACTTTTAGTTACCCAGTTTTCTGCATTCAAATAAAATTAACCATTTTTACATATGCAGCTAGAATGCTGATTCTAAGTTTAAAACTATGACATTTAAACAATTGCAACCTATGTGACACTCAAAAGTAGGTCACTCATTTCTTTTAAACATTTAGATTTTTAGTGTCTTTCAGTCCAAATTTACTTAAACTGCTGAAATCCACAACTCAGCCAGTCTTGTTATAAACCTTCAAGTCACTTCAGAATATAACTTTACATTGGATCCACCTCTCAGTAAGTCTTTCTTTGGCCTGCTTTGGGTTCATTTATTCAGTTTTGCACAAAAAAAAAGTCTGGTGTTGTTTTAAAACGCCGGCTTTCTGATAGTGGTGAGTACTGGTAATGCACCCATTTTTGGGATTTAAGAAAATGAATTCCCCACAATTCTAGGTTGCTTTTGGCAATCAGCATTGCCATTCCCAATGGTTTCAGACTACTGTGTGGGTAGTCCAATGGTGGTTTTAGGCAGTGCCCTTCTGTGCCCATAATATCGGCAAAAATGAGTGGCAGCCTATTCTTCATGCATTTCCCTGTGCATTTTCTGGGAAGCTCTGGCCATCATGATGTTTTCCATGTCAGTACTGTACAGTTTTTGAGGTAGGGCTCGGATGCATGGGTAAAACATCCCACAAGCCCCCTTCTTGCGATGGCCATTCTGTTTCACTGATGGAACTCGCAAGACCGGGGATGTTTCCTCATCTTCTTCCAATAGATGGCACAGTTCAGCATCTTTTCCTCCATCCGGTCGGATCGATCGGTTCTCCTCCCCGGTCCTGATGGGAGTATTGGGCGGTACACTGGGCCCCTTGCGTCTCTGCTCCCGGTCTCCGGATCGTCCTCCTTGGCCCGTCTCCAGGTTTTCTTTCCCCTAGGACGACAAAGGAAGAGCGGCAATACCTATTCATAGACATTTTTCCCCCACCATTGATATAGTGGGGTGGCATATAAATTTATAATCAAAACATATGAACATGCACATTTCTTTTTGCATTCAAAAACGAAAACAGCCACATTGAGAAACTCAGAATTTGATAGGCGATATGTAGGATATTTTAAGTTAGAACTGAATTAATCTGAGACAGTACCCTCTAGGATTCCAGAGGATTCCTCCAGTTGTTGCAGAGTGTGCCTGGGATGGCAACACTTCAACTGGTTAATGTGGACCCACTTGTCTTCCCCCTCTGCCAAACCGCCTTTGGGGATGCGGATCTTGTAGGCCACAGGGGAGATTTTGTATATAATCTCAAAGGGTCCCTTCCATGTAGGCAAAAATTTTCGCTGTTTGGCCTGGTTCCTTTGGAAATTGTATAGATAGACCCGGTCCCCCACCTGATATTCCTTCCTGGAAGTCTTCAGGTCATAGTGGGTCTTCATGCTATCAGCTGATCTTTCTAGATTCCGCTGAGCATAAGCAAAAGCATGTTGAAGGTGTTTCCTTAAATTCTCCACATACTCATGAGTTGTGGAGGCATTTATTAGGGTCTGCTCTTGGGTCCTGTAGAGCAAATGCTGAGGAAGCACCATCTTGCGCCCCGTTATCAACTCAAGTGGTGACATTTTGGTTGCAGATGAAGGGATAGATCTGATGGCCATTAGGACCAGAGGTAATCGGATATCCCAACTTGGCCCAGAATCTGCCACAAACTTCCTTAATATGCTCACAATGGTTCGGTTATATCTCTCTACTGCCCCAGAAGAAGCTGGCCGGTAAGCAATATGCAACTTCCGTTTGACCCCCATTATCTCCCACATCTTTGTCATTACTTCACTGGTGAAGTGGCTACACCTGTCTGACTCAATCCTTTGAGGTAGACCAAAACGGGAAAAGATGTGGTTAATCATCAGGGCAGCTGCAGTTTCTGCCTTGCAATTTGGGGCTGGGAGACATTCCACCCACTTGGTAAACAAGCATGTCACAGTCAACATGTACTTATTCCCCCTAGCAGAGCGAATCACGGGGCCTACAAAGTCGATTTGTAAATCTGACCATGGCAGTGTCATCCCCCTCTTTTGGAGAGGCGCACGGTGCGTGAGGGATGATTGCTGAAATTGTGCACACACAAGACACCCCTTCAAGTATTGGTCGAGGTCCTGCCCCATGTGTGGCCAGTATGCAACCTCTCTTAAGATTTCCAATGTTGTGTGAAACCCCCTATGACCGGCGGTGGCCGCATCATGGGCGTGACTTAACATCAGGCTTCGGAATGAGGTAGGAACCACCCACTGATCGTGGCTAGCTTTGGATTTCCTTACCAACAAACCGTCTTGGATTCGGAACATTTTTGGACATTTCATCAACACTCTTACGTCCTCTTTCCCAATTTAATCGGTATCCGTCAGGGGAAAGTTCTCAGGGTCCTCAAGGTGTTGGTAAAACTTGCCAATAATTGGATCCCCCTTCTGAGCGGTAATCAAATCAGCATCAGGGGTCTCCTTACTCCATTGTGCAATTGAATGGTCGTTGTGAGCATTTGTCTGGGACCTAGTGATAGCAGTGACCTGGATTTCCCCCAACAGGGAATCAATCTCAATTAGATCCCCTTGGATGGCCCCGGTTTTAGCCAGCTGATCAGCTAAGTCATTTCCAGTTTTGTCTGGTCCCTCTACTTTGGAATGACCCTTGATCTTTTTCCAATAGATGGTCATCTCATTCGAGGTGACCAGATCATCAATGTTTTGGATCAACTTCCCATGTTTCAAGGGTTTGTTGTTAGCACATAACATGCCTCTGGCTTTCCAATTAACCAGGTGCTCCACGAACCCGTTCCGTACATAATCCGAATCTGTGATTATGACCAGTTCGTGGAGTTGATGCTGGACAGCAGTGAGGATGGCCTGATGCACAGCCATCAATTCTGCCACCTGACTACTTCGGGGACCAATTTTGTATCCAGCGGAGGGTTCTGGGGACTCATTCACCCATGCATTCCCTACGCCGGCCACCAGTTCTTTCTCCCCGTTGTTGTCAACATGGTAAGAGCATCCATCCACATAGACAGTGGGCATTCCCTCACACTTGTCCTCTTCAAAGACTTTGTGTGGGGAATTAAGGTATGCCTCTGTGTTGTCCTTGATTTTTAGACTTTCGTCCTCGAGACAGTTTTCTCTGGCACAATCATGCAAGTCAGCCAGACCTTGCGCGAGGGGACTCGTCTTGTTTTGGCCCCTGGATAAACGGGCGGTAATTCTTCAATGCCCACACCATCGCCAGGAGTGCCTTCTCACAATCGTTGAATTTTTCCTCCACAGAGGATAAAGTTTTGCTCGCATAGGAGATTACTTTATTGACCTTGTCATGCTTTTGGTATAATACTGCCGTCAAGCACGTATTAGAGAACCCCGTCTCCAGGAAGAACTCCTTGTTTCTGACAGGGTAAGCTAGGCAAGGCGCTTGTGAGAGGCTTCTTTTGAGTTGTCTTACTGCCTCGGATTGTTCTGGACCCCATTCCCACTTGACCCCCCCTTCAGGAGATGGATCAGGGGTCTGTTGATCTCTGCGTAGCCCTCAATGAATTTTCTGCTGTAATTAGTCAGTCCAAGGAGGCTCCTTAGTTCCCGCAGAGTTGTGGGGTCTTTCAATTTTTGGATGGCTTCCACTTTCTTTTCCTGGGGACAGAGACCCTGAGGAGTAATCTCATGCCCCAAGAAATTAACACGGGTTCGACACCACTGTGCTTTCTGAAAGGAAAGTTTTGCTCCGGCGGCCCTCAACTGGGTCAGAACATAACGGATCTCCGCTATGTGTTCCTCCACAGATGAACTTTTGATGAGGACATCATCTACATAAGCCAGGTTACCCCTCGCACCCAGGTCGGGCATGGCCTTGTGTAGGAAAATGTTGAATTCATTGCCGGACTTGAGGTATCCGAAGGGAGTCCGGGTCCATGTGTACTGCTGGCCCCCAAAGGTAAAAGCCAGCTTGTATTGGTCCTCCCTACTGACAGGCACAGTCCAGTATCCATTGGTCAGGTCTATTGCAGTGAATACCTGTGACCCCTGGATCTGGGCCAGCCCTTGGTCAATGTAGGGAAGAGGCCATCGGGAAGTATGGACCCGTTTGTTGAGCTCCCTGAGGTCGGCGCAGAGTCTCCACTGGCCGTTTGGCTTCAATATTCCCAGCACCGGATTATTGAAGGTGCTGTGGACTGGACGGATTATTCCCCGGGACTCAAGGTTCTTAATTATTTCAGTAAGGGACTCCATTGATGCGAGAGGCAAACGATATTGCTTCACAAACACTGGAGTCATTCCAGGGTCCGTGGGGATTGTTGTTGTGTGGATGTCGGTGCGACCACAGTCATATGAGTCTACCGCAAAGAGATCTCGGAAATCCAAGAAAACTTGTTTCAACTTTTGCTTTTGTTCCAGAGTCACACAGGCATCAGCTAGGTTGACTCTCTCTTCCACCATCTGCCTGAAGCCTGGAAAGACTTCTGGTTTGGCTATGTCAGCGGCCTCCTCCAGCTGGGTGGAGAAGTCCCTGGTCAGAGTGCTGATTTGGACTGGAGGCTTCAGGTGGGAAAGGCAGCCCTCATGGACCTGGAAAATCACCTCATCCCTCCTGAAGTCACAAGTCACATCTTCCTTACCATAAGGGCAAGAAGTGTACACCAGGAAGTTCCCCCCATGCCGGGTAAAAATCCTGTCTGGTGTTGTATTGTCATCACTGTCACTGTCAAAGCAGTCCTTGGGGATTGGCCCTAACAGTTCATTACCTAAATCCATGGAAAAATGTTGGTCATCAACCGCCATTCCAATAATGGTGCCTGCGGCTAGAGTAATACTCTTTAAGTCGCTGTTATCCACCTCTATTGGAATGGTGTCATGTTCTATGTTGACTAATGGAGTTGGGTTTACCCCCAACCCTTGCTGTTGGAGAGAAGCGTTTAGATGCATATAAGCATCAGGGTTTTGCAAATATTGTCCTCTTTTAACTTTCACTTCCAGGGAGAATTGTCGGGTCCTTTCTGGGATGGTGACTTCCTCTTTGATCTGAATTTCAACTGCATAAGGTAGCAATTGAGCTGACCTAAATGCTTTTTCTGGATCATCAAAGTCCATGGGATTATCCGCTAATCGGGACCAAGCTTTGAAGTTTATTAGGTCCAAACTAATGGCAAAGCGATTGAGAATGTCACTGCCTAAGTAAAAGGCGGCAGTGACGTCTCGCACAACCCAACAATTATGGACTATGCTCTTGTTGCCAATGGAGATTTTGAGCATACACCTGCTTGGCAGGAGATGTTTGGAATTAGGTGCTTCCAGGTCCATTTCCCATTTGTCTATCAGTTTGAATGTGGGAATGGCTGGATCTTTTGGGAGTTGGCGGAACATGGCTTCGCTGATGAAGCTCTTACCGTTGTTCACACACACTCGAGCGAGAACAGAGTCCTTCCCATCATTTAACTGAACAGGGATGAACAACTGCTCTCCAATTTGCTGAATATCAGCCAGGCTCTGAGCTGATTTCACATCTTTCTGGACTATAGGAGTGGGAGTTTCTGATTGTGGATTGGTAAAGAATTTCAGGGTGTTTCCTTCCAGTGTGGAATACCACCTTAAACTGGAAGGAAGGTTGATTTTCAGAAATAGAGAGGACCCCCCATCACCAGTCTGTTGTCCTACTGCTATTACTGTCACGTCTGGAATTTGGTTGTTCTGGAAGTGAAATTCTACTTGGTCAGATTTTTGTTCAACCATGTGCCAGGTGCCGTTTAAACTAACATGGTTGACACTCTGTTTTAATTTTATTGGTCGGCTAGTCTGGGTCCAGAGGACCTTGTTTACGCAATCTATTAGGGGTGACAACCTTCTCAGGAGGTCATTCCCTAGTAAACAAGGGGTGCCCTCTGGGGTCACAACTATGACCGGGTGTTTCAACTTGTGTCGCCCGATCTTAATGTCCAAGTCTGCAGTCCCCTCAACGGGAATTTCCTTCCCGTCAAAGTTCTGCAGTTGTCCTGGAAGAGAGGTGAGAGGAATTTGGTATTTCTCTCCCCTTCCTGCATTCAGTTCGTCAAAGGCCCTTCTGGACAGAAGGGTAGCTTGAGATCCAGTGTCCACCAGTGCCAAAATTGTACCCTGCCCCTGTACTTGTACCGGGGCATAATATCTTCCCTCCTTCTCCTCAAGGGGGCACAGATAATGCACATTTTTGGACAACTGGTGGGCTAACTTTCTGGTTTTGGACATCGCTAGCGAAGAGATTTGGGCAGAATTCTGTGGAGAGCCTTGGGAATCTGAAAGAAAAAATTGGCAACTGGAGATCAGAGCCATTGTGGGTTCCCCTGGCTCCGGTTCTGGGCCGCCCCCCCCCTTTTTGGAGGCAGTCACCAGGATGGGTTTGAACCAGGGGATTTTCTTGCTGTTGGTTCTGGGATGAGATAGTGGGCGGCGGTAGCTCAGTCTCCACATCTCTCCAGTCTGGATTTGCATCCCTAGGAACCCATTTTCCTTTGGGAGGAGTTCCCCCCTCTCTGAAGGTGAAGATCCTTTTCCCAGGATCCTCTGAGGATCCCTCTCCCTCAAATTGGAAGATCTGTACCTCCTCCTCAAACTGAGTCTGTTTGGGTCTTTTGTTTCTCCTACCCCTCCTCTGCTCCTTAGGAGGCAGACTTTCAGGGGCAAGAGATTTTGTTTCCGGTTCCTGGGTTTCCAGGGGCTGTTTACAAGTGAGGAAGGAAGCTTCCTCCAAGGCTTTACACCCCCCTTCCCTTTGTGCCTCCTCCCTGGGAACTGGTGAGTTATCGGGGTGCTGCCCCGTCATTGTTCTGGAGCACCAGATTCAGAGTTGGGTGCGTTCTGCGCTGGCATGCCGATCTGAGGGTTCTGCTGAGCCCTCAGTATGTGACCCAGATCCCGCGCCATGTTTTGAACCTGGCGCTCTAACTGGGAAACCCGCTCAGGCTGATACGGGGCCCTGTTTTCTCCCCTGGGCTGATCCCGGGAAGGGTAGCTATCCCTTCTTTGGTAGTACCCCTGGTTGGGAAGATTTGGATACCCCTCCACCCTTGGCCTCCCCTCTCCCGGATTCGGTTGTCTGGGCTCAGGGAATTGGGGAAAGAAGGGTGGAGGATTTTGGGGCTGGAAGTTGGGTGGATACCTGGGGAAGAATTTCTGCCCAGGGTTTGGTGAGTTTCTGCCCTCCTGTGAGAAGTTGGGAGGGAAGTTCTCTGGGTTAGGTGCTTGGCTGGATCCCCCCCCTTGGGCTGGAGGGGTCCACACATAACCCAGGATGGGTCTGTTTCCCTTGTACCGGGGGCTTACATAATCAGGAGAGCGAGGACCCCATTTGCGGGGCTGCCTCCCTGGCTCCCTGTCTGTGACTGGCCCGAGGACCTTCTGGGCCTAGCATTATTAGGTGCAGGTAGGTTTTTAGGCCCCCCCATCTCCAACTCTAAAACGGGGGTGACCTTTACCTCTGCCACCTTGGCAGCAGCAAGGGTGTTGTTGGCTTTGGGGTTTTTGGGCGCATTATTTTTATTTTCTATTGGCTTCTGCACCTCATAGATCCGGGTCGCCTGTTCAATGACCCAGTCTAAAGATCTTTTCTCATGAAAATCCCTCACGAGCTGGGTCATTATGTATTTGGGCAAGGCATGGAAAAACGTATTAATAAATTCTCTGCTATCCGTGCGCACCCTTCTTGTGGTCTGTGCAAAAGCACGCTTTAACTCCTGCACAAACTCTTGTGGGGCCTGATCCTCCCCACATTGTAAATTGTAGGCTGCCTTGCGAGCCTCTTGAGGATTTCTATGAGTAGAAAAATGTTTCAAGATGGCCGCCTTATAGGTGGACCATCTTAAATGATTTTGGTCCTCCAGCCCCGCAAAGAAACTGGAGTATTCCGGGGAGAAGGTCCACTTTACATATTGAATACAGATTTGGCTGTCCTTCAAATGGAAAGTCTCCATCATTTGCTCAAACAACTCTAAGTGCTCCCAAACAGAATACTTGGCGTTCTTATGATAAGGCGTGATGACGCTCCTGATTGCCTTAATCTGCTTTAAGGGGTCCTTAAGCAAGGCCCTTTTTGTCTTATTGGCCCTTTTGGTCCGGGTAACCCTGGTCCATTCATCTTCTGACTCAGAGGCACTGCTCCCAGAGGTTCCCGTCTGTTCTTCCAGGTTTTCCCGGATTCTGCGAGCCTGGGAATGGCTGGCAGAATGTGGGGACCTGGTCTCCTGTGTCCTGTACCGCTCAGAGGAGTCTTCAGATCCCTCCTTGCTGCCAGGATTTGATGGGTACCCCCCCCCACTGACCTAACTGGGCAGAGGTTTTCAGGATGCCCTTAATGGGCCTACTCTCCTGGGGTTCCCCATGAAATTGCACTGTGCTTGGGTGCCCATACCCGGATGCCCGCCCCTCCATTCCTGGGTGGTACTGGCCTATGAGCCTCATACTTCTGGCTGGATAGTACTCTGCCATCCCTGTGGCCCTGTGCTCATGTGCGCCAGGGGACATGGGGGTGGCAGAGTCCAGGGACTGAGAGAGGTAAAGGCCTCTGGTACTAGGGCTCCTGGGGTTATGCTCAGGAGTTTCTTTTTCCCAGTGAACCTCATCTCTATCCGCCCCTGCTCCCTGTTGCAATACAAGAGCCTGCGCCTTCAGTTCCTCAGTTAAGGCCTTACTAGACTCTATCAGTCTCTCCTGCATCGCTACCTGTTGTTGGAGTCTATCATTGTGCTGGCAGAGAGCCTCATTCTCTCTCTGTGCCTCCTGATTGGTCCTGGAGCACTGGGCCAGTTTTTGCTGCAGGAGGGTTACCTCCTGAGCTGTGCCCCTATTGGCCTGCTCCTTTCTTGCCAGAGCATCCTCCACCCTCCTGGTGTGTTCTAACAAGTTCTGGTGTTCTTTTTGGAGGTCACCCAGCCCCTGGAGGGCCAAGTGATTTTCTTCTGTTTTTCTTTTTAAATGGCAGACTTCCTGGCCTAAGGTGTCTCTTTCCTGGCTAAGAGCCTGCATTTGTGCCGCCAGGTCGTCCCTCTGCCTTTGAAAGGCACCAGCTTTCTGGCGTTCTTCATCAAATTCTGCCTGGGTATCCAGGTCTTTCAAAATCAGCTTGTTGCTCTCTGCCTTCACTCTATCTAGATGACTTTGCAGGGTGGCTACCTGCTCCGTGCATGCCCTGTTAAAGTCTAATTGTTGCTCCAGCTTTTTCTGGCTCTGCAGTAAGGAGTCCAAACTGTCTTGGTGCTCCTTCTGCAGGGCCAGAAATCTAGTATCCTGGTCAGCCTTTTCCTGTTGCAGTATATCCATGTCCTCCTTTATTTTAATGATATACTGCCTACTATCATTTTCTGACTCCTGGCTCCTCTGCAGCCTCTGCTCAGAAGAGTCCAGATCAGATTGCGCCTTCTGTAATGCCAGAAGTTGCCTACTCGCCAGATCTTGGCCTTCAGCACATTTGTCCTGCATGGCTCCCATATGTAAATATAAATATGCTGCTAGCCTGGCAATCTTGTTGTGCTCATCCTTGGCCTTAGAGGACATATATAATTCACTCAGGGACACATGTAAGGGACCCTGGTCTCTCCATGTATCTGACCCTGTTTCCGTGATCTGGGGTGCGATTGCTTGCAACCAGACCGTCTGGTCCTCATGGGTCCACTCACCTCTCACAAATAACTTATTTAAGAAGTGCTCTCTGGCTATTTTCATGTCTACTAAGGTCGTCATTCTAGAGATTTGAGTTGCTTCCTGACTTACAGAAGTTTGTATTTTATTTTTTTTGCAAAACAGACCTTTTCCTTAGAGCGTTCCTTTGAGGAGTGCTTTACAGCGTAACACCGGATATGTGTATCTGGTCAGCTGGCACGCTGTATTAATCTGCACAAATGGTAGATCTAACCCAAACGTCCCGCTCGAGCCCCCAATTTGTAAGAGGATTCAATTCAACACTACAGCTAAGTCAATGCCTAGTCTGGGATACTGAATGGAAACCCTTATTGATATATCTTTATGTCCAGTTCATGCGTTCTGGATGACTACCCCTATATAACACCCCTCTCTTGGAATCCCCCTGACCCCACTGAGCCAAGAAGTAGTTCTGTTTTGCAAGTTTAAAGGTTTATTTGATAATTTAAACAATATATATATATATATATATCACGCTTTATAATAACTTAATAATTGAATATCACACTTAATCTGATATGATAAAGATTAACAACGGAGAATCTGGCACAAGCACACTTCTTTATAATCACTAAGGAGTTGACATGAAATGGATAAGGTAGCACACTGGTAAATAGGGACAGAAGAATAATGTGGTAGAGAATGCTTTATAAAGCTCAGATGGATGTAATGTTGAATGAAAATGCAATACAGAAAATACTCAATATGAATTCAACAAAACAATGTAATCACTTTTCTCTGGCAATCCCCTCCCCCCTTTATGCAAGGCAAGGAAATGGAAGGAAAGCACACAGTTCTCAGACATGCAATCAAATGTAATTCAGTTCACCCCAGCAAGCTTAGACTGCAGAAGTTTGAAACACAGGCCCAAAATGCTTTTACATGTGCTGGCAATGAAGTGAAAAATATGCTAAAATGCTTTGAATTCCCTCTTGAGGTTCAGGGTGAGTGGTATCAAGTTAATATTAGTCCAGGCTCACTCTAGCAATGATTCAGGGATGGTTCTTAAGAGGCAAACGAATTTTTAGCAAGGAAAGCAAGAACTGCTGTTTTCACACGTGGAGAAATTTGCAAATCGCGGCAAATTCGCGAGTGCGTTTTTCGTGATTGCGGCAAAAGTATCGGGGGTAGGAATGCAGTTCTAGGTTCGTAGAATAGCCACGATTCCCAGCTTTCAGAGGAAAGTTACTGCAAGTCTCTAAGACAAACGGTCACGGAGATATGAGCGATATGGTAAAGGTTGTTTTTCAGATTTGAAATTTTAAAAGTTCAAAGTGACAAGTGACAGCTAGCAGCTAGAAAATGACAGGTGACAGCTTTTAGGCAGTTCTACTTAGATTAGAATAGATTGAATTATATTATTTTAACTGAGAGATTGGTTCTGCACAGTTCTGCTAGGTACTCACAATATATTTTTGAATTAGGCCTCGCCACGGATCTGGTCAGGTTTTGGACTGGACTCCGGTCTGGTCTGGGTCTCTTCACAGTGATCTGGGTCAGCTCTCTGGTTCTGCTAACAGCGGTCTGGGTCAGCTCTGCCCTGCTGGTCTAGCCTCTCTGGATTCTGGAGATTGATGGATTTGAAGTCTGGATCTCTGGATGTTGTATGGTCCGGCAGCATGCTCCGCAGCAAATGGAATTGAATCTCCCTATCTGTCCTGACTGTCTGCTTTTATGTGTTTTGAAAATGGGTGTGTGTGCAGCATCACTAGGCTCTACCCCTCTCCACTTGTCATTGGCCACTTCATCCTCTTCCCCTTGATTGGGGGAATGAAATGAAGTGTCATCATGATGAGGTCTGTTTATGATACAGAGAACCCACCCCTGTCAAATTACACACAATCTATATTTTGACCTAAAAGACATATTTGCACAGGTACACATTTGTTTAAAATTACATGCACCCATCACATATCACAGGAGGTATACCCTGTCCAAATCTGCTCTTCCTGGGAGCTTGCATTCAGAAATGGCAACATTTGCACTTTTTAACTGATTTCGTAATATCGGACATTACCCCAAATTTACACACATGTGCGCAAGGAGTATGGACATTAATTGATGAAGTGTCAGATTTTTAACATGCATACATTTTAAGTAATACCCTCTTAACTGCTAGCTTGCCCCCAGATCATACCACCGGTTCTAAAAACCTCTTAAAATGTGGGCAGAAAAATCACAAGAATTATGGTATCATTTAAATAATTATGACAAGTCCGTACTATGAGTTATTCATCTTTTTCTAAAACCATATTCTGGCTACAGGGGTGTGGTTTCCCCCCAACACAAGGTTGAATTTCTGGTTTTTCCAGTTCTGCCAAGGCAGCTTGCTCTCACAGGCAGTGCTCCTCCCCTTTCCTTCCAGGAGGAAGCCACTTTTTACGGCCCCCATAATAAAACATTTGCCTGAGTCAGGACAGGGCTTTGTTCAATTTCCTGCAGAGCCCAGGTAATTCAATCACAGAAGTGTCATATCCCTTTTGGTGGGAGCAGCAAAAGGGCAGCTAGGCCTGGGAACACAGCTGTTGTGCAAGTCTCATCTCCTGTCGGGGGTAGCTGGTAGGCAGAATTCAGTTCCTTAAGCCAGCCCCCAGCTAATGTCACTTTTAGTTACCCAGTTTTCTGCATTCAAATAAAATTAACCATTTTTACATATGCAGCTAGAATGCTGATTCTAAGTTTAAAACTATGACATTTAAACAATTGCAACCTACGTGACACTCAAAAGTAGGTCACTCATTTCTTTTAAACATTTAGATTTTTAGTGTCTTTCAGTCCAAATTTACTTAAACTGCTGAAATCCACAACTCAGCCAGTCTTGTTATAAACCTTCAAGTCACTTCAGAATATAACTTTACATTGGATCCACCTCTCAGTAAGTCTTTCTTTGGCCTGCTTTGGGTTCATTTATTCAGTTTTGCACAAAAAAAAAGTCTGGTGTTGTTTTAAAACGCCGGCTTTCTGATAGTGGTGAGTACTGGTAATGCACCCATTTTTGGGATTTAAGAAAATGAATTCCCCACAATTCTAGGTTGCTTTTGGCAATCAGCATTGCCATTCCCAATGGTTTCAGACTACTGTGTGGGTAGTCCAATGGTGGTTTTAGGCAGTGCCCTTCTGTGCCCATAACATCGGCAAAAATGAGTGGCAGCCTATTCTTCATGCATTTCCCTGTGCATTTTCTGGGAAGCTCTGGCCATCATGTTTTCCATGTCAGTACTGTACAGTTTTTGAGGTAGGGCTCGGATGCATGGGTAAAACATCCCACACCCCGGGCATACACTATTGAAAGACAATATTGGAAATCCTGTAATGTTTTGAACCTGAGATGTATGCAACATGGTGTGAATTGCAGTGGTGTTCAATAATTATTCAGAACACATTTTTGGTTTCACTTTATTTGCTTATGTCACTATTGCTGCTGGAGTATAAAGCACGTGGGAGCATCTTGCCCTCATTGTCCCCTCTGACTGTCTACTTTTTAAACATATTTTTTCTTCAAAGAAAATTAATAGGTTCGATCAGGGGTGGACTGGAAACCAAACGTAGCCCTGGAAATATTGTTCAAACAGAGCACATATTACACAGTGTGAGCAGGCTGGACCCCTTTAAGTAGTTTTTGAGCAGGATCCCTGACAAGAACATTTAGGGGAAAAAGACCAAATGAAGTTAAACATAACCAAAACTGTCATGTATCAATTGTTAAGAGTGAGGAATACTGGAAACGTTGTAACACATTATTTACTACAAAGCGAAATGGGGAATGAAGAGAGATGGAAGGAAGGGGTGGAGTGCATGGCAGAGAGGGTACAGGAGCAGTAAAGCATGGAACCCGCACAAAAAAGGCTGCTAGCGCAGAGGCGCAGCAGTACATCTCGCAATTGTAGGCCTGGCCAGCCCCGAGGTTCGATCCTCAATACTCGTGGTCACGTTCTGTATTTGCCTCGTCCACATTCACTGCACTGGAAGGTCGTACCTGATCATTTTGTAGAAGCGATGCCTGATGGGTTATAGGTCGTAATGATTACTTTTTTTTTTACCATTTTGACAAATTGAAAAATTGGGCATTTGATGTCGACCTGCTTTTGTATTTTTTTTTACAATTTATATATTTTTTAAAAACATTGAAGTGCACTACACCCGTCACCCAAACCCACTCTTCACCCTTCCTTTTTCTGTTTTTCTGTTATATTTGTATCCATTTTTTTTATTTCCCCTTTTGCCTTCTCACGTTCCCCTAATCCTGTCCGTCTGTTTTCTTCATTGGGGTTTGTCATCAAACAAGTCATTAAAACAGTTTTTTCAGTTTTTTTCCATTGTTCTGACTGAACACCTCCTACCAACTCGTCCACAACCCTGTCTTTTTCCGTGCAGGACCCAAAGCGTCAATAGACAATGCAAATGCCAGAATCAGTGCCTAAGCAAGACCCAGAAACATAACCTATGTTAATATCCCCCATAATGCACTCTTGTAACACACTCGAAAACCTGCAGCTGCTATCGACTTTTCCACACTCCTTAAGCTGGCATGCTGGTAACCACGTGACCAAAAATAACATCTCAGGAGATGCACAGTGCAGAGCTACATGACGGAGCGGGAATCTGTGCTCTGCAACCTTGGTCATGCCCTTGCGGTGGAAAATGTTTTCTGCCCCAGGTTGGTGGGATGACCTGTAATCATGCAATGATCAGGACCATAATTACTGTGCTGTTTCTTAGGCAAGAACCTTGATGGTTGAAGTGATGGTTTGGTTAAGAGACTGACCTGCTTTGGTGGTGATCCGACCAGCTGGAGGAACCCAAGGGTGGACTGGCCTATAGGGAACTCTGGAGATTTCCCGGTAGGCCTCTACACCCCGGGCCTCTTTTGTGAGGTAACCTATTTTATTTCCAAATTTTCTCACAGGAAAAGGGTTGGGATTGCTGAAAATGTGTTATCAGGGTACAACTTTGAAAGTTATTTCGAGGGCCACCTTTGGTTGCAGGTCCACCTCCAGATGCACCAGAGAATGCATTAACTACATGGTTGGAATTGGCAACTGAGATCTTTTTCAAACTGAAAAACACAATGGCTGATTTATGGGATCAGGTGCCCTTGCAACCTGATCTATATTGGAAAAATGAAACGGCAGTAAGACAATGGATATGTGAGCATCGCTCATCCATTAAGAACAAGGTGGACGACAAGCCAATGGTAGCCCATTTCGTTAGACACCAACACAAACCCACAGACATTTTGTGGTTTATTATTCAAGTGATTGAGGCATCCCCAAGAGTTGGGGTCAGGGACGTTACACTTGGAAAAGCAGAGCAAACATTGATTTTCAGGCTCAACGCTGTAAATCATGCATTAAATACGAGTATCGAATAGGGTCTTTTTATGCATGCCAAATAGACCCATGGAATCATGACAATGCATTTATGTTTTTGTACATCTTTTTGTATTTTTTGGTAATTTGGTCTCTCATGTTTTGACCAGGATCAAGCATCAAACATGCATAGCAGCACATGTAACTGGACATTCACATCCAAGATGGAAACCCGCTCTATACTCCAAGGGGGTCATTACAACCCTGGCGTTAAGGGTTTAATGGCGCCGTAAAAGGTGTCGGCGCCGTTAAACCCTTAACGCCTGATTACGAGGTCCCTTTGCGGGACCAAACCTAAACGGCTGGTCTACACCAGCCGTTAAAGTAGGAACCCACAAAGGGACCTTGGTGCTAAGTACGGTACCGCAATTTGTGGTACCGTACTTAGCGCCTTCCCCAGTCCCATTGAGCCCTATGGGGCGAAAATGGGAATGGGGAAGGGCCATGGTTCAATGGGGAATTACCACCCCGCCAACCTTGGAATGGGGTGGGAATTCCCCATTGAGCCATGGCGGACCCGTTACAACACCGGCACCAACCATGGTGCTAATACCGCCATGGTTTAGCACCGGTGTTGTAATGAGGGCCCAAGACTCGTTATAATCTTGAGGCTTGGTGCATATGTAAACATATAGATGCGTGAGATGCGCAGATGGCATTCTGTAGCATTAAGCTAAAATATAAGACAGGAGAGGAAGGGGCTAATAAACAGCGTTAAGGAGGCCAAACACTGGCACCCCACTCCCTGTGACAGTCATCATGACTGCAGAGTAATTTAGCTTACCAATGCACATGAAATAAACATTGCGTGCCCGCATTTCCAACGGCACAACAAGCTACATAAGTAGAAAATCTGTGATGGGAGCCCCGGCATTATGAATTGATTTGAGTAGGATATGAACGAAGGGCAAAAAAAACAACATTAGAGTATAAATTAGTCGTGGACTGTTGGTTCAGTTGTTTGTCTTTTGAAGACCGCGCACTGTATTGCGACTTATAAAGGGAGAGACTGCCTAGTTACTTACCTGATCCTCTAGTGAAACAAAACGAAATGACAGAGACCGGACAGGTCAGTATATATTAAGAATATGCATCCTGAAAGTGATTGTAAAACACGTCAACAAAATTTGGTAAGAGGTTTTGAACCGAAATAAGGGACAACATTAGTCAGGGTTTCCCATTTTTGTTGTCTTGCAGAGTGAAGCAAGTGCACCCTTGGGAAGAAATTGGGCTGAATCATGTTTTTCGACTGGCTCAAAAATTGCCTCATGATCCCTACATCACCTGCCTCAATCTAAAGATAGCACACCATTTTAACGTGGCCATTAATATTGTGTGGGAGAGAGTTGCACTATTGGGTGTGAAACTGACGTATTGTCATTCTATTATAGGAAGTGTGAGAAATGGGTCTTTCAACTGACTTACCCTGAAACAGAACCACATGAATGTCCTGAAGATGGTTCTAGAAATTAACTACGTGAGCATGTTGGTACAAATGTATCATGAATAAACAGCCGAAACATATGTCGACCTTGGAAGAAACCCAACATCACTGTTTTTTTTGGTGTTCCCACAAACGAAAAAAACACAGAAATGTAGTAAACTAATCTGGACTTGAAAAAACAAAACTGTTGTAGAGTTGAAAAAACCCAATGCAGAATGAGGCTTTAGTACAGATACTAATTAATAATGTTTTTGCTCTGCTGTGTGCTCAATAGTATCATGTCAAATCACTGTATACTAATACCCAGTCACATTTTATTTGATTAAGTGTTTGCTGATTTGTTTGTTTTTTTATGTTGACTTTAACGGTTTTATAATTTTGTACGTTGGGAAATATTTTTTCAAAATAAAAACCTGTATAAGATAATTATATATGCGTTCTTTCTCCAGTTGTTTCTGTAAAAGGTGGTGAGCAGTGTTACAAGTAAATGGTGTGTGCTCATTAATGTCTTTAAAAGATAAGGGAGGGGTAACCAGTCTCTCATAGATAGATAGATAGATAGATAGATAGATAGATAGATAGATAGATAGATAGATAGATAGATAGATAGATAGATAGATAGATAGATAGATAGATAGGTGCTTTGTATCTTCCACAATTGAGACGGATTGGTGGAAGTACCCAAAATAGTGACTCCCATTAATTAGGACATTCTGCGAAGTTTTTGCCACGACTACTCTAACTGCACTCCCTTTGAAAATGTGGTTATGCTGCACAAATATAGTTCTCTGTGACACAATCAACGGTAAACCGATTATTTAATAAGCAATTCTTCCCTTAAAAAACTGCCCTTCTGTAAATAAGATTTTATTTAAATGCAGAATGCCTCTAGGGAACTGAAATAAAGAACTCCATTCTGTCTATCTCTGCACAACAAGTCACACGTTCCCCTGATGTACAGCATTAGGATGGCACATCATTTATGCACTGCCTTTAAATTATCAAAGGTGTTATAACATAAAGAGCTACTTAGTACAAAGTGTGACTGTCTCAGGGACAACAGTACTCCTGCAATTGCTAAGTACTTGGAAATAATGCCAACGCCAGCCATTTTTAGCTAAAATTGCAAATAGCAATTAATGAAACTCAGCACAAATAATAGCTTCCTAACAATCCTGCATCCATTTATTAAAATATCTTTGGATGATGTGGTCCTGACCAGCATGTAGCAAAAACATGAAATCCGCGCCCCACCCCCGCCCCCCGTTTTCAATTCTAAACCTTAGAGGCGGGCGAGTATATTTAGTGCACGTTTGCAGTGTTGTTAGGGCAAGGAATGGGAGAAGCACGCCGAGCTTGTGCAGGGCAACGTCTGCGGGTGGCGAGCATATGTGGCGAGGTTCTCTTCAGCACGTCATGGAGAACAAGCATTGGCAAAGCCAGCACTGTGAGCTTTTGTTTATGTATGAGATAGGCATTTGCTTGGTACTGATGTAATGGTACTACCTGACCATAAGACCACAACAGCTGGGAAATAGAATGATTAAATGGGCATATGAGGTCGTACCTGACAAATGCCTATCTAATGCCTCAAGCCAAAACTGTTGGTTTTGTCTGTGCTTTTTTTTTTTACAGGCCTTCAGTGCATGGAATAGTTGTAAATCAAGTGGCTGAAGGCACTCTTGGTTAAGGCATTTTCGTTTCAACAGTAGCCGTTTACAGTTGCCATTAAGTCATTAACTCTCACAAGACTGCTTAGAAATAACTCTGGCAGGCCGTGTGATGTTATTGCTTGATAGAGTGAACTTAAAGGGAACCCAGGTGAATGTGATTTGGGTGGGGAGAGGCAGTTCATGGGTGGGAATGGCAAGTCAATGGGTGGGTAAATAACCAAACAACAACTGTGAGCTGTGTGTCCCTCCTGACATGTCCTCACCCTCCCACCTGTACTTCAATGCAATAATTTTTGCTTTTAGGTGGCGCTTAAATTCCAGCTAATAACCCAAAATAAAAAAGGATGGAACGAGACACTTGCCGGGCAGTTCCGATCAACACTAGATACTGGCATTGTGTCATTCCTTGCAAGTGCCTGGGCCCTGCTCACACCCCCCACCCTCAATAACAAGAAACGTCAATTTAATGGAGTGTAGCTGCTTTTCTCTTATTGTCAAAAACAGAGTGTTGAAACTTGCCCATGTATAACTGACAAACCTCTTTCAAGATGCAGGTCGCAACTTAATGAACTAAGATCCTAGCAGATTTGTTTAGATGTGATTTGGGGGATTAAACAGGGGCATAGACGGTAGCGTGTGAAAAGTAACTAGTAGCGAGTCCACTAGTTTGGGCTTTTGTCTTTTGGTATTTTCATCAAAATGCCATGATGATGTACTCACACCCGTTTCCAGGTTTGGCATTCAATCACCAGATACACCATTTGCAACATACTGTCATCGTGTGCTATGGTACACCTTTGAGTATTAGCACAACATGCCTTGGTAGTCACACCATCTGCCAGCTGTTGCCATCCTATGTTATGATATTATGTTTTATATTGTGCAGTGATGACGCTACCACTTGCATGCCATAGCATCTACAATAAAAGTGGGTTGGGTTTGGGTAGTGGGGACAGAGGGGAAATGCAAGACATCTTTGCTGGTTTGTTGATGCGTGCAGATCACAAGTATCTAGGGTCGCCATGTAGGAATGTTTCTAGCTGATTTGTGTCAAGGACTCTTTGAGCAATGTATGTTCAGAAGGGAGTCCTGTATGCCCTTATTGTTAGGATGCCTGGCTTGGAACGTTGTTATGCAAACTAATGGGAGAGGTTAAGGCTTCTGACGGCTTTTGTGTATACCAGTGAGGTTTCTCCAATGTCCATGTGTGAGGGTCTTAGTCAATGTCAGGAGCATGTGGTGGAAAGTAGGAAACTGAAGGGGTTGGATAGAGTCGAAAGAGTACGGGCAGTGGAGACCGCCCACCCAATTAAATCAATTTGGCCAATACCATTGTCGAATCATTAAAATTGACCCTCTCCATGCACAGCCACCACCCTAGAAGTATTGCAATCAATTTATCAGTGGCACACATCAGAAATACTACCCAGGTAAAAACAGCATAGACATCCTCTGAGCAGACACCACAGATGGCCCCACTGAGTTGAATACCCAGATTCCTCTCAGCACCACCTGGATCCATTGCAGATGTCCCAATGGACCCAAAAGGGACATATGTCACAATATACCACTCTGGTGCAGATGTTTTAGTGCTGATATTACTTAGGCCAAGGCACTCACACTATTTAAGTGATTTCAATCCGGCACTTCACCTAAGTCAATGCCTAGCATGTAATGCACAACTGAAACCCTTATTTATTCATGTCTAAAAGTTCTTTTATTCTGAACGATGTACCACTTATATCAAGCCCCTCTCTTAGAACCCCCACGGTCACACTGAACCTGGAATCAGGCTGGTTTGCAAAGTTAAAATATTTATTTATGCATTCACAATATAATCACACTATGTTTCATGGGTATACAATAATCACCAATGGGGTGATGTCACACTAAGCAATCTCTTTAATCACAAGGAGTAATAATGAGCAAAACAATTCAGCACAGAAATAATACTTTTTGTATGTTCATATCAAATATCAGTATGGTTACTATTTCCCCCTGCACACCCCTCAACGCCCCTAGCAAGCAATGTAGTAAAGAGATAGGAGGAGAGAGAACAGGTTTCAAGAATGCAGCATTCAAACAAAATGTCAATCCCACTTTCCCACCAGCAAATACAAGAGAGAAACATAACTGATAGACAAACTGTCAAAATGGTTTTAAAGTTATCTGAGAATGGATTGGGTAAAACACTAAATGTGGTTTAAATGACAGAAATTGTTTAAATTCTAATGGGAGCCGCTTTGGATAGTTGCAGACAAACACTAGCAATGATTTGACACTAATAAGCAATGTGAAAACTTAAAATTGAGGTCGGGTGCAATCAAAAGCTGTTTTCCACATGTAATATTTTGCCAAAATGAAAATTTGCGGCAAACTTTTCCGTGCACGGTAATTGCGATCGCGGGAGAACTATATGGATGCGGCTTTAGGTTCTATGGTAAGCTGTGGATGTTAGCTACAAGCAGAAGTTGAAATTTTGTTTCTAGCATAAAATTTGAGGAAGTTATGGACATTTTTGTGGAGGTTGTTTTTCTGAGATAGGCGCAAGAAGGGGAAAACGGGGATGCGCTTTTAAAAGACAAACAGGATTTCTTTACACTAGGGGGTGATTATGAAGAAGTAAATACCACATGGAAGCACAGCCACTGGACCAGGGTGCCACTGGATCCGGGCGACTGCCTGCCGAGGAGCTTGCCTTCTTCAGATGAAATATATGAGCGCAAAGATATTTAACAATACTAGTACCGAAGCAGATAGTAGGGATAATATTGAGAGTTCCGGCAATTCCAAAATATTTCTAACAATGCAGTTCTGAATATAAGAGAGGATGGGTTTAAAACAGGGATTACTATGGATACATATGCTAGTGACACAGTCCTATAATATGGATACTCAGTATATATGTTTTGAACAGAACCGTCAGGAATTCTGGTCCGTCAAGATTTCTGGACAGGAATTCTGCTGGGCACACCGGACTGGATAGGCTGCTGGGCACACCGGACTGGACTGGGTCTGCAATGGCTCTGGTCAAGGCTATCTGGTCACAGCACGGCACAGCACAGCACAACTGGATTGGATCTTTTGATTCTGGTAATAATTATTTTAGCAGGAAAGCAGTTACAGCACAGCCTGGCCGTTTCTTTTGTCCCCCTTAGATTTTGTGGGATTCTTTCTGGAAACTCAAAATGGTTCAACTAATGGAATGGGCCTTTCTGCTTGCCAAGTTTCTGGATTCAGGAGCAAGGAATATGGATGGATCTGCTTCAGGGTGCTTCGCCAGGATCAGGATAGTGGGTGAATCTGTGTGTATTTCTATGTCCTCAGCTTTCTCTATTCATGCATACGGTAAAGGGGTGTGTGTGCTGAATTATCCTAAGCGTGCCCCATAGGCAGGCTATAGGTTAGGATCTCTTCTACTCCTTGATTGGAGAAGAAAACAGGGTGTCACCATGATGATGTGGGTTTATGAGTCAGAGAATCCTCCCCTTGTCCCTTTGAACATAAAATCTACTTTTAGTACAATACATATTTAGAATTGTGCAAACATTATAACAATAACATATCTAGATCACATATTTTGTGGAGCGATACCCTTCCAAACTCTGTCGCAGTAGGATCTTGGGTCTGCTTTTGACAGAATTTCACCCTTTTTGTCCGGAACACAATTTCGGAGAAAATATCCACAAATGTGCGCATTGTATAGGGGCATAAGCGTGTGAAGTTTCATGCTTTTGACATAATTACATTTGGTGTAAAACCATAATTTCCACTGTTACTTCCCAGAACATAGCACATGGTTCTGGCGCCTCTTAAAATGTGCAGCCGAAAATTAGGTTCACAACTCCAGGGTGTACATATTTTTTACAATTTTACACAGTAAATTATCAGTCTTTGTAATAATGTGCTTTTAGTCATTGTCAATCAACAAATGGTTGTCTGTCCCCGCCTCCTTCTCCTTCTGGCAGCTCAGAAGCAATCTCCGCCCCCTTCCTTCTGGGAAAGACCGTTTATGACTCTTCACACTCTGCATATCCTTTCAGCCAGAGGAAGTCCATTGTCCTCTTCCCCTGCAGCCCAAGATCTCCTCCCCTGATCTAATCCTCACAGAGGTGTGATTTCCTGGCCTTCATGGGGGGAAGCTACTATACTGGTTGGATGGCTTTGAGGCAGCTTAAATTCAATGTCATTTTGTTACATTTTTTTCTTCGTTTAAAACAAACTTGCAATTTTCAAACACACAGCTAGAACACTTATTCCAGCTTCTAAACCATGTTATTTAAATAGTTACAACCTAGGTTACTCTTAATAACAGATCACTTAGTTTTCAGACATTCGATTCCAGTTGCACAAGTTTATATCTTCTGATGAAAGCTAATGACAGCTGTCCACTGGCGACTGCTGGTACTGCACCCATATTTTGACAGATTTCACAGGCAGGCACATTTTTTTGCTGTGACTATTCTGATGACAAATTCAGCTTTTCATGACATTGTCTCTTCATAATGATATCTTAAATTAAGTGACTTGTAACACCCAGCAAGAATATTGGATGTTTGATGGTGTTTTGTGCTGGTATTCTGCAGTTTCAGCAACCAAGAAAAAGGATTTATGAGCAAATTCTGGATTTCTTTCAGCAAAGCACTGCGTTTCATGCAGTCTCCATTTTTACTTGTTGGGCAGCCTAGCGACATATTTCAGCAATGCGGTCTCCGTTCCACCACTAGAAACATGTTTGGTAGATTTGGCAGCCATCTTTTCGTGTTGCAAAGCGCGATTTCCATAGGTTTTGGCGCGCATAGGGGTTTTGCAGCCATTTTGATAATTCTGGCACCATCAGCACAATGGGATGCCTCAGGGCAGAGCATAGGTGGGTTAATACATCCCACAAAGCTCCCCCTTCACGATTTGAAATTTGACTGCCCGTCAAGGGGAAGCAGGGAGATTGGGATGTCATTCTTTCTTTTTGGTCCAAGTGGAAAAATGTGTCTGCTTCTCCCATCAGTACTTGATCGACAGGTTCTCCTCGTCGGTTCCGGATGGGAGCATGGAGCGGTACTCCGGGCCCCTTGAGTCATTCCTCCTGGTCCCCGAGTGGTCCTCCTTGGTGCTTGGAATCCAGGGTTTCAGTACTATTATGACAGAACAGAACAAGGTTACAGACATTTCCCCACAACTATTCATGTAGTGGGGCAGATGCATACATTGGACATACAATTCACAATCTTTCCTTCCTGTAATTACTACTGATTTTAAGAGGTGGAATGGTTTTTAATAGTTGTAATTTTCTAGGGATCCGGAATGTCCCCCTCTGGGTTTCCAGATGGCATCTCTAGTTGCCGCAGAGAATGCCTAGGATGGCAACACTTCAGCTGGTTGATGTGGACCCACTTATCTTCCCCTTCTGCCAAACTGCATTTGGGGATACGGATTTTGAAGGCGACTGGTGAGATTCTTTCTACAATTTCAAAAGGACCCTGCCAGCTAGGAAGAAATTTGCGATGTTTGGCCTGGTGCCTTTGGAAATTGTACAAGTAGACCCAGTCTCCTACTTGGTATTCTTTTCTAGTTGTCTTAATGTCATAGTGGGTCTTCATACTGTCTGCAGATCTTTCTAGATTCTGCTGAGCATAGGCAAAAGCATGTTGAAGGTGTTTTCTCAGATTCTCAACATACTCATGAGTTGTGGAGGCATTTATCAAGGTCTGCTCTTGGGTTCTGTAGAGCAGATGCTGGGGAAGCACCATCCTTAATCCAGTCATCAGCTCAAACAGTTACATTTTTGTTGCCGAAGAAGGGGTAGATCTGATGGCCATCAGGACAAGAGGTAGTCGAATGTCCAAACTTGGCCCAGAATCTGCCACAAACTTTTTTAATATGCTCACAATTGTCTTGTTGTATCTCTCAACTCCACGACTAGAGGCTGACCAGTAGTCAATGTGTAATTTCCTTTTGACCCCAAGTATCTCCCACATCTTTGTCATTACTTCGCTAATGAAGTGGCTACCTCGGTCTGACGGAATCCTTTGGGGTAGTCCAAAACGCGAGAAGATGTGGTTATTCATCAGGGCAGCTGCTGTTTCTGCCTTGCAATTTGGGGCCGGGAGACATTCCACCCATTTAGTGAACAAGCATGTCACGGTCAACATGTACTTGTTCCCCCTAGAGGAGCGAATCACAGGCCCGATAAAATCGACTTGTAAATCTGACCCAAGCAGTGTCATCCCCCTCTTTTGGAGGGGAGCACGGTGTGTGAGTGATGTTGGCTGAAATTGTGCAGACACAAGACTCTCCTTCAAGTATTGGTTGAGGTCCTGCCCCATGTGTAGCCAGAATGCAACCTCTCGCAAGATTTCTAGTGTCGTATGAAACCCCCAATGACCGGTTGTGGCCGCATCACTGGCGTGATTTAGCATCAGGCTTTGGAATGAGGTGGGGACCACCCACTGGTCATGGCCAGCTATGGATCTCCTCACCAACAAACCGTCTTGTATTTGGAACATTTTTGGACATTTCATCAACACCCTGAGGTCCTCCTTCCCAATGTAATCGGTATCCGTCAGGGGAAAGTTCTCAGGGACCTCAATGTGTTGATAAAACTTTATTAGATCCCCTTTTTGAGCCGTGATCAAATCAGCACCTGGGGTCTCCTTACTCCATTGTGCAGTTGAGAGTTCATTTTGAGCATTTGTCTGGGACCTAGTGATAGCAGTGATCTGGATTTCCCCCAACAGATCTCCTTGGATGGCTCCGGTTTTGGCCAGCTGATCAGCTAGGTAATTTCCAGTTTTGTCTGGTCCCTCTACTTTAGAATGACCCTTGATCTTTTTCCAGTAGATGGTCATCCCATTCGAGGTGACCAGGTCATTGATTTTTGGAATTCATTTTCCATGTTTCAATGGTTTGTTATTAGCACATAGCATGCCTCTGGTTTTCCAGTTAACCAGGTGCTCCACAAACCCGTTCCGTACATAATCTGAATCTGTGATTATGACCAGTCAGTGGAGTTGGTGTTGGACACCAGGGAGGATGGCTTGATGCACAGCCATCAGCTCTGCCATTGACTACTTCGGGGACCGATTTTGTACCCAGCGGAGGGTTTTGGGGCATCATTAACCCTTGCTTTCCCTACGCCGGCCACAAGTTCTTTTTCCCCATTGTTGTCAACATCGTAGGAGTATCCATCCACATAGACATTGGGCATTCCCTTACACTTGTCTTCTTCAAAGACGTTTTGTGGGGAATTAAGGTATGCCTCCATGTTGTCCTTGATTTTAAGACTTTCGTCCTCAAGACAGTTTTCTCTCGCACAATCATGCAAGTCAGCAGACCTTGCGTGAGGGGACTCTTCTTGTTTTGGCCATATCTGACCGCCACAGGAAAGCCTTGCATTGCAGAATCCAGGAAGTAATTCAGGAATTATTCACATTTCCAGCCCGGGTTCTGTCACTTTGGAGATATTGCAGAGGCTGGCGGGGAGTCTCTACTATGATGTGTTCCCCCTTGATAAACGAGCAGTAATTCTTTAATGCCCACACCATTGCCAAGAGTGCCTTCTCACAATTGCTGAATTTTCCTTCCACCGAGGATAAAGTTTTACTCGCATAGGAGATTACTTTATTGACCATGTCATGCTTTTGGTATAATACTGCGGTCAAGCATGTATTTGAGAACCCTGTCTCCAAGAAGAACTCCTTGTTTTTGACAGGGTAAGCTAGGCAAGGCGCTTGTGAGAGGCTTCTTTTGAGTTGTCTTACTGCCTCGGCTTGTTCTGGACCCCACTCCTACTTGATCCCCTCTTCAAAAGATGGATCAGGAGTCTTGTGATCTCTGCGTAGTCCTCAATGAACTTTCTGCTGTAATTAGTTAGTCCAAGGAGGCTCCTTAGTTCCCGCAGAGTTGTGGGGTCTTTTAATTTCTGAAGTGCTCCCACTTTCTTTTCCTGGGGACAGAGACCCTGAGGAGTTGTTTCATGCATCAAGAAGTTGACACGGGTTCTGCACCACTGTGCCTTTTCGAAGGAGAGTTTTGCTCCGGCATGCCTCAACTGTATCAGAACATAACGGATCTCCGCTATGTGTTCCTCCACATTGAGCTTTTGACTAGAACATCATCTAGATAGGCCAGGTTACCCCTTTCACCCAGGTCGGGCATGGCCTTGTGTAGAAAAATGTTGAATTAATTGCCGGAGTTGATGTATCCGAAGGGAGTCCGGGTCCAAGTGTACTGCTGCCCCCCGAAGGTGAAAGCCAGCTTGTATTGGTCATCCCTACTGACAGGTACAGTCCAGTACCCATTGGTCAGGTCAATGGCAGTGAATACCTTTGACCCCTGGATCTGGGCCAGCCCTTGGTCAATGTAGGGAAGAGGCCATCTGGAAGTATGCACCCATTTGTTGAGCTCCCTTAGGTCAGCACAGAGTCTCCACTGGCCGTTTGGTTTCAAAATCTCCAGCAACAGATTATTGAAGGTGCTGTGGACTGGACTAATTATCCCACGGGACTCAAGGTTCTTAATTATTTCATTAAGGGACTCCATTGACGTGAGAGGCAAGCAATATTGCTACACAAACACTGGAATCATGCCAGGGTCCGTGGGAATTGTTGTTGTGTGGATGTCGGTGCAACCACAGTCATATGAGTCCACCGCAAAGAGATCTTGAAAATCTAAGGAAACCTGTTTCAATTTTTGCTTTTGCTCCAGAGTCTCACAGGCATCAGCTAGGTTGAATCTCTCTTCAACCATCTGCCTGAAGCCTGGAAACACTTCCGGTTTTGCTATCTCAGCGGCCTCCTCCAGCTGGGTGGAGCAGTCCCTGGTCAGAGTGCTGATTTGGACCGATGGCTTCAGGTGGGGAAGACAGTCCTCGTGGACTTCGAAGATCACCTCATCCCCCCTGAAGTCACAGGTCACATCTTCCCTACCATAAGGGCAGGAAGTGTACACCAGGAAATTCCCCCCATGTCGGATGAAGAGCCTATCTGGTGTTGTGTCGTCGTCACTATTACTGTCAAAACAGACCTTGGGGATTGGTCCTAACAGTTAATTACCTAAATCTATGGAAAAATGTCGGTCATCAACCGCCATTCCAATAATGGTGCCTGCGGCCAGAGTGATACTCTTTAGGTCGCTGTTATCCACCTCTATTGGAATGGTGTCGTGTTCTATGTTGACTAGTTGTGTTAGGTTTACCCCCAACCCTTGTTGTTGGAAATGAGCATTGAGATGAATATAGGCGTCAGGGTTTTTCAGTTTCTGTCCTCTTTTAATTTTTACTTCCAGTGAGAATTGTCGGGTCTGTTCTGGGATGGTGACTTCCTCTCCAATCTGAATTTCAACTGCATAATGCAGCAGTTGAGGTGACCTAAATGCTTTCTCTGGGTCATCAAAGTCAATGGGATTACCCGCTAATTGGGACCAAGCTTTGAAGTTTATTAGGTCCAAACTAATGACAAAGCGATTGAGAATGTCACTACCTAAGTAAAATGCAGCAGGGACATCTCGCAAGACCCAACAATTATGGACTATCCTCTTGTTGCTGTAACGCTCACTTGATTCCCATGGAGGCGCTGATCCCGGCTGGGCTGCTATCGTTTCTTCAATGGAGAAGCGTAGAGCTCGGACGACTCTCAGGACTGGGCTTTCTCTTATCGAATGTCTGACTTGCAGGGTAGGTTTTCTGCAGGTGGAAGAAAAAGGGTTAATCACCGTTTGATGGGATTCCTTCTCCCACCAATCGCCAGTTTCTCCCACAGCCTAGCTTTCTACTTGTCTCGGCGAGCTCTCACCTTAGGCGTATAAATGCTGAGCTCTCCATCCTGCGTCTGGTGCAGGGGTGCGTGGATTCCAGTTACGTCACTGGATGAGTTCAGTGTTGAAGCTCAAGTCTTTTGCGGCCTTAGTTGTGGCAGTGGTGCTGGGATGCCAAAGAGCGATGCCGCCGTTACTGCACGAGCGGATGCCTGTAAGTATACTGTAGTCTTTAGGCTTTAAAAGATGGGCACCTCAATAATGTCCCTTTTCCTTTGTTTCAGGCCTCGGGATGCTGTGGGCGTAGTTTTCCGTTGCCGCTGCACGTGCCGATGCACGTAAGTATAATGTTCGTTGGTCGCTTTTAATGGCACCTCTAATAATGTCCCTTTTCTAGTTTTCAGGTGCCGGGATGCTGCGGGCTTTATATCCGTTGCCACTGCACGTGCCGATGCACGTAAGTATAATGATCTTTGGCTGCTTTTAATGGCACTTCTAATAATGTCCTTTTTCTAGTTTTCAGGTGCCGGAATGCTGCGGTTGATGCGGCCGCTTCTGCGCGTGCAAAAACTGGTAAGTTAAGATGAATGCGACTGCCTTCACCCGAACCCCTTTTTAATTATGTCCTTTGCCTTTCAGGTGCAGAGAAGCTGCCGAAGAGAAGGCCGCGGTTAGCTCTGTTGCAATCACGGATGGATCAGGTAAGCGGGCGCGGCTGCGAGCGAGTTGCACTTTTCTAACCTTATGTTTATTCTTTGCAGGTTTTGCCGTGACTGGATTCCGGGATCTGGTAAGTATTGTTCTGTGTCTTTCTTCATCCACAGGTTGCTGCGCGGAAGCTGAAGATGACTCTGGACCTGGAATGCAGGAGCCGACTCGGTGAGCGTCCTGCTGCTGCTGCAGAATAACGCGAAGCACGTGTTTTCCATCGGGCGTGGTTTAAATACCAGAGAAGTGCTTCCAGTGTGTGTTCTTCCACCGGTTCCACCCAGGTAAGAAAAGAGTTCCTGAATGGAGGGAATAGTTCCTCCCAGCCCTGATGGCTGGGGACTTCAACCAGACTGGATTGTTCTGGGTAAATATGCAGCATGGTCTGCCTCAGGTAAGACCACACAAGCATTATTACACTGTTTATCAATATGAGCCCGGCACCTATGGCGCCGGGACTGAAACCCTTCATGAGCCTGGTGCCAAAGGCGCCAGGACACGGTCCAAAGGGCCCCTGTAGGGGTCTGCTGGGTCCGGAGTAGTGGAAGACGGGTCTGCTTCCGAGGGCGCTGGGCCAGTCCTGGCCCCTCGGGAGTAGCGCCCATGACAGCACCCCCCCTCAAGGCCCCTCCCAAACTTGTCCTCCCTGGGGGTTTTGGTTTATCGGGAAAGGTTCTGTGAAATTTCTGGACTAGACGAGGAGCATGGACGTGGTCATAGGGTTCCCATGACCTTTCCTGAGGTCCGCAGCCTTTCCAGTCGATTAGGTAGAATAGCTTCGATCTAATGATTTTAGAGTCCAAAATGTCTTTTACTTCAAATTTGGGCTCCCCATTCACTTGAATGGGCTCTAGAGGATTGGTCAATCTGGTTCCAGGTTGCATGGGTTTCAAAAGAGATACGTGAAATACAGGATGTATTCTCATATGGGTTGGCAATTCTAATTTAACGGCCACTGGATTAATTATGGCCGTAATTGGATATGGTCCCAGGTATTTGGGGTTGAAGGTGCGAGGCCCTTTAAGCGATAAATGTTTTGTGGACAGCCAGACTTGATCCCCAACCTGGTATTGAGGGGCATTGCTTCGGTGTTGATCTGCTCCTTTTTTGTACCTCTCTTTAGCTTGTTGTAGATGTGCAGTCGCTTCCTTAAAAGCTTGGGTAATAACGGTGTGCAATTGATCCACGGCGGGTGTTCCAAGATCTTGAGGTGGATCAAGGTTGGAGGTTCGAGGATGAATCCCATACAAGATGTAGAAGGGACTCTTCCCGGTACCCGAATGAACTGAATTGTTGTAAGCATATTCAGCTATCCAAAGGATGTCCTTCCAGTTACTCTCCGACTGTTGTAGCATGCATCGTAAATATTGCTCGAGAGTCTGGTTTGTTCTCTCGGTTTGCCCGTCGGTCTGGGGATGATGGCTGGTCAAAAGTCTTACATCGATTTGAGCTAATCGACAATAGCTACGCCAAAAGTGGGAAATAAACTGGCTCCCCCTATCTGAGATTGGTACTGACGGGAAGCCGTGTAGCCGGACGATGTTTTCAAGAAATACTTTGGCTAGGACTGATGCTGAAGGTAAGCCTTTTAGCGGAATGAAGTGGGCCATTTTAGAAAACAGGTCCACAATAACAAGAATGGTATTGTACCCGGAACAGGAGGGTAAGTCTGTGATGAAGTCCATGGAAAGGGTGTGCCAGGGACACGGTGGGATGTCTAATGGTTGCAGAAGACCAGCCGGCCTCTTCTTCTGACCCTTGTTTTGAGCGCACACACCGCAGGACATCACAAATTCCTTTATGTCTTTTCTCCACGAAGGCCACCAGAAGTGTCTCTTCACCTTTTCTGTGGTTTTGGCAATGCCAGGGTGACCCTCAATTAATGAATCATGATGGCAGGAGATTACCTGTCTTTGTAAATCGGCATGTGGTAGGAACAATCGTCCTTGGAAATAAGGCAAGTCATTGCTTACGGTGAAATCTTTTCCTTTTTGGTACCAGTTCAGTAAGTCTGATGAGGTTACAAGTTGTTTAGTTTTTTCTTCAACATCCTCAATGGATTGTGAAGAAATCAGACCCACGATCCTTTGTTCAGGAATTATTGGTACAGGTTCTGGATTGGCAACGTTATCTCCCATTCCAATTCGGGAAAGAGCATCTGCTTTGCCGTTCTTGTTGCCGGGGCGATAAGTGATCACAAAGTCAAATTCAGCAAAGAATAGAGCCCAGCGGAGCTGTCTGGAGGATTGAGCCTTGGCGGTTTTCAGATACTGCAGATTTCGATGATCGGTGATCACTGTGACGGTGTGTCTGGCCCCGAGGAGATAATGCCGCCATGCCTTAAAGGCTGATTTAATCGCTAGAAGCTCTTTGTCTGTGATGGTGTAGTTGATCTCAGGCGCCGAGAACTTCCGAGACCAGAATGCCACAGGATGCAGTTGGTTAGTCTCTGGATCTCTTTGTGATAGGACTGCTCCCATTGCTAAGCTGGAGGCGTCGGTTTCAACGATGTAAGGGAGGTCCGGGCGTGGGTGTTTCAGTATTGGCGCCGAGGTGAATTTAGCCTTTAGCTCTTGGAAGGCTTGTTCTGCTTCTGCGGACCATTCAAAGCGTTTATTTTTTCTTAAGAGGGCGGTGATGGGTTGTACCACTCGTAAAAACTCTGGAATAAATCTACGGTAAAAATTGGCAAAGCCTAGCATGCTTTGAACGCCTTTCACGGAAGTAGGAGACGGCCATTTGAGGATAGCGTCTACTTTTCTCGAGTCCATGTGGACTCCTTTGGGTGTCAGAATTAATCCCAAAAATTCGACCTCAGTGACATGAAAAACACATTTTTCGAGCTTGGCAAAAAGTTTATGTTGGCGAAGTTTTTCAAGGACCGCCCTAACATGATTTCGATGGTCAGCTTCTGAAGATGAGTACACAAGAATGTCATCTATGTAGACGACAACGCAGACATCAATGAGCTCTCTGAGGACATAATTCATAAAATATTGGAAGGCGGCCGGTGCATTGCATAGTCCAAAGGGCATCACTTGGTATTCAAATAGCCCATACTTAGTGCGAAAGGCCGTCTTCCATTCATCTCCTTCCTTGACCCGTACCAAGTGACAAGCTCCCCGGAGATCAAGCTTAGTATAAATACAGGCGTTTTTTACCTGGTCAAGGAGTTCCGGGATCAGAGGTTAGGGGTACTGTTTTTTTTACTGTTATCTGGTTCAGAGCATGATAATCTATATAGGTTCTGAGGTCACCTTCTTTTTTTGGTACGAAGAACAGAGCCGAGGATGCAGGGGACTTCGACGGACGGATAAAGCCATTGGCCAGGTACTGGTCTAAATACTGTCTCAGATGAAGGTTCTCAGGCTCGGTAAGGGTGTAAATCCTACTGCAAGGGGGAGTTGCACCGTGTAGCAAATCTATCTGACAATCGTATGATCTGTGGGGTGGCAAGGTGTTAGCCTGTTCCTTTTGAAAAACATCTTGGAACTCTCGATACTCTAGAGGTAATTGTGGACCGTCAGCCGTTACTGACGCTAGGCCAATGTTGGGTCGTGGATAACAAGTTGGTGTGCACTCTGGGAACTTTATCGTCTTTGCTCGCCAATCAATCTGAGGATTGTGTTTCTCCAACCAAGGAATCCCTAGAATTACTTGGAATTGAGGAGCCTTGATCACATCGACACAATTACCTCCTGATGCCCGTCTTGGCCTAGTATCGTCACTTCAGTAGTGGGATGGGTCACTGGTCCAGAGGCGATTTCCGTCCCATCCACCGTGGTAATGATGTCTTTAACCACCTTTGGACAAAGAGGTAAGTTCATCCTGGAAGCCAATTCGCGGTCCACATAATTTCCAACTGCTCCGCTATCAATGTATGCCTTAATTGCATGCAAACGATCCGGTTGCTCTGGGTTTACGAGGACCATTGGCATTATGAAGTGCGAGGTCAAAGAACTGGTTTTTACGCTCGGCAAGTGGACCTCTACACTTGTCGGGCGAGGTCGTTTCCCGGCTCAGGCTTTTCAGAACTCTTATCAGAAGCTCCCACTGTCTTCTTAGGTGGTTTCACCGGGCAATCTTGAAGAAAATGTCCTGAATTTCCACAATAGAGACATAGTTGCATTTGTCATCTCCTGTTGCGTTCTTTCTGGGTTAGGGGACCCTTTACAACCCCAATTTGCATAGGTTCGACGGCCTCAACTCCTTTGGTGTGACTTTGAGGCTTAGGGAACACTCGTGTTTCAAACCTGGATCGATCCGCCTTTCTGTTTTGTAGTCTGTGATCCAATTGGACCACCAAATCAATGTACTCTGAACAATCCTGAGGAGGATTCACTACCTGGGCAAGGACGTCTTTGAGTTCGCCACGCAAACCCCTTTGAAAAAGCATGATTCTTTTGTCCTCAGGCCATCTGGTTTCCACGATTAGCCTATTGAATGATGCAATGTAGGCCAAAAGATCTTGATTGCCCTGTCGTAGGGAAAGGAGTTTGTTGTCCAGGGCCTGCCCCTGGGAATGCCTTGCAAAAAGTCTTTCCATATTTGCCTGGAAGGTCGGGAAATCACGAAGGATCGGGTCATCCTGTGTAACCAGAGGGATCGACCAATCAGCAGCACTGCCGCTAAGATACGAAAGCACAAAGGCTACCTTAGTCTGGTCAGTCGGAAAGGCTCCAGGTCTACAAAGAAAGTGCAATCGGCATTGATTTATAAACACTGCAAACCTTTTAGGGCCACCAGAGAAGCGTTCAGGCGGTGCCAATGGCACATTTCCGGGTAGGTTGATTTGAACAGGATTGGCTGAAGCCGCTGGGATATAGCTCCCTCGTGAATTAGGTGGTGGGGTTTGCCCCGCTTGTGTCTGTAATAACTGTCTGGCGAGATCATCAGTTCGTTCTTTTGATATTATCAATTCCCTCCTAAGGGCATTCGTTTCCTGGCGGGCAGCATGAACTTCAGCTCTTAATTCCCCTAATAACTGGGCCAGTTGGTCTGTGTCGGAAGTTTCCATAGCGCCTGGGTAGGAGGTTATTGGTGGGCTTCGCGTTCTGTAACGCTCACCTGATTCCCACGGAGGCGCTGATCCCGGCTGGGCTGCTATCGTTTCTTCAATGGAGAAGCGTAGAGCTCGGACGACTCTCAGGAATGGGCTTCCTCTTATCGAATGTCTGACTTGCAGGGTAAGTTTTCTGCAGGTGGAAGAAAAGGGTTAATCACTGTTTGATGGGATTCCTTCTCCCACCAATCGCCAGTTTCTCCCACAGCCTAGCTTTCTACTTGTCTCGGCGAGATCTCACCTTAGGCGTATAAATGCTGAGCTCTCCATCCTGCGTCTGGTGCAGGGGTGCGTGGATTCCAGTTACGTCACTGGATGAGTTCAGTGTTGAGGCTCAAGTCTTTTGCGGCCTTAGTTGTGGCACTGGTGCTGGGATGCGGAAGAGCGATGCCGCCGTTACTGCACGAGCGGATGCCTGTAAGTATACTGTAGTCTTTAGGCTTTAAAAGATGGGCACCTCAATAATGTCCCTTTTCCTTTGTTTCAGGCCTCGGGATGCTGTGGGCGTAGTTTTCCGCTGCCGCTGCACGTGCCGATGCACGTAAGTATAATGTTCGTTGGCCGCTTTTAATGGCACCTCTAATAATGTCCTTTTTCTAGTTTTCAGGTGCCGGGATGCTGCAGGCTTTATATCCGTTGCCACTGCACGTGCCGATGTACGTAAGTATAATGATCGTTGGCCGCTTTTAATGGCACCTCTAATAATGTCCTTTTTCTAGTTTTCAGGTGCCGGGATGCTGCGGTTGATGCGGCCGCTTCTGCGCGTGCAAAAACTGGTAAATTAAGATGAATGCGACTGCCTTCCCCCGAACCCCTTTTTAATTATGTCCTTTGCCTTTCAGGTGCAGAGAAGCTGCCGAAGAGAAGGCCGCGGTTAGCACCGTTGCAATCACGGATGGATCAGGTAAGCGGGCACGGCTGCGAGCGAGTTGCACTTTTCTAACCTTATGTTTATTCTTTGCAGGTTTTGCCGGTGACTGGATTCCGGGATCTGGTAAGTATTGTTCTGTGTCTTTCTTCATCCACAGGTTGCTGTGCGGAAGCTGAAGATGACTCTGGACCTGGAATGCAGGAGCCGACTCAGTGAGCGTCCTGCTGCTGCTGCAGAATAACGCGAAGCACGTGTTTTCCATCGGGCGTGGTTTAAATAGCAGAGAAGTGCTTCCAGTGTGTGTTCTTCCACCGGTTCCACCCAGGTAAGAAAAGAGTTCATGAATGGAGGGAATAGTTCCTCCCAGCCCTGATGGCTGGGGACTTCAACCAGACTGGATTGTTCTGGGTAAATATGCAGCATGGTCTGCCTCAGGTAAGTCCACCCAAGCATTATTACACTGTTTATCAATATGAGCCCGGCGCCTATGGCGCCGGGACTGAAACCCTTCATGAGCCTGGCGTCAAAGGCGCCAGGACACGGTCCAAAGGGCCCCTGTAGGGGTCTGCTGGGTCCGGAGTAGTGGAAGACGGGTCTGCTTCCGAGGGCGCTGGGCCAGTCCTGGCCCCTCGGGAGTAGCGCCCATGACAGCACCCCCCCCTCAAGGCCCCTCCCAAACTTGTCCTCCCCGGGGGTTTTGGTTTATCGGGAAAGGTTCGGTGAAATTTCTGGACTAGACGAGGAGCATGGACGTGGTCATAGGGTTCCCATGACCTTTCCTGAGGTCCGTAGCCTTTCCAGTCGATTAGGTAGAATAGCTTCGATCTAATGATTTTAGAGTCCAAAATGTCTTTTACTTCAAATTCGGGCTCCCCATTCACTTGAATGGGCTCTGGAGGATTGGTCAATCTGGTTCCAGGTTGCATGGGTTTCATGGACATTTTGAGCATACACCTGCTAGGTAGGATCTTTGTGGAATTGGGTGTTTCCAGGTCCATTTCCCATTTGTCTATCAGTTTAAATGTGGGAATCGCTGGATCTTTTGGGAGTTTGCGGAACATGGCTTCGCTGATGAAGCTCTTACCGTTGTTCACACACACTCGGGCGAGAACAGAGTCCTTCCCTTCATTTAACTGAATAGGGATGAACAACTGCTCTCCAATTTTCTGAATATCAGCCAAGCTTTGCGCTGATGTCTCATCTTTCTGGACTATAGGAGTGTGATTTTCTGTTTGTGAATTTGTGAAGAATTTCAGAGTGTTTCCTTCCAGTTTGGAATGCCACCTTAAACTGGAAGGAAGGTTAATTTTCAGAAATAGAGATGAATCCCCCTCACCAGTTTGTTGTCCTACTGCAATTACTGTCATGTCTGGGATTTGATTATTCTGTAAGTGAAATTCTATTTGGTCAGGTTTTATTCAACCATGTGGCATGTGCTGTTTAAACTAACATGGTTGACACTATGTTTCAATTTTATTGGTCGGCTAGCCTGGGTCCATAGGACATTGTTTACACAATCTATGAGGGGAGATAACCTACACAGGATGTCATTCCCTAGTAAACAAGGTGTGCCCTCTGGAGTCACAACTATGACCGGGTGCTTCACCTTGTGTTGCCCAGTTTGAATGTCCAAATCCGCAGTTCCCTCGACGGGAATTTCCTTCCCGTCAAAGTTCGGAAGTTGTCCAGGAAGAGGGGTGAGAGGAATTTGTCTCCCCCCTTCCCGAATTCAGTTGATCAAAGGCCCCTTTTGACAGAAGGGTAGCTTGGGATCCAGTGTCCAACAGTGCCAGAATTGTACACTGCCCCTGTATTTGGACCGAGGCATAGAATCTTTCCTCCTTTTCCTCAAGGAGGCAAAGATAATGTACATTTTTGGGCAACTGGTGGGTTCGTTTCTTGGTTTTGGATACTGACAGAAAGGTGATTTGGGCAGGATTCTGTTTGGAGTCTTGGGAATCTGGAAGAATAAGGTGACAGCTAGATATGGGGGAAGTTTTGGGTTCCCCTGGTTCTGATTCTGGGCCATCCTCCCCTTTTTGGAGGCAGTCACCAGGATGGGTTTGAACCAGGGGATTTTCATGCTGGTGATTCTGGGGTTTGATGATGGGCAGTACTAACTCAGCTACCCAGTCTGGATTTGGATACTTTGGGACTGATTTTTCTTTGGGAGGAGTTCCCCCATCCCTGAAGGAGAAGATCTTTTTCCTAGGATCTGCTGAGGATCCCTCTCCTTCAAACTGGAAGACTTGTACCTCCTCCTCAAAATGGGTCTTTTTGGGCTCTTTATTGCTCCTTGGGTTGCAGACTTTCGGGGGCAGGAGATTTTGGTTCTGGTTCCTGGGTTTCCTGGGGCTTTTTACAAGTGGGGAAGGAAGCTTCCTCCAAGGATTTACACCGCCCTGCCCCTTGTGCCTCCTCCCTGGGAAATGGTGGGTTGTCGGGGTTATTCCCCCGTCATTGCACCAGATCCTGGATTTGAGGCATTCTGAGCAGCCATGCTCATCTGGGGTTTCTGTTGAGTCCTCAGCATGCGACCCAGATCCTGTGCCTTGTTCTCGACCTGGCACTCTAGTTGGGACCCCCGCTCTGGCTAGTACAGGGTCCTCATGTCTCCCCTGGGCTGATGCCGGGAAGGTTAGCTATCCCTTCTCACAAAATACCCTGGGTTAGGGAAGTTTGGGAACCCCTCCACCCTTGGCCTCCCCTCTCCCGGATTGGACTGTCTGGGCTCAGGGAAGTGGGGAAAGAAGGATGGATTGTTTTGGGGGTTAAAGTTTGATGGGTACCTAAGAAAGACATTTTGTCTGATATTTGGGAGATTATTGCCCTCCTGGGGGAAGTGAGGAGGGAAGTTCCCTGGGTTTCCTGCTGTCTGGTTGGACCCCCCCCCTTGGGCTGGAGGAGTCCACACATAACCTAGGATGGGTCTATTCCCATTGTAGCATGGGCTGATGTAGTCAGGGGAGTTAGGGGTCCCATTTGTAGGGTTGCCTCCCTGGCTCCCTGTTTGTGATTGGCCCGAGGGCCTTCTGGGTTTGGGGTTGTTTGGATTCTGTGTGGGAAGGTTTTTAGGCCCCCCCATCTCCAGATCTAAAATGAGGGCAACCTTCACCTTCACCTCTGCCACTTTAGCAGCAGGGGTGTTGGTTGTTTTAGGGTTTTTGGGACTATTTTTGTTTTCCAACGGCTTCTGCATCTCAAAGATGTGCGTTGCTAGTCCAATGACCCAGTCTAGTGATCTTTTCTTGTGAAAGTCCCTCTCTAGCTGGGTCATGATATACTTAGGGAGAGCATGAAAGAGAGTGTTTACAAATTCTTTGCTGTCAGTGCACACCCTTCTAGTGGTCTGCGCAAAGGCGTGTTTCAACTCTTGAACAAATTCTTGTGGAGCCTGGTCTTCCCCACATTGTAAGTTATAGGCTGCCTTGCGAGCCTCTTGAGGATTCCTATGAACGGAAAAATGTTTCAGGATGGCCGCCCTATAGGTGGACCATCTGGAATGATTCTGATCCTCCGGCACCGCAAAGTAGCTGGAGTACTCAGGAGAAAATGTCCACTTCACATACTGAATACAGCTTTGGCTGTCCTTCAGATGGAAAGTGTCCATCATCTGTTCAAATAGCTCAAGATTCTCCCAAACTGAATATTTTGCATTCTTGTGATAGGGCGTGATGACGCTCCTAATGGCTTTTATTTGTTTCAGGGGATCCTTGAGCAAGGCCCTCTTGACTTTGTTGGCTTCCTTAGTTCGGGTCACCCTGGTCCACTCATCCTCTGACTCAGAGGCACTGCCACCAGAGGTGGCTGTCTGGTCTTCTAGGCTCTCCCGGATTCTGCGACGTTGGGAATGGCTGGCAGAATGTGGGGGCCTAGTTTCTTGGGTCCTGTGGCGCTCAGAAGAGTCTTCTGACTCTTCCCTGCTCCCAGGATTGGCTGAGTACCCCCCACTGTCCTAGATGGGAAGAGGTTTTTAATATACTCTTAGTGGGCCTACCATCATGGAATTCCCCACTAAATTTTACCATCTGATCTCTGGACATGGGGGTGGCAGAGTCCATGGAGATGAAGAGATGAAAGTCTCTGGTACCAGGGTTCCTGAGGTTATGCCCAGGTGTTTCCCTCTCTCAGCGGGTCTCAACTCTCTCAGCCCCTACTCCCTGTTGATATGCAAGAACCTGACCCTTTGTTCTTCTATCAAGGCCTTACTAGTCTCTATCAGTTGTTCCTGCATAGCTACCTGCCTATGGAGCCTATCATTTTTCTCACAGAGAGCTTCATTGTCTCTCTGTGCTTCCTGTGTAATTTTGGAGTATTGGGCCAATTTCTGCTGCAGAAGGGTTGCCTCCTGAGTCCTGTCCTTACTGGCCTGGTCATTCTTTGCTAGTGCATCTTCCACCCTCCTGGTGTGCTCTAACTTTTTTATGTAGTCTTTTTGGAGCTCACCCAGTGCCTGAAGGGCCAGGTGATTTTCTTCCATCTTGTTTTTTAAATAACTGACTTCCTGGCCTAAGGTGTCCCTTTCCTGAATTAGAGTACCCCTCTGTGCAGCCAGGTCATCCCTTTGTTTTTTGAGTGCACCAGCTTTCTGGTGCTCTTCATCAAATTCAGTCTGGGAGTCAAGATCTTTGAGAATTAATTTGTTGTTTTCCTCTTTTATCTCATCAATCTGATTTTCCTGGACGATTATCTGCCCTGCGCAGGCTCTATTATAGTTTAATTGCTATTCCATCTTTTGTTGGCTCCGTAGTAGAGAGTCCAAACTTTCTTGGCGCTCTTTTTGCAGCGCCAGTACTTTGGTATCCTGCTCTACCTTCTCTTGCTGCAGGATATCCAGATCTCCTTGTACTTTTATCAGGGACTGTCTGGTTTCATTCTCTGATTCTTGGCTCTTTTGTAGCCTGTGCTCTGCAGAGTCCAAACCAGTTTGGGTTTTTTCTTACGATTGTACTTGCCTGTTTGCCAGATCTAGGTTTTCGGCATATTTTTCCTGTATTGCTCTAATGTGGAGGTACAGATATGCCGCTATTTTGGTAATTCTACTTTGCTCTTCCTTTACCTTAGGCGCCATGTACAGTTCACTAAGTGCCATGTGTAATGGACCCTGATCCTGCCATGTATCTCATTCTGTGGCAGTGACTTGTTCTTTGATTTCCTGCAGCCAAACATTCTGATCCTGCTCTGTCCATTCACCCCTGACAAATAATTTGTGCAGTAGGTGTTCGTTTGCCATATTAATTTCTACTGGGGTCACCATTCCGGAAATATTAATTTCCTTTCTGACTTACAGGAGTTATTTTATTTTTGCAAAACAGGCCAACTCCTTAGAGCATTTCAATTGAAGGGTGTTTTCACAGTGTAGCACAGTGTGATAGCCCAACAGGGTTTATGTACCCCGTAATTTTCGCGTGCTGTACTAGACTGTCACAAGTGGTATGTCTCATTCAGAAATCTCGTGACGAGCCCCGAATCTGTAAGTGATTTCAATCCGGCACTTCACCTAAGTCAATGCCTAGCGTGTAATGTACAACTAAAACCCTTATTTATTTGTGTCTAAAAGTTCTTTTATTCTGAACGATTTACCACTTATATCATGCCCCTCTATTGGAACCCCCACGGTCACACTGAACCAGAAATAAGGCTTGTTTGCAAAGTTAAAATATTTATTTATGTATTCACAATATAATCACACTATGTTTAATGGGTATACAATAATCACCAAGGGGTGATGTCACACTAAGCAATCTCTTTAATCACAAGGAGTAAGAAGGAGCAAAACAATTCTGCACAGAAAAAATATTTTTTGTATGTTCAGATCAAATAGCAGTATGGCTACTATTTCTCCCTGCACACCACTCAACCCCAGCAAGCAATGTAAAGAGAGGAGAGAGAACAGGTTTCAGGAATGCAGCATTCAAATAAAATGTCAATCCCACTTTCCCCTCAGCAAACACAAGAGAGAAACAGAACTGATTGGCAAACTGTCAAAATGGTTTTAAAGTTATCTGAGAATGGATTGGGTAAAATACTAAATATGGTTTAAATGACTGAAATTGTTTAAATTCTAATGGGAGCCACTTTGAATAGTTGCAGACAAACACTAGCAATTATTTGACCCTAATAAGCAATGTGAAAACTTAATATTAGGGTCGGGTGCAATCAAAAGCTGTTTTCCACGTGTAATATTTTGCCAAAATAAACATTAGCGGCAAACTTTTCATTGCGCGTTAATCGTGATTGCGGGAGAACTATATGGATTTGCAAAGCTGTGGATGTTAGCTACAAGCAGAAGTTGCAATTTTGTTTCTAGCATAACATTTGAAGAAGTTAAGGACGTTTTTGTGGAGGTCGTTTTTCTGAGATAGGCGCAAGAAGGGGACGACAGGGATGCGCTTTTAAAAGACAAACAGAATTTCTTTACACTAGGGGATGACTATGAAGAAGCAAATACCACACGGAAGCACAGCCACTGGACCAGGGCACCACTGGATCCAGGCGACTGCCTGCCGAGGAGATTGCCTTCTTAAGATGAAATATATGAGCGCAAAGATATTTAACAATACTAGTACCAAAGGAGATAGTAGGGATAATATAGGTAGTTCAGGCAATTCCAAAATATTTCTAACAATGCAGTTCTGAATATAAGAGAGGATGGGTTTAAGACAGGGATTACCATGGATAGTTCTTATGCTAGTGACACAGTCCAATATTATGGATACTCACTATATATGTTTTGAACAGAACTGTCAGCAATTCTGGTCCGTCAAGATTTCTGGACAGGAATTCTGCTGGGCAGACCAGACTGGACAGGCTGCTGGGCACACCGGACTGGACTGGGTCTGCAATGGCTCTGGTCACAGCTATCTATTCACAGCACGGTGCAACACGGCACAGCACAGCACAACTGGATTGGATCTTTTGGTTCTGGTAATAATTCTTTTAGCAGGAAAGCAGTTACAGCACAGCCCGGCTGTTTCTTTTGTTCCCCTTAGATTTTGTGGGATTCTTTCTGGTCCTGGAAACTCAAGGCCTAGTTGAAAATGGTTCAACTAATGGAATGGGCCTTTCTGCTTGCCAAGTTTCTGGAGTCAGGGGCCAGGATAATGGATGGATCTGCTTCAGGGTGCTTCGCCAGGATCAGGATAGTGGGTGAATCTGTATGTGTTTCTATGTCCCCAGCTTTCTCTATTTATGATTACGGTAAAGGGGTGTGTGTGCTGAATTATCCTAAGCGCGCCCCCTAGGCAGGCTATAGGTTAGAATCTCTCCTCCCCCTTGATTGGAGAAGAAAACAGGGTGTCACCATGATGATGTGGGTTTATGAGTCAGAGAATCCTCCCCTTGTCCCTTTGAACATAAAATCTACTTTTAGTACAATACATATTAACAATTATGCACCCTTTATAACAGTAACATATCTAGATCACATATTTTGTGGAACAGATACTCTTCTAAGCCCCATCACTGTAGGATCTTGGGTCTACTTTTGACAGAATTCCACCCTTTTTGTCCGGAACACATGGTCCAATTTCGGAGCAAATTTCCACAAATGTGCGCATTGTATAAGGGCATAAGCGTGTGAAATTTCATGCTGTTGACATAATTACATTTGGTGTAAAACCATAATTTACACTGTTACTTCCCAGAACATAGCTCAGAGTTCTCGCACCTCTTAAAATGTGCAGCCGAAAATTAGGTTCACAAGTCCAGGGTGTACATATTTTTTTTACAATTTTACACAGTAAATTATGAGTCTTTTTAATAATGTGCTTTTTGTCCTTGTGAATCAACAAATGATTGTCTGTTCCCGCCTCCTTCTCCTTCTGGCAGCTCAGAAGCAATCTCCACCCCCTTTTGCTGGGAGAGGCCGTTTATGACTCTTCACACTCTGCATATCTTTTCAGCCAGAGGAAGTCCATTGTCCTCTTCCCCTGCAGCCCAAGATCTCCTCCCCTGATCTAATCCTCACATAGGTGTGATTTCCTATCCTTCATGGGGGGAAGCTATCATACTGGTTGGGTGGATTTGAGGCAGCTTAAATTCAATGTAATTTTGTTACTTTTTTTTCTTGGTTTAAAACAAACTTGCAATTTTCAAACAATTAGCTAGAACACTTATTCCAGCTTCTAAACCATGGAATTTAAATAGTTACAACCTAGGTTGCTCTTAATAACAGGTCACTTAGTTTTCAGACATTTGATTTCAGTTGCACAAGTTAAATCTTCTGATGCAAGCTACTGACAGCTGTCCACAAGCGGCTGCTGGTACTGCACCCAGATTTTGCCAGATTTCACATGCAGGCACATTATTTTGCTGTGAATATTCTGATGACAAATTCAGCTTTTCATGACATTGTCTGTTCATAATGATATCTTAAATTAAGTGACTTGTAACAACCAGCAAGAATATTGAATATTTGATGGTGTTTTGTGCTGATATTCTGCCATTTCAACAACCAAGAAAACAGATTTACGTCAAATTCTGAATTTCTTTCAGCAAAGCACTGCTTTTCATGCAGTCTCCATTTTTACTTGTTGGGCAGCCCAGTGACATGTTTCAGCAATGCGGTCTCCGTTCCACCACTGACAACATGCATGATAGATTTGGCAGCCATCTTTTCGTGTTGCAAAGTGCGATTTCCATAGGTTTTGGTGTGCATGGGGGTTTTGCTGCCATTTTGATAATTCTGGCACCATCAGCAAACAAGGATGCCGCAGGGCAGAGCATAAGTGGGTTAATACATCCCACAAAGCCCCCCTCATGACTTGAAATTTGACTGCCCGTCAAGGGGAAGTCAGGAGATTGGGATGTCATTCTTTCTTTTTCATCCAAGTGGAAAAATGTGTCTGCTTCTCCCATCAGTACTGGATCAACAGGTTCTCCTCGTCAGTTCCGTATGGGAGTATGGAGCGGTACTCCGGGCCCCTTGGGTCTTTCCTCCTGGTCCCCGAGTGGTCCTCCTTGGTGCTTGGAATCCAGGGTTTCAGTACTATGATGACAGAACAGAACAAGGTCACAGACATTTCCCCACCACTATTCATGTAGTGGGGCAGATGCATAAATGTGACATACAATTGACAATCTTTCCTGCCTGTAATTACTACTGATTTTAAGAGGTGGAATGGTTTTTAATAGTTGTAATTTTCTAGGGATCCGGAATGTCCCCCTCTGGGTTTCCAGATGGCTCCTCTAGTTGCCGCAGAGTATGCCTAGGATGGCATCAGTTCAGCTGGTTGATGTGGACCCACTTATCTTCCCCTTCTGCCAAACTGCCTTTGGGGATACGGATTTTGTAGGCAACTGGTGAGATTCTGTCTACAACTTCAAAAGGACCCCTCCAGCTAGGAAGAAATTTGCACTGTTTGGTCTGGCTCCTTTGGAAATTGTACAAGTAGACCTGGTCTCCTACTTGGTGTTCTTTCCTAGTTGTCTTAACGTCATAGTGGGTCTTCATACTGTCTGCAGATCTTTCTAGATTCCACTGAGCATAGGCAAAAGCATGTTGAAAGTTTTTTTCTCAGATTCTCAACATATTCATGAGTTGTGGAGGAATTTATCAAGGTCTGCTCTTGGGTTCTGTAGAGCAGATGCTGGGGGAGCACCATCCTTCGTCCAGTCATCAGCTCAAACTGTGACATTTTTGTTGCCGAAGAAGGGGTAGGTCTGATGGCCATTAGGACAAGAGGTAGTCTAATGTCCCAACTTGGCCCAGAATCTTCCACAAACTTTTTTAATATGCTCACAATTGTCTTGTTGTATCTCTCAACTCCACCACTAGAGGCTGACCGGTAGGCAATGTGTAATTTTCTTTTGACCCCAAGTATCTCCCACATCTTTTTCATCACTTTGCTAGTGAAGTGGCTACCTCGGTCTGATTCAATCCTCTGGGGTAGTCCAAAAGGCGAGAAGATGTGGTTGATCATCAGGGCAGCTGCTGTTTCTGCCTTGCAATTTGCTGCCAGGAGACATTCCACCCATTTAGTGAACAAGCATTTCATGGTCAACATGTACTTGTTCCCCGTAGAGGAGCGAATCACGGGCCCGATAAAATCGACTTGTAAATCTGACCAAGGCAGTGTCATCCCCCTCTTCTGGAGGGGAGCATGGTGTGTGAGTGATGTTGGCTGAAATTTTGCACACACAAGACACTCCTTCAAGTATTGGTCGAGGTCCTGTCCCATGTGTGGACAGTATGCAACCTCTCGCAAGATTTCTAGTGTCGTATGAAAGCCCCGATGACCGGTTGTGGCCGCATCATGGGCATGATTTAGCATCAGGCTTCGGAATGAGGTGGGGACCACCCACTGGTCATGGCCAGCTATGAATCTCCTCACCAACAAACCGTCTTGGATTCGTAACACTTTTGGACATTTCATCAACACGGTGAGGTCCTCCTTCCCAATGCAATCGGTATCCGTCAGGGGCAAGTTCTCAGGGTCCTCAATGTGTTGATAAAACTTACCAATTATTGGATCCCCTTTTTGAGCAGTGTTCAAATCAGCATCTGGGGTCTCCTTACTCCATTGTGCAGTTGAGAGTTCATTGTGAGCATTTGTCTGGGACCTAGTGATAGCAGTGACCTGAATTTCCCCCAACAGGGACTCGATCTCAAGTAGATCCCCTTAGATGGCTCTGGTTTTGGCCAGCTGATCAGCTAGGTCATTTCCAGTTTTTTCTGGTCCCTCTCCTTTAGAATGACCCTTGATCTTTTTCCAGTAGATGGTCATCCCATTTGAGGTGACCAGATCATCAATATTTTGAATTAATTTTCCATGTATGTTTCAATGGTTTGTTATTAGCACATAGCATGCCTCTGGTTTTCCAGTTAACCAGGTGCTCCACGAACCCGTTTGGTACATAATCTGAATCTTTGATTATGACCAGTTTGTGGAGTTGGTGTTGGACAGCAGTGAGGATGGCTTGATGCACAGCCATCAACTCTGCCACTTGACTACTTCGGGGACCGATTTTGTACCCAGCGGAGGTTTCTGGGGCATCATTCACCAATGCATTCCCTACGCCGACCACACGTTCTTTTTCCCCGTTGTTGCCAACATGGTAGGAGCATCCATCCACATAGACAGTGGGCATTCCCTCAAACTTGTCTTCTTCAAAGACTTTGTGTAGGGAATTAAGGTATGCCTCCATGTTGTCCTTGATTTTAAGACTTTCGTCCTCAAGAGTTTTCTCTCGCACAATCATGCAAGTCAGCCAGACCTTGCGCGAGGGGACTCTTCTTGTTTTGGCCATATCTGACCTCCACAGGAAAGGCTTGCATTGACAGAATCCAGGAAGTAATTCTGGAATTACTCACATTTCCAGCCCTGACTCTGTCACTTTGGAGATATTGCAGAGGCTGGTATGGAGTCTCCACTATCATGTGTTCCCCCTGGATAAACGGGCGGTAATTCCTCAATGCCCACACTGTTGCCAGGAGTGCCTTCTTACAATCGTTGAATTTTCCCTCCACCGAGGATAAAGTTTTACTCGCATAGGAGATTACTTTATTGATCGTGTCATGCTTTTGGTATAAAACTGCAGTCAAGCATGTATTTGAGAACCTTGTCTCCAAGAAGAACTTCTTGTTTTTGACAGGGTAAGCTAGGGAAGGCGCTTGTGAGAGGCTTCTTTTGAGTTCTCTTACTGCCTCAGCTTGTTCTGGACCCCACTCCCACTTGACCCCACCTTTAAAAGATGGATCAGGGGTCTTGTGATCTCTGCGTAGTCCTCAATGAACTTTCTGCTGTAATTAGTTATTCCAAGGAGGCTCCTTAGTTCCCACAGAGGTGTGGGGTCTTTTAATTTCTGAAGCGCTTCCACTGGGGACAGAGACCCTGAGGAGTTATCTCATCCCCCAAGAAGTTGACACGGGTTCTGGATTTCCTTCCCGTCGAAGTTCTGAAGTTGTCCAGGAAGAGGGGTGAGAGGAATTTGGTATTTCTCCCCCCTTCCCGAATTCAGTTGATCAAAGGCCCCTTTTGACACAAGAGTAGCTTGGGATCCAGTGTCCACCAGTGCCAAAATTGTACACTGCCCCTGTATTTGGACCGGGGCATAGAATCTTCCCTCCTTTTCCTCAAGGGGGCAAAGAAAATGTACATTTTTAGACAACTGGTGGGTTAGTTTCTTGGTTTTGGATACTGACAGAAAGGTGATTTGGGCAGGATTCTGTTTGTATTCTTGGGAATCTGGAAGAATCAGGTGACAGCTAGATATGGGGGAAGTTTCGGGTTCCCCAGGTTCTGATTCTGGGCCGCCCCCCTCTTTTTGGAGGCAGTCACCAGGATGGGTTTGAACCAGGGGATTTTCATGCTGGTGATTCTGGAGTTTGATGATGGGCGGTGCTAACTCAGTCCCCACATCTACCCAGTCTGGATTTGGATCCTTTGGGACTCATTTTTCTTTGGGAGGAGATCCCCCATCCCTGAAGGAGAAGATCCTTTTCTTAGGATCCTCTGAGGATCCCTCTCCTTCAAATTGGAAGACTTGTACCTCCCCCTCAAAATGGGCCTTTTTGGGCTCTTTATTTCTCCTTCCCGAACCAGTGGGTTTTCGGGGTTCTTCCCCCGTCATTGCTCTGGAGCACCATATCCTGGATTTGAGGCATTCTGAGCCGCCATGCTCATCTGGGGGTTCTGTTGAGTCCTCAGCATGCGACCCAGATCATGTGCCATGTTATGGACCTGCCGCTCAAGTTGGGACACCCGCTCTGGCTGGTACGGGGTCCTCATGTCTCCCCTGGGATGATCCTGGGAAGGGTAGCTATCGCTTCTTACAAAATACCCCAGGTTAGGGATGTTTGGGTACCCCTCCACCCTTGGCCTCCCCTCTTCCGGATTGGGCAGTCTGGGGTCAGGAAACTGGGGAATGAAGGATGGATTGTTTTGGGGGTTAAAGTTTGGCAGGTACCTAGGAAAGAAATTTTGGCTGGTATTTGGGGGATTACTGCCCTCCTGGGGGACGTGAGGAGGGAAGTTCCCTGCTGTCTGGTTGGATCGCCTCCCCTTGGGCTGGAGGAGTCCACACATAACCCAGTATGGGTCTATTCCCCTTGTAGCGTGGGCTGATGTAGTCAGGGGAGTTAGGGGTCCCATTTGTAGGTTTGCCTCCCTGGCTCCCTGTTTGTGTTTGGCCCGAGGGCCTTCTGGATCTGGGGTTGTTTGGATTCTGTGCGGGAAGGTTTTTAGGCCCCCCCATCTCCAGATCTAAAATGGGGGCAACCTTCACCTCCGCCACTTTAGCAGCAGCAGGGGTGTTTGTTGTTTTAGGGTTTTTTAGACTATTTTTGTTTTCCAACAGCTTCTGCAACTCATAGATGAGCATTGCTTGTTCAATGACCCAGTCTAGTGATCTTTTCTCATGAAAGTCCCTCACTAGCTGGGTCATGATATACTTAGAGAGAGCATGAAAGAAAGTGTTTACAAATTCTTTGCTGTCAGAGCGCACCCTTCTAGTGGTCTGAGCAAAGGCACGTTTCAACTCTTGAACAAATTCTTGTGGAGCCTGGTCTTCCCCACATTGTAAGTTATAGGCTGCCTTGCGAGCCTCTTGAGGATTCCTGTGAACGGAAAAATGTTTCAGGATGGCTGCCCTATAGGTGGACCATCTGGAATGATTCTGATCCTCCACCCCACAAAGAAGCTGGAGTACTCAGGAGAAAATGTCCACTTCACATACTGAATACAGCTTTGGCTGTCCTTCAGAAGGAAAGTGTCCATCATCTGTTCAAATAGCTCAAGGTGCTCCCAAACCGAATATTTTGCATTCTTGTGATAGGGCGTGATGATGCTCCTAATGGCTTTTATTTGTTTCAGGGGATCCTTGAGCAAGGCCCTCTTGACTTTGTTGGCTTTCTTAGTTCGGGTCACCCGGTCCACCCATCCTCTGACTCAGAGGCACTGCTACCAGAGGTGGCTGTCTGGTCTTCTAGGCTCTCCCGGTTTGTGCGAGCTTGGGAATGGCTGGCAGAATGTGGGGGCCTAGTTTCTTGGGTCCTGTGGCGCCCAGAAGAGTCTTCTGATTCTTCCTTGCTCCCAGGATTGGCTGAGTACCCCCCCACTGTCCTAGCTCGGAAGAGGTTCTTAATATACTCTTAGTGGGCCTACCTTCATGGAATTCCCCACTAAATGTTACCATCTGTTCTCTGGATAAGTGATATTTCTGAGGATCCATTTCTCTGATTCTCCCCTCATTGGAGTCTCCCTGATCAGCTAATATGGCCCTAGCACTTGGGAACCCATACACAGATGCCCGCCCATCCATTTCTGGGACGCGCTGACTTATGAGCCCCATATTTCCCCTTAGGTTGAAGTCTGCCATCCCTGTGGCCCTCGGCTCATGTGCGCCAGTGGATATCGGGGTGGCAGAGTCCATGGAGTTGAAGAGATGAAAGTCTATGGTACCAGGGTTCCTGAGGTTATGCTCGGGTGTTTCCCTCTCCCAGCAGACCTCATCTCTCTCAGCCCTTACTCCATGTTGATATGCAAGAACCTGACACTTTTGTTCTTCTATGAAGGCTGTACTAGTCTCTATCAGTTGTTCCTGCATAGCTACCTGTCTATGGAGCCTGTCATTTTTCTCACAGATAGCCTCATTGTCTTTCTGTGCTTCCTGTGTAATTTTGGAGTATTGGGCCAATTTTTGCTGCAGGAGGGTTACCTCCTGAGTCCTGTCCTTACTGGCCTGGTCATTCTTTGCTAGAGCATCTTCCACCCTCCTGGTGTGCTCTAACAGTTTTTCGTAGTCTTTTTGGAGCTCACCCAGACCCTGAGGGGCCAGGTGATTTTCTTCCATCTGGGTTTTTAAATAACTGACTTCCTGGCCTAAGGTGTCCCTTTCCTGAATTAGAGGACCCCTCTGTGCAGCCAGGTTGTCCCTTTATTTTTTGAGTGCACCAGCTTTCTGGCGCTCTTCATCAAATTCAGTCTGGGAGTCAAGATCTTTGAGAATGAATTTATTTTCCTCTTTTATCTCGTCAATCTGATTTTCCAGGGCGATTATCTGCCCTGCGCAGGCTCTATTATATTTCAATTGCTGTTCCAGCTTTTGTTGGCTCCGTAGTAGAGAGTCTAAACTTTCTTGGCACTCTTTTTGCAGTGCCAGTACTTTGGTATCCTTCTCTACCTTCTCTTGCTGCAGTATATCTCCTTTTACTTTTATCAGGTACTGTCTGGTTTCATGCATGATTCTTGGCTCTTTTGTAGCCTTTGCTCTGCAGAGTCCAAATCAGTTTGGGTTTTTTCTAATGATTGTACTTGCCTGTTTGCCAGATCTAGGTTTTCGGCATAATTTTCCTGTATTGTTCCAATGTGGAGGTACAGATATGCCGCTATTTTGGCAATTTTACCTTGCTTTTCTTTTACCTTAGGGGCCACGTTCCGTTCACTGAGTGCCATGTGTAATGGACCCTGATCCTGCTATATATCTAATCCTGTGGCAGTGGCTTGTTCTTTGATTTCCAACAGCCAAACATTCTGATCATGCTCTGTCCATTCACCCCTGACAAATAATTTGTGCAGTGGGTGTTCTTTTGCCATATTAATTTCTACTGGGGTCGCCATTCCGGAAATATTAATTTCCTTTCTGATTTACAGGAGTTATTTTATTTTTGCAAAGCAGGCCAACTCCTTAGAGCGTTTCTATTGAAGGGTGTTTTCACAGTGTAGCACAGTGTGATAGCCCAACAGGGTTTATGTACCCCGTCAGTTAGCACGCTGTAATAGACTGTCACAAGTGGTGTGTCTAATTCAGAAATCGCGTGACGAGCCCCCAATCTGTAAGTGATTTCAATCCGGCACTTCACCTAAGTCAATGCCTAGCATGTAATGCACAACTGAAACCCTTATTTATTTGTGTCTAAAAGTTCTTTTATTCTGAACGATGTATCACTTATATCACGCCCCTCTCTTGGAACCCCCCGGTCACACTGAACCAGGAATCAGGCTGGTTTGCAAAGTTAAAATATTTATTTATGTATTCACAATATAATCACACTGTGTTTAATGGGTATACAATAATCAACAAGAGGTGATGTCACACTAAGCAATCTCTTTAATCACAAAGAGTAATAATGAGCAAAACAATTCAGCACAGAAATAATACTTTTTGTATGTTCACATCAAATAGCAGTATGGTTACTATTTCCCGCTTCACACACCTCAACCCCCCCAGCAAGCAATGTAAAGAGATAGGAGGAGAGCGAACAGGTTTCAGGAATGCAGCATTCAAACAAAATGTCAATCCCACTTTCCCCCCAGCAGACACAAGAGAGAAACAGAACTGATCGGCAAACTGTCAAAATGGTTTTAAAGTTATCTGAGAATGGATTGGGTAAAACACTAAATATGGTTTAAATGACTGAAATTGTTTGAATTCTAATGGGAGCCACTTTGGATAGTTGCAGACAAACACTAGCAATGATTTGACACTAATAAGCAAGGTGAAATTTAAAATTGAGGTTGGGCGCAATCAAAAGCTGTTTCCCGGTTGTAATATTTTGCCAAAATGAAAATTCGTGGCAAACTTTTCTGCGTGCGGTAATCGGGATCGCGGGAGAACTATATGGATTTGGAATGCATATGGAAAGCTGTAGATGTTAGCTACAAGCTGAAGTTGAAAATCTGTTTCTAGCATAAAATTTGAGGAAGTTATGAACGTTTTTGTGGAGGTCGTTTTTCTGAGATAGGCGCAAGAAGGGGACAACAGGGATGCGCTTTTAAAAGACAAACAGGATTTCTTTACACTAGGGGATGACTATGAAGAAGAAAATACCACATGGAAGCACAGCCACTGGACCAGGGCACCACTGGATCCAGGCGACTGCCTGCCGAGGAGCTTGCCTTCTTCAGATGAAATATATGAGCGCAAAGATATTTAACAATACTAGTACCGAAGGAGATAGTAGGGATAATATAGAGAGTTCAGGCAATTCCAAAATATTTCTAACAATGCAGTTCTGAATATAAGAGAGGATGGGTTTAAGACAGGGATTACTATGTATAGTACATATGCTAGTGACACAGTCCTATACTATGGATACTCACTATATATTCTGGACAGGAATTCTGCTGGGCACACCAGACTGGACAGGCTGCTTGGCACACCAGACTGGACTGGGTCTGCAATGGCTCTGGTCACAGCTATCTGGTCACAGCACGGCACAGCACGGCACAGCACAGCACAACTGGATTGGATCTTTTGGTTCTGGTAATAATTCTTTTAGCAGGAAAGAAGTTACAGCACAGCCCGGTTGTTTCTTTTGTTCCCCTTAGATTTTGTGGGATTCTTTCTGGTTCTGGAAACTCAAGGCCTAGTTAAAAATGGTTCAACTAATGGAATGGGCCTTTCTGCTTGCCAAGTTTCTGGAGTCAGGAGCAAGGAATATGGATGGATCTGCTTCCGGGTGCTTCGCCAGGATCAGGATAGTGGGTGAATCTGTGTGTGTTTCTATGTCCTCAGCTTTCTCTATTTATGCTTACGGTAAAGGGGTGTGTGTGCTGAATTATCCTAAGCACAGCCCCTAGGCAGGCTATAGGTTAGAATCTCTTCTCCCCCTTGATTGGAGAAGAAAACAGAGTGTCACCATGATGATGTGGGTTTATGAGTCAGAGAATCCTCCCCTTGTCCCTTTGAACATAAAATCTACTTTTAGTGCAATACATATTTACAATTGTGCAATCTTTATAACAATAACATATCTAGATCACATATTTTGTGGAGCAGATACTCTTCCAAGCCCCGTCGCTGTAGGATCTTGGGTCTGCTTTTGACAGAATTCCGCCCTTTTAGACCGGAACACATGGTCCTATTTTGGAGCAAATTTCCACAAATGTGCGCATTGTATAGGGACATAAGTGTGTGAAGTTTCATGCTTTTGACATAATTACATTTGGTGTAAAACCATAATTTCCACTGTTACTTCCCAGAACATAGCACAGAGCTCTGGTGCCTCTTAAAATGTGCAGCCGAAAATTAGGTTCACAAGTCCGGGGTGTACATATTTTTTAAAATTTTACACAGTAAATTATCAGTCTTTTTAATAATGTGCTTTTTGTCCTTGTGAATCAACAAATGGTTGTCAGTCCCCGCCTTCTTCTCCTTCTGGCAGCTCAGAAGGAATCTCCACCCCCTTCCTTCTGGGAGAGGCCGTTTATCACTCTTCACACTCTGCATATCCTTTCAGCCAGAGGAAGTCCATTGTCCTCTTCCCCTGCAGCCCAAGATCTCCTCCCCTGATCTAATCCTCATAGGGGTGTGATTTCCTGGCCTTCATGGGGGGAAGATATCATACTGGTTGGGTGGCTTTGAGGCAGGTTAAATTCAATGTCATTTTGTTACATTTTTTTTTCTTGGTTTAAAACAAACGTGCAATTTTCAAACAAGCAGCTAGAACACTTATTCCAGCTTCTAAACCATGGGATTTAAATAGTTACAACCTAGGTTACTCTTAATAACAGGTCACTTAGTTTTCAGACATTTGATTTCAGTTGCACAAGTTTAAATCTTCTGATGCAAGCTACTGACAGCTGTCCACAGGCCGCCGCTGGTACTGCACCCAGATTTTGACAGATTTCACAGGCAGGCACATTTTTTTGCTGTGAATATTCTGATGACAAATTCAGCTTTTTATGACATTGTCTGTTCATAATGATATCTTAAATTAAGTGACTTGTAACACCCAGCAAGAATATTGGATGTTTTATGGTGTTTTGTGCCGGTATTCTGCCTTTTCAGCAACCAAGAAAAAGGATTCACGACCAAATTCTGGATTTCTTTCAGCAAAGCACTGCTTTTCATGCAGTCTTCTTTTTTACTTGTTGGGCAGCCCAGTGACATGTTTCAGCAGTGAGGTCTCCGTTCCACCACTGACAACATGCATGGTAGATTTGGCAGCCATCTTTTCATGTTGCAAAGCGCGATTCCCATAGGTTTTGGCACGCATAGGGGTTTTGTGGCCATTTTGATAATTCTGGCACCATCAGCACACCGGGATGCCGCAGGGCAGAGCATAAGAGGGTTAATACATCCCACAACTATACGTTAGGTTTTGCTTTCATGAGTCATGTTACTCACATCCTCTGCCTGTTGATGGCCTCATCTGCCCAATTACTCTAATCATATGCCATAACTTGTTGCCATGTGCCTGCTTTTGCCATAATATGCCCCGGTACTTGCAGCATTTTCCAGCTATTATCATGATCTGGCCAACTACTAACACCGTGTTTCAGGTTATGGCATCATAGGCTCTGCTAATCACATGATTTGTCAGTCATTGCTATCATATTTGTCAGGAAAAAGCACTGGTTCTTCTGCTGATCCATAGCTCCCTGGAGGCACTGAAAGACACAACTTTGTTTATGTTTGTTTTCACATGTCAAGCTGTGTGTGCAGCCTTTTACAAAAGCATGTTTATCATCCATGACTTTTGCCTTGAAGCATCATTCGTTATCGGTATGTCATCGGCTTATTTTGAATCTGTGGGAGAATTTGCCTGCATCTGTTGCATCCCTGCTGCTATCACCAGCCAAACCCATTGCAACACACTCAAGCTCCTGCCTGCCCTTTCCAGTTCTTCCCAACTCTTTTGCCTCAATTGAATTTCATGCTTTTATACTGTACCATTCTGTATGACCTGATCATATGTCTCATGTAATACCCTGCATGTTTCTGTAACCTGTAACTGTATTCTTATCTAACAGCACCCAGATACCTCTGGGCTATGCGCGCTATACAAGTAAAAAAACAAAACAAGCAAACAAACAAACAAACTCCTCCAGGGTGGTCACCTGATAGACCATCCATCCTTGGTAAGCCTGATATCTGCTTTGTCCCTGATCAACAGTACGGTGAGAGGATTCTTGACAAGCCTAGCTACTGCTTATTCCTGGTGTCTCTCCTCAGTCCCAGTGGTGACACTGTCAATTGTCCTACGAGGATGGAAACTCGTCGGCCATAGCAGGCTGTTTCTGTCAGTGGTTTTGGTGAAGATCTGTGTCTCCAGGTTTGCCTCTTTCACATACACTTCTACATCCAAGAAATTGATCGTAGTTTTGCTTGTAACAGTTGTAAACTTAATCCTCGGGTGCATTTCATTCATCATGCCAAAGAACTCCTGTAACTCTTCTTCCGGTCCTGATCAGATACCGAACACGTCGTCAATATATCTCACAAAAATGGTTAGATGACGTAGCCACCATTAGGACACAAAGTCTCAGATCCCCAGTATCAATGCACTTTTTAGAAGCAAGACATAGCATTGCTCAACTTAAGTGTATGATCTTAGAACAAGTAAAGATGGGACCGAGAGGTGGTGATCTTCACAAGAGATTGCTCCAGAGGGAGATTGCTTGAATTGACCTTCTGGATTGCTTGAGCCCAAGAGGAATGAACTGTGAATTTGACCTCATGTGTTTTCTTTAATGTTTTCTTTTGTGGTTTTAATTGTTTGTGCTATGTTGCTTGCAGACTGTCATTATGAAAGTCGTGGTAATATTTCTCTCAAAAAACAATGTGCCTAAAAATGTGCATCATAGTACCTAGTACAGAGTACTGATAGCTAGATCAGAAATATGAGTCCGGTTCAGGCATTGAATTCATTTGAATACCTACGAATTTGGGGTCTGTTCAAAGTCAATCGATTTATTTAATGGTGATGTGTACTTTGAGTTTCCAGATTGTGAATGGCGAAGACACCGGGAGTTTAATGTTTAGTTTAGACCTTGTGAGCTATGCAACAGAATGTTAGTGGCAATTGTTCCGCAGGTTTGACACTGTATATAGGTCAGGGTGCTTCACATTTAGCATCCTCATTGAGGCCATTGTACAAGATGTTTGCTTCAGATTGATGTGTAGATCTCTTTGATAGTGGTGACCCATGGGAGGGCAGGTGTAACAGGCTTTCTGTATCACACCATGCTCACCTGAAGGTCTCCATCACTACCCTGCGGGAAGTTGGGGCCTGGGGCAGTACATTACTGCCGGGCGCCCCTCTTCTCGCCTTTGTATCACCATACTCTCCACTCCGTATTGGTGTACAAGAGCACGTCTCTATGTTTGAGACCAGTATCAATGTGTATCCACATAATTTATAGATTGAATGTAATAATCTCTCTTCCCATTTTTCGACATCCAATTAATTTTGAACTCAACCTGAGCATTAATCTGGTGTAGCGATGACCAGATGCCTGTGGGAGGAGTACGCTGCGAGCCTTTCGTTACGGGCGGCCAGTCCCACACCAAGATGGAGGTCTGGAGTGGACACGCGTATGCGCGCCGACTCCATGACGACCATGTAAACAGAGCATTTTCGAGCAGCGCGTCTTGGCGACGGGCTGCTCGATCGTTCTCGGAGTTTTGTGGTCGCGAGAAAGTGAGTACCTTTGTTGAGATACCCTGTGTTTTGTACGCACGGTGACGGGCGCGGTACACAGGGTGGACCCTGACTTTTAGAGAGCAGAGGTTTATGTCCTTAAACCCTATATCTCGAGCCAGCGTGCACGCTACGAGAATAGATTTTTCTAGATACCTGCACGATTGGCGTATCCCGCTGCAATTATAAACATCAATTAGTGGTCATATTAACTCACAACAGCAGTACTTCATTTATACCCTTATATCCTTTATGACAAACAGTATCTACTGCCAATACATTTATTCACACGGCATTAACCGTACACATCTGTTCTGTCTTTGCCTTCAGCCATTGCGCACTGGAAGTCACAGCCTATCACCATTCTTTCACCCGGGGAGAGATAGTTATCTTCCATCCGGGTGAGTATGCCAAGAACGTATTTACATCATGTTACAAGCTCACTCATGCCACAGAACAAATTCTGATTTTGCACGTTTGCACATTTATTACACAGGTTGAAACCGGTTTTTGACCATACACACAGGAATTAAGGTCAGTACTACACCTCCTCTTAAGAGTTACTGGTGAAATCCCTTTATTTTCCCATAAGACTAACTAGTATATCCCTCCTTGTTGTAGGAGTTTATGGACATTCATGAAACTGTAACATACCCCGCCCTGAAGAAGGATTGTTTAATCCGAAACGCGTCGGCACACATGATTGACAGGAGTGTGTTTATAAAACTCTGAGCGGAAAGAATTGTACTGCTCAGAAGGACAATCAAACCAATGTTATTCAGCAATATATGAATTCCTTGTTTAATTGAAGATGTTACAATGTATATAATTTTCTGAATATACCTCTGTACCTTTGGGGACGGTTTTTCAACCCCATCTACTGCTAATATTTCTATATGCTATATGTTTTTGTTGTTGACAATGTGTTCCCACACTATTAGAAAATATTGTGTTGTTAATTTAAATGCTTCTTAGTGAAACTGATATAAACAATACTTCTTCTGTTCAAATTCTGTCTCGTCTCAGTGTTGTGGCGCCTTGCTGGAGACAAGCTAATAGACAGAGATTTAAAACATCTTGATTAATGAATATATGATGTACTGAGTAAATGCTGATTGCATCGTAAGAATACTTACATTTCTGACTCTCGTGACCCAAAACCTCTCCGATAGGGAGTGGGATGAGACTCACGAGACTCTTCAAAATAACATTGGGGACTGTGTCCCATTAAGAGTGCAGCATAGGGCTACCAGCTGGCAACTGCTGGTGTGTGTCTAGTGAGATGGAACATGGAGCCACGCCATCAGCAGATGGAGGTGAGTGTCCTAAGAAAACACTGTAATGCAAAGTATGATGATAATCCACCAATGTGACCGTGCCATGAGGCAAAGCATGGCCCATTACACACACATGGACGCATCCCTGCCTACATGCCATCCTCAGCACTGACACACCCACATGCATGCAGCAAGCCAATGCCATACCTGAGACACACCCCACAAACATGGAAATGGCATGTGTCACACTGAACGCAGTCCACAACAGAAAGGCATGTCATACAGCATACACCACCTCAAACATGTGTGAACCTGACATATGCCTGCATGATCCCCCCATATAGCAAGCAACCTGAATGTCACAACTCCAATACCGAATCCCCTCAAATGTCTGGAACAGCAACAATACCAATGTATGCATGATGCATTTAGAACCATCACTGATGCCGTCCCTCTCTCAGTCCCCCACAGGCTCAGATCCTGACAGCGAGGCCCCGGACTCTGTGGCGCAGGCAACAACTCCCAGAAAGAAGGCCAGGGGCAGAGAGGATGGCAACAGGCCTTCTACATCACAAGGCCCAGGCAAGGCACATCTGCCACAGAAGGCGAATGCACCACAGGATGCAATGTCACTGTGGCGGCTAAGGGCCACTGCCACAGCAACAGTGGCCACAACAGCTGTATCCACTGCACAGGAGCCAGTGGCTGGTGGGGCCCTGTCCGCTGCCACCAGCTCTGTTGGGGAGGTGGCAGCCACGGCACCACAGAGTGGCAACAAGGTACAGAGCCAAGGCCAGGTGTGTGTCCCTGTGGAGGACTTGTCATCAGACCTACCTGCCACACCCAGCCCCCCACCATCACCCCAGATCACCCCAATCAACACCACCAATGACAGCACACAGGAGCAGTCTGGAGGGGAGCCAGGGCCAGGGAGCTGGAGCCCCACAGAGGACCCACATGATTTTGGACCCTTGCCACATGCAGCATCCATCCCCACTGGTGTCCGGGATGGGGAGCAGCAGATGGCACTGACGGAGCAGCGCCAGGAGCAGCTGACAGGACTAGTCAGACAGTTCGTATCTGATGGTGCCCAAGCAAGGCAGGAGGGCCGGGACAACACAGCCTCCATGAAAGTGGCCATTGAGGCGAGAACAACTCACATCTGCGAGGAGTTGGCTGCAGTGAGGCAGGTACTCAGCCGAATAGCAGATGCCTTGGAGGCACAGCGTCCTGCCCCGAGACTGGAGCAAGCGTGCACGGCCTCTTCTTCGAGCTCCACACAGAGCAGCCCCCTGTGAAGGTCTGCGCGCACCTTGCAGCACTCAGACATGCCGCCACCAGAGGCAGGAAGTGGCAAAAAAGTAGCAGGGGCAGCCTGAATATGGCAATTGATGCAGACACCTGCAACATTCAATTACACACCATGTGTGGGGGTAGGGGCATTGCTAGGGGGGGCGCAGGGGGCTATAGCCCCTGACCTTTTGGTTGTAGCACCGGATAGAATCTCAGGAGCTACAGCCAAAAGACTAGCTAGCCCCCAGTCCCAACAGTTCCGACATGAGCGTAGCCCCGGGTCTTTTCCAGACCTAGCAACTCCCCTGTGTGGGGGAGTTTAGGGGGAAGGGGAAGGGGGGATGGGGTGTGTGGGGGAGTTTTGGGGGAGGGGGATGGGGTGTGTGGGGGAGTTATGGGGGAGGAGAGGGGGATGGGGTGTGTGGGGAAGTTGTGGAGGGAGGGGGAGGGAGGGTGGGGTGTGTGGGGGAGTTGTGGCAGGAGGGGGAGGGGGGGTGGGGTGTGTGGGGGAGTTGTGGGGGGAGGGGGATGTGGTGTGTGGGGGAGTTGTGGAGGGAGGGGAGGGGGGATGGGGTGTGTGGGGGAGTTGGGGGAGGGGGAGAGAGTGTGTGTGAGGTGAAGGGTATGGGTACTTTGTACTTTTTACTGTTTAATACACCCGTTGTGTACTTGAAAAAATACTTGACTGGACATACCTTATTGTGTATGTGTCATTAATTGGTTTGCAGTGCATAGTGTCCATGTACTCCCACGCTCAGTGCCCTCAGTCCCACATTCATGGCACCCTCTGCACCCATGTGTCTCCGACGTATTGGCCAATCACAGACTGGTGCACAGCACGTCCCTCCTGTGCATCACAACCGCGATGATGTGCGACCACATCTTCTTCATCTTATTCGTCATCACCACGTAGTTACTGTTCAATGTCAGGGGGCAGAGGCACGTTCCGTCAGATGCACATGTTGTGCAGCATGACACATGCCATGATGATCTTGGCCACCTTCTCATGCCTGTAGAGGAGTGCCCCACCCGACCGGCTAAAACAGCGAAAACGTGCCTTCAACAGGCCAAAGGTCTGCTCAATGACGAAACGATTGTAGTCCTCTTCGTGCCTGTTCTGCGGGTTCCGGACAGGGGTGAGGAGCCACGTCTTCAAGGGATAGCCACTATCACCTGCAAGGTTGCAAAATAAGGTATGTGTTAGTCAGTTCATGACGGACATCTGTACTCATCACACATGCCTGCTGATATTTGTTGTTCACATGCACATGTCCCTGGTTGTATGCACACATTTTACCATGCCACAATGTGTACTGTGCCATGGTTTTATGGTGCGGATTGCGTCTCCAAGATGATACAGGGTGTACACTTCCTTGATGTTGCTCATGCACTGTGGAGGCATACAGCTGTGTTTGTTTTAATTATGTGATGTGTAGTGATCAGTATGATTTCATTACTGGCAGCGTTGGCAGTAGTCTCAGCATTATTTATCATTCTGCACTTATTATTCCCATGGTGACATGCAACGCTACTGTGGTGGTGGCCCTGTGACAAGCAGTGTATTCCCTTGGTGGGATTGATTTGTGCACTCTCATGGATGCTTGTCCTGTGTTGTGAATTGCTGTGGACATCTACATTGTGCATACTCACAGCATGTTGCTGGATTGTGTTACGGAGGGTGAGATCTGATGATGGGTGGTGGACATGTTGTGGGATGTGGGCTGGTTGTAAGTTAGGCATGTTGTAATTGGTGTGCAGCTTCCATCATTGCTATGGTGATTGGTTGTCATGTTCAGTTTGGGATGCTTTGGGGCACAGTGTTTTGCGATGTGGACATTGTGCTGTCACCACAACAATGACGCCATGGTGGTGTGTGCATCTCTCCCCCCATTACACTGCCATGTGCCTGTCATGTGACTTACCAAGCAGCCAGGCATGTTGTCCTGCATGTCGCTCCATGTAGCGTGATAGCATGGAGTTGCGCAGGACCATTGAGTCACGAGTTGATTTGGGGAATCGGGCACAACAATGTGTGATGATCTTGCTGGAGTCACATACCATCTGTACGTTGATGGAGTGATGTAGCTTACGATTGCGGTATACCACCTCCGTGGCATGCTTGACCACCAATTCAACATGGGTGCAGTCAAGTGCACCAATACAATGTGGCATGCCTGCCAGTGCATGGAAGCCAACTTTCGTGTCAAAGGTCTCCTAGGCACTCCGTGGTAGGGATATGTAGTTCCTTGAGTGCTTCAGGAGGGCATCAAGCACTTGGTTCAGCATGCGAGAAAATAAGGGTTGTGAAATGCCATGCATGTGCCCCACTGTGTGCTGGTAGGTGCCTGTGGCCAGGAAGTGGAGCACAGACACTACCTTCAGTAGAGGTGGGATGGCGGTGCGTATTTCAATTAAGCTGACAATGTCGTCGTGTATCATGTCCACAATGGTGGTGATGGTGTCCCGGTCCAGGCGGTACAGGGTGTGGATCTGCTCAGGGGTTAGGTTGAATGGACTGACTCTGATGCGAGGGATTGGGGGCTGCCTGCGTGGTATCACTGGCTGCACTGGTGGGGTTTGCTGGGCCTGTCTCACCCTCCTTCTCCTCCTGCGTCTCCTCTGTGGTGCCTGTTGTTGTTGTTGTTGTTGTTGTTGCTGGTGTAGCAATGCAAGCATGTCCTCCAGGCCCAATTTTGCTACTGGAATCATTTTGGTGTGGAATGGGGTGTGATGTGTGGGTGTGCTCCTTTTCTGCTGGCCAAGACCATTGCCTCCTCCTGTGCTGATTGTGTGCACCTGTGGCAGTTGGGAACACTGCACATTGCTCTTTGCGGGTGGTTCGCCATGCCGGTAATGCCGGCATCCCGGTATCCCTTATTACAGCCGTCATGATACCAGTATTTCCATGTCTGCATGCCTTGTGATCTCCTCCGGTTTGCACCATCCCGGTAATGCCAGCCCGAAGGGCCACATGCCCGCGCGCATGCCGGAGCGGTATGAGGTGCCGGTAATCCCTTATCGGCATCATTTTTCCATTACCTTCAACCTCGTAATGACCCCCATGGACTCAGTTGAGCTCCTGCCCACCCTGCAGCTTGTTCACCTGAACAACAGTGGACCTTGCTAATGGCTGGAGAAACAACTCACAGTATCGCCACAAATGCTTGAAGTCCTCCAGCTTGTTAAACAGCATGCAGATCTGCAAGTAACATTTGAAGGCGCGAAATACATACAGTTTCCAGAAAATCACCACACTCTCCTCAAGTGGTGCCACTATTTAAAAGTATGTGCTGTCCTCTTGGGCGTTCGCACACCATTCCTACATCTGAGACAGCATATATTTCCTTACTAAAACCCAATATATGAAATGGCAAAACCATTACATACTGTCTACTCTAGAAGAAATATCACTAAACACATCCATTGCATGCATTCGAAAGTTATGTAGTATGGGGAAGAAATGGGGAGGGTTTGGGTAATTGGATTTGACATGACAGGTTATAAACATTTTCAGGACCGAAAAAAGTGACAAGCAACCTGTTTTTCCTCCTGCTCTGTAATTTCTAGCCGGAGGCTTATTGGGCCAACAGGTGGAATTAACTCAGCTGGGGGGAGTGGGCTGAGAGGTGTGCCTTCCAGGGGGCTGGGAATCAATGGCCCCATGCCCTACGGTTACAGGGATCGCCCTTGGGATGGGTTTGGTGTTGCAGGCCTCATGCAGACTCACCAGTGTCCCTGTAAAAAAACACTTTGAATAATATCTGCCAAAAGCTGGTCTTATTCTGTGCGGCTTTTGCCCAGTTCCAGCCGGCTCCGTGAAACAAAATGCCTGCAAGCCCTTCCTTTCCGAGATCAGCTGCACCACTATTGCCCGAGCTCTTACTGGCTCCAGACTTGATTATTGCAACTCCCTATTTGCGGGTACTAGTATCTGCAATATCAACAAGCTGCAGATCATACAGAATAACACACATCGAGCCACCCTGAACTTACCAAAATAAGACCATGGGCCTCATTACGGGTCTGGCGATAAGAAATCGTAATTACCGGCATGCCGGTACTACCGTGTGCGTGAAGTACAGCTGCTGGAAACAACGGCTGATTCTGTGTTGGTGTGCATGCACATTCCGGCATGCCAGATACAGTTGCACCGGCATGCTGGTAATTATACCAAACATCCCCCAAAATGCCAACACCACCCTTGGTGTCGGTGACTCCAATAATCGCATCACGCTCCAGGTTCCACCGGCACCGGTAACAACAATGCCGATATTACCGGCACCAGAAATACAGTGATCACCAGAACAGGAAATCGACCGGCGGCCATTAATAAAACACAATCCATTGCAATCCTCAGAGCACAGGACTCATACACATATCCTGAGCACTGATTTTGCCAAATCAAGATGACCTCAAAGGTACCTGCAACCCAGAGGTGCAAGCCACGCTTTAGCGAGGCAGAACTGAACATGTTGGCAGGCACCATTGTGGAGCATGCCGGCCAACTGTTCTCCACAGACCTATGCAGGCAGGCACAGCTGAGAAAAAAGGCTATCTGGGGGGAGGTGGTACAGAAAGTTACTGCAGTTGGTACAACCCCCCGCACTGTGAGTAACTGCCACAAAAGGTGGGATGACCTGCACTTGTGGGTGCACAACCTACTGTCGGCCCAGCACACCCTGGGTTTGGCCACAGGTGGTGGCAGCGCATCCCCCATCCACCTGCAGCCCTGGGAGGAGACCTGCAGCAGTGTGCTGCACCTTGAATCCATCAAGGGAGTTGGTGCTGCGGAGACCGGAGGCATGACATCCAAGGAGGCTGGTGAGTACACGTAACCACAATGTCGCATCAACCTCCCTGTCCAGCCTGCACACACTAGAGTTGCAAAACACATCAAGTGCGTTGTGCACAACACCAGTACAGCCCTGTTGGGCAACCCCACTGCAACCAGGTTGCACACAGCGACTTACACCTTCACCCCAAACCTCACTCATACCCCATTCACACATACAACATATCCAAGGAACCCTGTATCAACAACATAACATGCTCCTGCTGGCTCTCAGACACACATCCCCTGCCACAGCATAACTTGTGTTGTTCCCGCCATGCTAGCACAGGCACAAAGTCACGTCAGTGCCAACCACCTACAGCACCCACAAATGACCAGCGTCACACACCAAGGAAACATGTGACTCCCTCGTCCCATCCAGCCCGACCCATGATGCCAAATTTCCACTGACACAGTAAGTGCCACAGGCAGCAGGCACATGGGAACAACATCCATGGCACAACCCGCCACAAAACAACATCATACAGTTTGTGTGTCACACCCCTAACATCCTACCCAGAAATCACAAGTACACCACAACAGTATCTCTGGCACAGCACACACCATGTAGGCACATCACACATCCACCTGAACAGTATCCATGACACAAGCATGTGTGCACCATGCCATGTCCCCCGCCATGTCCCTGACACAGCACTGTCATCAAAAAGTCAAAGCATTAATGTCTGTCCCATCAATCCACTCACATCACTGATGCCCTGCCTTTCTGACTCCCTCAGGCACATCATCTGGCAATGAGGACGGCCAGCCCAGTACATCAAGGGGCGCCAGGTGTCGACGCCAAAGAACCACTACCACCTCAACACAGGACTCCGCAGCCTCAACAGGCAGACATCCAAGTGCTACACCAGCTGCATCCCTGCAGTCACCACAGATCCCTGTGGCACCTCCACACCAGCTACCGCAGATCCCTGTGGCACCTCCACCACAACCACCCCAGATCCCTGTGGCACCTCCACCACAGCCACCGCTGATCTCTGTGGACCTCCACCACAGCTTCCATAGACCCCTGCGGCACCTCCACCACAGCCAACACAGATCCCTGTGGCACCTCCACCACAGCCACCGCAGATGCCTGTGGCACCTCCACCACAGCCACTGCAGATCCCTGTGGCACCTCCACCACAGCCACCACAGATCCCTGCAGCACCTCCACCACAGCCACCACAGATCCCTGTGGCACCTCTACCACAGCCACCACAGATCCCTGTAGCACCTCCACCACAGCCACAAGGATGTGCATATGGGTGTCTTGGAGAGAACTCAGCTGACAAGGGTGGTCTCGAAACTGACAACAGACCAGAGCATTGATGAGGCCCTGCAATTCAGCCCCATGGGCCCAAAGAGCCCCCAACCCTTCCACATGTGAGGGATATAGAAGGCCGTCTAACCGGAATGGAGCAACGCCAGGATGCACTCACATCCCTGGTACAGCAGCACCTTCATGAGGCACAGCTAATGTGAGAGAGCTTGCAGGCCAGTTCCAGGCGAAATGCAAGAGCACTTGGTCAATGCACACATGCCATAGTTCAAATGTCATGGAGGATGAGGGAGGGCAACAGCGCCATGTCTTCAATCACTGAAACTATGGCCATGTTGCTCCAGGCCTTCCTGGACTGATGGCCATACCACTTGCTCCCTCAACTAGCACAACACCAGGGAGTTCAGTGCAGAGGTGGTGCTCCATGCAGCTGTCTCGCCCTGCACACAGCCGCACATCAGAGCCTAAAAGGAGCCTCAAATAGGCCATGGACCCATAGTTTCCCTATCTGTGACTCATGCCAATGTACATAGGAAAACAGAACAGGAGTTGGCTACATACAGTTGGGGAGGGGGAAAGGGGTGGTGTAGTTGGGGAGGGATTGTGGGGAGGGATAGTTGGGGAGGGGTTATGGGAGGGATAGTTGGGGAGCGGGTGTGGGTAGGGATAGTTGGGAAGGGGGTGTGGGTATGGATAGTTGGGGTGTACAGTATTAGGAATGTAGTCATTTCACATTTGTACATATTTTCATTTCACAAAATATAGTTGGTGTTGCAAACAGAATTGATTATTCAGTGTGAGTGTTTTTATTCATGTTCAGTGCCCAGTGCCCAGTGCACTAGCTGGCCTGTGCCACGTGTGACAGGTGATTAGAAATAGTGCTGTATAAGTTCATCTCGTGTGACAGGTCCATCTATGCCATTACGATGCTGTGCAATTGCCTGATCATCATCACTGTCGTCATCAGTCTCTGGTGGGTGCATGTCCATGTCGGGGGGCACGGGGACATTGCGCCTGATACACATGTTGTGCAACTTGGCACAGGCAAGGACTATCTTTTCCACCTTTTCCGGGCTGTACATCAGTGCTCACCCCAATCTGCTCAGGCAGCGGAAACTCGCCTTTAACAGGCCAAATGTAAGTTCAAAGGTGCCCCGAGTACGTACGTGGGCATGATTGTATGCCTGCTCATGGATGTTGTGTGGTTGCCTCACAGGGGTCACCAACCAAGGCATCAGGCTGTAACCAGCATCACCAGCACAGGGGCAACAGAAAGTGTACAATGTAATTCTTCTGGACATGTCATGTTGGCACAGGCTCTATAGTGTTCGTTTGCGTCGACAGACATGCACATGCAAAATGTCGTTTAGCTAGCATATGCCCTTTTTCAGGTACCTGAAATACATTATGTCCAAATGTGTGTGGGTTGTGTGGTCTGCAGTGGCATTCACTTGGCCCATTCACAGACACCATGAACTCTGACCCTTTTAGTACAACTGACACAAATTGATATGTCATTATTGTGTTACAAAGAAATAATAAGATGTCCATGTACTAGGGTACTTTTAGATTTATAATGAGATGCATGTGTGATTGTGTGGTTCTAACAGGCAGGGGACCTGGACATTTGGTGTGCTGGCAAACGCTGTTATGTGGGTGGGTGCAGAAGTATTCTCTGGCTGTGCATCGGGTGTTGTGGGTTTGCTTGACTGTGTTAGTGCTTCTTGTTCTCAGTTTGTTGTGGTGCATTCTGGTACATATAGTTCTTTTGTTTATAGCTATACAGAATTGATGTTCTTATGCATGCACTGGATCTAGTTCCTAAATTGTGACATGCCTGTCAAAGCATTGCACTCAGGCATGCTATTACTGTGTTGCACCTTGAGTGACACCTGTACACTTTCACGTAAGACAAAGTAGGCACTTCTCAGCTTTCATTTAGTAAATGTACGTGTTGTACTTTTGCCACAAATAATGATCTTTGATCTTATTCATGGTCATCCTTCCCCTTTAACCTCCCTATCCGGCCCCTCTGCAATTTCATGGTGTTTTTGTAATTTTCTGAGCACAGAGAAGTGGGATGAAAGATGGATTGAAGCATTCAATGTGCACATGGCCTTGTAGTTAGACTCACCCAGCAGCCAGGTGAGCTATGCTGTTTTCTCCTCCCCACCCCCCGCACCCACATTCAACTGTGCACATGGCTTTATCATTAGACTCACCCAGCAGCCAGGTAAACTATGCTATTTTATACACCCCCCACATTCAACTGTGCAAATGGCCTTGTAGTTAGACTCAACCAGCAATCAGGTAAGCTATGCTGTTTTCTGCCCCCCCCCACCACATTCAACTGTGCACATAGCCTTGTAATTAGACTCACCCAGCAGCCAGGTACGCTGTTCACCGTGACGTGTCATGTACCGAGGCAGCGTGGAGTTGTGCAGCACCATGGAGGCGCGGGCTGAACCGGGAATTCTGGCACAGCAATGGGTGATGATGTGACAGGCATCACACACCATCTGCACGTTCAACGTTCAGTGAATGATAATGTTTTCTGGTGCCATACACAGCCTCTACAGCATGTCTGGCTACCAGCTCAACATGTGTTCCGTCCAATGCACCAATGATGTTAGGCATGCCTGCAAGGGCATGGAAGGCTATTTTCGTGCCATTAACCTGTTCTGCTGTCCTAGGTAGTCTGATGTGATCTAAAACGTGACACAGGAGTGTATCAATGACCTGGAACAGGACACGAGAAAAACAGGGTTGCGATATCCCCTGCAGCTCACCAACAGTGTTCTGGTATGTGCCTGTGGCAAGGAAATGTAGCACCGACACTACCTTGAGCAACGGGGGGTGGCTGTGCGGAAATGTATGAGGCTGATCAGGTCATCATGAATCAGGTCCACTATATAAATTATGGTGTCCCTGTCTAGCCAGTATAGGGTGTGGATTTGGCTTTGGCTCAGGTTTAAAGGTGTGGCCCTTAAGCATGGGATTGGTGGCTGCCTGCATTGTGCAACCGGCTGGACAATGGAGATTAGCTGGGCCATGATGGCCCTCCTTCTCCTCAAGCGCCTCTGCTGCAACCTCTGCCTCCCTGCCTCTTCAAGTAATAGTCCTGCAGGCATGGCCTCCAGCTCCAGTACTGCTACTGCTACTGCTAGAATTGTGGTGTTGTAAGGCATGTGGGGTTTGGAAGTGGTCCTTTTGTGCTGTAGCACTGCACATTTGTACCACCTGTGCTGAATTTGTGCACTTGTGGCATGTTTCTACGCACATGAATCTACTTAACGCCTGGTCCGCGATGCCGGAGTTTCCGGCATCATTTTTACTTTGATACCAACATGTTTATGCTGGTATTTGTGTGTCTGTGCTGCTCAGAATGTGCACTTACTAACACCATGGCGGTATGTCAGGCACGGTGCCATGTGTCCTGCAGATACCGACAACAGTGTTGCCCGATGCAGTGTGTCACTTGCGGTGCCGGTGTTACCAGCATCGCAACTCAGACTATGCCGGTCTGGAACTACCGCCAACGCTATTTCCGGAATGGCATACTTGTAATGAGGCCCCCTATCTCTTCAGCCAGAAAGAAGCTACACTGGATGCCCATCCGAGAACGCATACTTTTCAAAACAGTGGCCATCACACACAAATGTATCACCAACACTGCACCCAGATATCTATCCAGAAAATGTAACATCTTGCAGTTAACAAGACCTACACACTGAGCCTACACATATCACCTCTGCTTCCCAAGATTCAAATTGCAAAGATCAGGAACTCGTAGTTTCCCAGTCTTTGCGGCACATAACTGGAATACTCTACCACTGTCTCTAAGAGCAGAACATTCATAATGGGCTTTCGTAAAAAACACTTGAAAACCTGGGTTTTTACCTTGGACCTGAAACCCAGAGGCCAGACATCATCTCTCTGAGCCCATCCACCACTATGTTCTATCACCCAACCAACCGCATTGCTAAAATGTCCCCATATATACCTATATAGCTATGTAACAAGTTTATGTTTCCACTTTAAACGCTCTCGACTACCTAAGAAAATGTTTGTAACTTGCTCCAGCGCCTTGATGCTCAAGGTCTTAGCTCACTATGCAAATGAATGAATGAATAAATAAATAAATAAATAAAATCATTACGGGAATAAACACCAACTTCTGTTTGTTAGTTTACTTCATGTGACACGTAATGCAAATCAAACTTATTTTTTATTTTTATTGCAACTGTCTACCTGTCCCTAGCCTACATGGTCTTTCTTACTTGTGTGTAAATCACCTTCTACAAGTGTGTATATATTTATTTGTCACCTTTAATGAGAAGCGATTCCAACACGTTTCAGTCCTGATTCAATTCTGGGCCTTTTTCAGGGGAATTTTAACAAACTGGGATGAGAAGTGAAAAATTGTATTTGATTTGTTTTGAACGCTTGCACAGGAACTCAATAGACTAGAGTGAACTACAACTAGGCGTGAAGAAGAATACAAAATGAAAACGAATAGGAGGTGTAATCAACAGCACAGGAGAGTTTTTTAAGTTATACGAAGGGAAGATAAAATCCTAACTTGCCACTACGCAAAAGGAAACTATTGCAGAGTCAACAAGCAAGCTCTATGATCATCACAAGACTTCAGTCTACTGTGATTAATCTCCAATAAAATCTTCTGACTGCAGTGCTTGTCTAGGTTTGTAAAGATTTATTTTTCTCTTCTAAGCATTTGGAGGCTAAGCCATGTAGACATTTAGAAACTAGAAAACACACGTTAAATGAAATCCTGTGTAGAGGAGGAGTGAAATACCCATAACAGAAGCCCTGCCCCAATGTTGCCTATATGTTGGGAACTGGAAATTGTGACACGTGCAGTACCAGTGAGAATGCCTGTACCACAAAGAATCGTTGAAACAAGGTATCCATTAAGAAAGCCCTATATGCATGCATGAAGAAATAACATTCTTCTTGAAGAAGTCCTGGAAGAAATATGAAAATGAGTGAAAAAGAAGACTGGTGACATCACGCAAATCAGAACTGACGCACTCTGGAAAGATATGTAAGATGAAAGAACATAAACATTCTATAAGATCTGAAGAGTAGGTGTTAAAGATGAGCAACATTTCGGGCTCGAGATGAAGATGCTCATGCAAAGAAACGCTGAAGAAAATGCAAAATCAGTTTACACTTGTACAGACACAGTAACGCAAGTAGACAAAGTGATCTTAAGGCTGGCTACATAGTGAACAGTTTGCGGCAATGCGCCAATGTATAAACATAGGAATGTATAGAACCTGGATTTTTCACGATGCACTTTTGCAAGGCTTGAAACTCTGTGATTGGAAAGGGTTTTTAGTGTGGCTCAGTTGGAAAACAGCTAATGGGAAGGAGAAATTCAAGAAAGGATTGGCTGGCCCAGCACGAAATATTGAGGCCACCATGAGCCTGGTTGTCCATCAAGTAGTTACATGAACGTGAGAAAGAAACAAACTTTTGTTTGAGGTGGAATGGAAAAACACTGAAGGCATCAAGAGTTCATCATTTAATAGTATTATATGCAGCAAAGAGCTCAAAACTTGGTCTCCAGTCACATGGTCTGATGAAAATAGACTTTGGGTCGAGCTACACCGAAACCAGAAGATAAGAACATGCCATACTCACTTTAGTTCTGAGGCACAGAGATCCTCTGCTATGCCAAGTTCAAAGCCTTAATTAAATGGTAAACGGCAAGAGTGATGATAGATGTTGGGCTAAATGGGTGGGGAGGCATGACCACGCCAACCCTCCCTGCACCTGGAGTGGTAGCCTGCATGCTGCTAGCGTGTGGAATATTCCAAAAGGGTGCACGAGTTCCAACCAATTATAGAGGGCATGTATCAAGAGAGCACTATTGTTTGTGTAACCAATGACTCATTGTGTATTTTATGACAATGAAGATGACTTGTACTAGAGGAGGGCTTAGTTGTCCACCTGATGTTAGAGACCCAATCACAACCCCTGTAAGTATGGAAAGTATACTCAGATGTTCCTTGAGGGCCTATCACATCCACACATAGGTTTTTGTAGTTTGCCACATATGTTATGTCAATAGTGATGAATTTTGACTAGAAAAGTTATGTTTTTTATGAAATGTATTGAGAGCTTGAGCGAATGTCGGATGATGTCCATTGTAACCTCCCTGTTTTAGACAATTGCAAATAAAACAGAACAAAGTTTTGCCAACTTCCTGTTTCGGTTTTGATTATTGATATTTGAGTAAATTCTGCATTACCATCCATCTCTAAGTATTGCTACCTCGTCTTAAAGGGCCCTAGGTCTATGGGTTTACCTGCACTGGAAGACAATGAGGAGGCTTCCTGGGGAGGGAGACCAGGTCACAAAGAGTGAAGCCATAAACAAGTCGGACATGATATGATATGATATGTAATTTATAATGTGATTAATGCCCAGAGGCTTCCAAGGCGAGTATGTTTCCCCTGAGCTATTCTCCTGCGACATCAGTATTTTAAACTTGCTGAAGACGCTGAATCTGACAGTATGGAATTACAAAATATTAGGCGTTTGAATAAGCCAGCGCAGGCTTTATCAATGACCCCCACAAAAACAGAATATTACTACTTTGGAAAGAAATTGAGAACACAGTGAAGCAGGGGATGTTCATAGAAAGGGGCCTTAGCCACATCTTTGATTTGGGAGGAATGGTCAAGATGAGCTTGCCAAAAAACTCCCAAATGTTTAACTTTATTAAAACATAGGAGACGGGAAGACAAAATAGCTTAGGGGGATAGGTAGAACAGTTTGATTATTATCCTGATGCCTCACGCCGAAGAAAATAACCCTTTTTATTTGGACTTAATGGAAGCCCACTGTGGACCATCCATGTTCCATCTCATATGAGCTACAAAGTAAGTTCTTAACCTTGTCTCTGTGACCCTTAGTTCTAACATAAACCTGTGTATCATCGACATATGATAAAAGTAGATCATGCTACAAAGTTTTTTTTTAAATCTGCAAAAGAGGCAGGATGTACAAGTTGAACAAAAGTGGAGATAGGGGAGAACCCAAAGGGATGCCACAGGAACCTGCAATGTGGGAGGGATAAAATGGCATAGTCTATCTCTCTGAAAAGCATTGTGCAGAAAAGCCATAAACCAGCCAATGGCTTTAGCAGCAATACTAGCCACTAGAAATAGGCAAGATAGAAAGATAACATGGTAACAATATCAAAGGCTGCAGAGAGGTCAAGCATTGCCAACAATGTGAGATGAACCTAATCTGAATATTTAAGAATATCATACCACACTGAGACTAAGGTAACCTCAGGTTTCATGGTTGGCTCCAAAACCTGACTGACTAAGGTTGAAAGATCCCATTTGTTTTCAAGTGTTGTTGGGGCTGAGAGGTAACAATTTGTTCCAAAATGTTACATGTCTAAGGGGCACAAGCTGACAGATGATAAAACGTTAGGGTCCAAAGAAGATATTTTTTAACAATGAATTAACAACCAATTTCTTTAAAGCATTAGGAAGAGATCCTTCAGGCAAGGATCAATTAATACATTCAACCATAGGTTTACCACTAAATTGGCATAGTGGCTGGTAGCCAAAGCAGGTAAGGCATTCCCCAGATGGTAGATAGGTCGGAGAGTCTTGACAATGAGAGAAGTGAAGAGAGAGGGATTCAATATTTCGAGGCTATTCCAATTGTTTCTTTAATACTGGAAATGTTTGTGATCAAAAACAATTCAGGTGCATCACAATATTCCTGTGAGTTATCAAGAGGCGTTTGCTCACATTTAAGAGGAAGAAAATAGTTAACAGTATGGAATAATTCCCTGGGCATATTTGTGGCTAAGAACATTTGACTTTGAAGAAAAGTCTTTTTTTGCTTTCAAATTAGGGATTTTATAGATTTTGAGAATGTTGCTGAAGCCAGCGAGGATCTTCATGGAATGTATATTTTTCCAAATGTCTTGGTCTTACACACTGCAGGTTTAAGCCAGGGGGACAACCAGAGTAGGAGTATGGTGTTGCTTTGCTAACTTGGCGATGTCAACAGAATCACAAAGCTTATGAAATGTGATTTTGAGAATGTTGCTGAAGCCAGCGAGGATCTTCATGGAATGTATATTTTTCCAAATGTCTTGGTCTTACACACTGCAGGTTTAAGCCAAGGGGACAACCAGAGTAGGAGTATGGTGTTGCTTTGCTAACTTGGCGATGTCAACAGAATCACAAAGCTTATGAAAAGAATTCTGCCTAGTATCAAACAAGTGAGAGAAATTGATGATCTTTTGCCTAAAACGCCTATGGATAAAGAGTGTCATTATTTATTTCCTGTTCCTACATAACGTCTCAGGGATATTTGTTTCTGATTGTGAGCAGATGAAATATACATATTAACTGTAAAGAATGTAATGAAGGGTTCAGCGCAAGAGATTTGCATAGTGTTAACCAAGTTAAGGGGTAGAACTCTGGCAAGAATCTGCTCTAAGCAATGGCATTTCACATGGGAGGGTGTATTCATCAAAGGGGGAAAGTATGTTTGCATGAATTCACATCAGGATTGCCATTCCAATCAGTCCCTAAATTCACTTAAAAACACATGTTTTTAGGGTCAACATTGATACCAAAATTGGGAAGGTTCAATTAAAAGATGATATCCTGTGTTAAAGGAATATGGTGAAGTTGCCTTACTTTCAAAGAATTTTGGGTGTCTTATTAGAAAGCGTCATCTCTCTTGCAACACTCCTTAAGTCACCTGGCTGATGTAGGGACATGCAATAAAGAAGTGTAAATCCTCACAGTGTAATAAATGTGAGGATTTATAGAGAGATGCCCTCATCACACATTCCACATCTGGCTTCCCTAAGTCTGCAGACAGCACAGATTCATTGTGGGCAAGGGTATCTCCAAAGCAAAGTCTGAGTAATTCTATGCTGGAGGAAATCTGGGATGACACAAAAAAGAAGGGAGATGAGTTGGTATGCACACTACCTCTTCTTACTAAATTATATGTTATTTAGTTTCAAATCGATACAGTCCTGTTTGTGGAGGGCAGGGCTGTTCTCCATGGATCTACTTATGTCAACGATGACCAGTGACTGCTGGCAATTTATCTTTTTTTCCCGGGTGCATCACACAGAGCCACCAATGCTGTCTAAATGGACAGGGTAGTGTCATACCTATCGATGAGTGGGGTTCCGTTCTGTATTGAAAGGGACGCATAAGTACAGGACAGTGTTAGGAGCAGTGCTTATGATGAGCTGGGGTTCCTACATCTGGGGCAGAGCGCTGCCCATGTCCTCCTCGGGTTTCTGAATCTAATCCACGGGAACCCAGTTGCTGTGTTTCACCTGAGTTTAGGGCACCTGTGTTGCAGGTGCCAAATTAGTTCAAATTGTTAACACGCATGTTCATGCATTGCAAGGCAGGAGCCTGTCCACTTCATATCCTCTCACCCATAGCTTTTGGAAAAGAATGAAGGTAGGGATGACTGGATGTAGATCACCCTAGGAACCAGATTGCTACCATATCACTTCCTGGATAAAGATTAGTCTTTGTTCCAGATGTGGGCTCTGAAGTCACCCTTTCAATTTCCCATGACATTCTTTGAGGAAATGGATGACTAGTGGGGCTCTGATGGTTTTATTTCTGATATAACCCCTATGTTCCATAGTCGTGGACATTATCGTTCTCGTTTCATTGCCAAAGTGTCTTTTGTGGCACGGACGTACAATAACTATAGTGTTGCAATTCACTGGAGTGTATTGACACACTACACAATTGCCACATGGCTAGAGGTACACCCTCCTAGAGATGCACTATACCTTTGCAAGAGTCCGTTGCTTTTCAACGAATCCTTGTCTAGCATCCAACCCCGACCATAATGTTTTAGAGCTCTTTCTTTTTCTAAAGACCAACAGGGACCGTTTCAGTTTTTTGGGGCCTTTTTGTGTTTGGAATGACTTGCTTTCCAAAGTGTTCACACACGTGTTTTACTGATAATGTCCTTCCTCCTTCCATCTAATCGGGTGTCTCAATTGTTGTGCCATCTAATCGGGTGTCTCAATTGTTGTCCCATCTAATCGGATGTCTCAATTGTTGTCCCCTGCCCTTTTTTTGTCTCTCGATGAATATCCTTTCTCTTAGAATTTAATGAGAGTTCAGAAGGTTTTTCTTTATAATGTGTCTTCCCTGCACTGTTGATATTAGGACTCCGAAGTTGACAGCAGGTCAGGTTATCCCACAACTGTCTTGGATCTAAACTAGAATAGTTTAAAAGTGATTTCCTATTGATTGGTTTGGTGTGTGGCTGTATCTTAATGTCTCCAGTAGCTGCACAGGTGGTAACAACTAAATAATGAATGTCAGCTATCCATGGGGCAGGTGACTTTGAACTGAGGGCTTCTTTCCTTAAGCCATCCTACAAAAGCTGGGGCCTCCTCTGTATCCCTGCCTCAAATGATATTGGGTCTCAATGTATTGTCACCAAAGGGTAATGTGTTGATGGTTTCCGTTGGATAGATGTTGCTCCCCTCAAAAATGTTCTTCGTATAGATTCTCAATTATGGAATCTATATTAGCTCTCAGGGCTGTACCCTCTTTTTGACTGTTGAATTGACCTGTGAAGTGGAAAACGCTCTTGGTCATTGTCATTCCCTGCATCACAATATAAATGTGTGAATGCATTGATATACATCAGTATGTTCGTCAGCAAAATGGTTCGGCAGTGCTTCAGTACAGGATCACTCTAAATCTGCTTTGCGTAGCCGTTCCCCACATTGAATGTGCACCTTCACCAGACTTAATAAAGGTGAATCTGGAATTTCGCTGCTGCGATCTGAGCGTGATCTGCAGGTCGTAGGTTCGAATCCGGCAAGGCCAACTCAGCCTTTCATCCTTCTGAGGTCGATAAATGAGTTCCAATTTCAGTTGGGTGATACTGTATGTAAAATATGTGCTCTGTAAAGTTTTGGATTAAGGCGCTATATAAATAACACATCATTATCATTAAATATTTTGTTATAAATGTGAGGCTGTATGCTTCTCCACGATTTGTCTCTCCATCAGGTCAACCCTGATTTAAGGAGGGTTACAAGAGAGATCAATGTTTTCTAAGAAAATTCCATGGTGACTTCATGACAAAGCAGCTGCATGTTTTTGATTGATGTTTCTTAAATCAGGTATCTGTTTGCTTTTTTAGGTTTGACAACCCAGTAGCGTAAAAATCTCCTGAAGAAGGTCCAAATGTCAAACATGACTAAAGCATGCTGGAGCCGTTCCTCTTTCACGGCTATGAAGAAGATACACACAAATATTTTTTGTAAATGATGTATTGAATTGGTGTTTGTAAAGGATTTATTTGTTGGTTGATGTCACGTCCTAACGAAACTCCTGAAGAAGACTTCTGTAACCCCTACACATCGTTATGTGGGTGGGCCTCAGTTTGGGCCATATGTCATGAAAGGCACCGTTAGGTTAGGGTAGGTGGTGGGGCACAAGAGAGGTCAAGGGTGAGGGTATAACAGTTGGCATGTAAGAAGATAAGGAATAAAGACGTGTTTGAGACCTGATTATGCTCTGCATATTCTGTTGCCCTGTTGGGCTAGTGGCAGTACTGTTCATGAGCGAGAGCCTTTATGTGCCTACATCAAGGCTCTCACAATTGACTTGTTAATAGTGATTTATATATGATTGCAAAATAGTGAAATAGAGACTAATTAAGAGCCTTGATGGACTGTTGCTATACAAGTAAAACACTTTTTTGATGTTCATTATATATCACATGCATGTTTATTGATTGTAAACTAACAGACAGAATAGGACATTGCTGGCCATGACTACCTGGTGCCGACCACCCGCTATCAGTCCCAGGCATTCACCTCTGTGGTCAGGAACGTACTAGTCTAGCTAAAAGATAAATCGTGGGTAGATTTTGGAAGGTGTATGGGGTGTTTGGTATAACATTCTGGCTGCAGCTAGAAAGCTAATTAATGTAATGACAGATTGATGCTGGTCTGATTTATATGTGACATTTTACCAAGACACACCATTTTCAAGCATCTGCCCTAGCGGCAAGATATGGCATTTGCAAGTGTCTCTACCAGGATTTGTGTAGCATTGCCTAGCTAAGCATTGGAGCTCTGCTGTCCGGGAATTGGTGTCTTGTAGCCTGCTGGCTAATGTCTCCTGAGGTTTTTAAAACACCTCAACCATTTTCTTTTGTGCCAATTCTGTCCCTGGAACTTGCAATCAACTGCCAGACGAACACTGATGAGGTTCAGTGCCCAGCACATAGTAACCGAATCATTCATTCATTCATTCATTTATTAATTTAATGAAAGAAGTAGTAATTCATTAATTACTTCGCAAGTAGGGATGGGTGAAAAATTCCCAGCCAGAGCTGAATCGGCCTCTAATTGAATTCCGCTGACACGGCAGAATGTGTGGGGTGCCCACTTTACATTTTTGCTGTGGTCAATCAGAGCCATGAATGTAAAGATTACAGCCAATTAGAAGCCTGGCCTTTTTTGTGCACTCTTATTGGCTGAAATGTCTGCCATGTCAGCCAATCGGAAATCATAGAACATTCAGCCTCCTCATTGTCAGAAATTGAATAACTCTCTGATTGTGTGGACTTTTGTGCGATCACAGAGGCCAAGGAATACAAAATCCCACATTGCACACTGCAGGCAGAATGGCAAAGAAGGATTTTCTCCCATTATCACTCTAGCAATGGACGACAGCCATTCTGCTAAAACATGGGCTATATTCAGTGGTGTGGACACATGTTCTGAACTGGTTTACTGGTTCTCCCTCATGCAACTCTTTGTTCGGTGCAAATATTTTCATGGAGTTGTACCAGTTAACTTGTGTTGAGGTGTCTTTGCTGCGCCTAGGCAGCCCTAGTCCCTTTTTAGTATTCATTATGCTCACCTACTTTAAACTGAAGAAAGATTGTCACAGCCAGGGTGTGCTGAGGGAGCTTCCTAACAAATCTAAGGGTGTATTTATTTAAAAAAGGAAATTGTGCAGTAGCACTCAGTTTTGCTAATGGCAATAAGCACCGAAAGAGCGGGCTGTCTTAGACAGTACTAAGCCCCTCTTTATGGATAATCATTTGCTCAGGCCCTTAACTCGGGTGGTGGTTTACGATTGGCGAAGCTGTGTCTTGCCTTCTTATTCTTGGTGATAGATTTTATCCATCAGCAGTGATTATCGGATATCGAGGCTTGAGCCTCATTACTCCATCCTCTCGGGTTGAGTATGTAGTCGTGGGTTAGGATTCTTCATGGTGTGTGTGAACTTGTCACAGTAGGGCTAGTTTCCCAGGGTCTTCGCCGTGATGGGCCGCAAGTAGCGGTCGATTGACTAGGCTGCCTGACCCTGCACCATCTTATTCTCTAAGTCTGCAGTAATTACAGAGGGGCTAATGGATGGAATTTGATTCTTTTGTGTTTTAATGCCTTCAGTCATTGAAGGACAATGCCTGCAGAGGGCCTATGTGCCTCATTATGAGTGTGCCGGGCCGGAAACAATGCCGGTGCTGTCCCGCCCGCCAGGATCATACATGGGGGGCGGAACGGCACCCGCCCGCAACGTTTCACGGAAGCACCTGCACCGTTATTAACGATGCCGGTGCTTTCTTGGTCCCCAGTCCCATGGAGTGCTTTTGGGACTCCAATGGAATCGGGACTTACAGAAATATCGGTGCCTCACTTTCCGGCTGCCAGGGTCGGAATAACCTGGTGTTACTGGGAACTCAGGCACCGGTAAAATTCGTCCTATGTAAGGATGAGGCCCTATGTAAGGAGGAGAGGGGAAGGTTCTGTCTGTAGTTGGGAGCCACCTGCAGAGTTCCCCTCCCACTGCAAAGCCAAATTTAAACCCTGCCTAGACCCCGGCCTACTTGAAGCGCTGCTCCTGTTGATTTCTAGCTCACATGAACTTTGAGGCCAAATTGGTGCCATGTATTCCTTGTGGTTAAAAGAGCACTGACATTGTAAACTATGCACACCAATTTCAATTCGTCAGTACCACAGATAGGAGCGGCAACGCTACAATAGACAGACACCAGGATGTTGTCATTAAAGGTGGTGACCCAAACAAGTGGTGGTAAAAGGCGTTATAGCTTTACAGATATTACAGAGATGATATTTCCTATTTTCTCACAACACAATGCCCCCCAAAAAGGATAGACTCCACATTTCTTTAAAACGAACATTATATTTGAAAGTGTATCACATTTAATAACTTTGTTCTGTTTTCGGTTTCTCCATCACACCCATGACTGATGGTACCAGGCCAGCAAGGCCCTTCTGACTCAACTGCCACAGCGGTGGCTGGGAAACCACATGGCAAAGTTTAAGATTTCCATGACATCATTTGATCAAAAGAACAGACTTGCTTTTTCTTAAAAAACAAATGTCCCTTCTGGGAACTAATGAAATTCTCTCTGATAATGCAGTGCTAAATATAGCGCGTTCATGTTTACAAATGCTTTCACTGACTTCAGGCACATGTTGATCTAAATGCATGCAGTAGTATTTGATTTTTCAGAATCGTGCTTGTTTCTGGAGGAATACCTATTGTTAAAGTGGCTGAATAAAGGGTATTCAACATTCATGTTTCATGCGGTCTGCTTGATGCATTCCATTCATTCCCTCCTCCGAGCTGACAACGCCTATGTGAAAAAGCGACTAATTCGTTCGTCCTGGACAATGCTTTAGCTCTCTGCCAGAGCTCATTCAGCAGTATCGAAAGGGGTCCTGGTATCATCGCTGTGCCATTTACTCCATGATGCAGAAAGAGTGCATTGCAGTGAACGCTCTGTTATGTACTCAACCATTTCATAGAAGCTAGTCCCACTTTGTATGTCACAACGAGAGTTTCAGTTGTTTCTAAGGGTGACTTTCTTTCCATATTGTTTATACAAAAATGTGTTTTAACTTGTGTGCTGCTTACAGTGTGGTTAAAGACTATAATAATGAAGCGTTCATAACCATCTGCTGCTACCAGGGTCGGATTGGCCCCTTAGCCTTTCGGCTCGTGGCCGGGCCAAAATCATCCCTGGGGGCTGGTGACAGGTTTCTGGCCATGCCTGGGCTGGTTTGGAAGAAGAAAAATAGATTTTTTTTTCTTCCAAAAAGCCTTTCCTCCTTCTTAGGGTGATAAATGAGTACCAGCACAGGTTGGTGATATTGTATGCATATTTGTTCTATAAAAAAGAGCTTATGCGTAAGTGCTATACAATAACATATTATAATTTGGCCTTGGTCGTCTGCTTGGATTCACAGTAATTTAGTTTACTTAGGAAAAATGCTATGGGATGCCACTTCCTGTTTTGTCAAGGGGTGAAAGGTGGTGTGTCATCGCTTCCCGGGATGTCACTTTGGGGTGGGGTCAAATCACATGACTTCCGGTAATGTCATTAGAGGTCAAGGGTCGTGAGGCGAGGGGTGGGCCACGTTTTTGAGGCGAGGTCTGGGCCACTTTATTTTGGGTGACCGGGCCTATTTCTTGTCCCAGTCCGACCCTGGCTGCTACATGATGTAGACAATGCAGTTTGTTGGGCCATTGGAGCTCAGCTAAAGCAGTATTTTCATGCAGCCATCTTTGAATGATAGGGCTCACTTGGCAAATATTTAGCTACGTGTGCGTGTCAGCTCTCTGATAATATTTCTGTTCAGTGTATGTTTCCCATGTGTGACAGCATGTAATGATACCTAATTGTGAATGAATCACTACATTATAATACAGGAGACCATTTTCACTTACAGATGAGTGTTTTTACCTCGAAAGTCTAATTCTGTTCAGCATAAGGCCAACATGCCAAATCTGGACCTTCAATGTATGATTTGAAGAACCCCAGGTCACTGGAGGATTACAGTAAAGTGTGACCAGTTTTTGGTTGTTTGATCTTTAAACTTAAGGGAGCAAACAAATAAAGAAGGGAATCAAAAGAGGGTGGTACGTCTTAAAGGGATGGTCTAGTAAAAAAGTTTATTTAAAAAATAGATAGGCAACATAAAAAAAAAAATACTAGCATTCTCCGTTTTAAAACTTCCTATGTTACATTTTGAGCTATTCAAGCTCAAAATTCGCAAAAGCAAGCACAGGTGCGCAGCCATTTTGTGAAATGGAGGCCCTCCTGTGCTGGCTTTTGCTTTTGCGGCACTAATGAAGGAAAAGCCAGCCAGCTGTAGTAAACAAAGGCGACCGCTGGGTGGCTTTCCCTTCATTAGTGCTGTAGGCGGAGGACAGGGACCGGAGACCAGAGCAGGAAAGCTGCAGCTGAATCTCGGTAAGTGCTATTTATTTTTTTTACAAAAAATAAGCACTAGCTGTGGTTTTTTTTCTAAGTTTTCCGGGCTGGAGGAGCTTTTGAAGCGACCGCAAACATAAATACAACGTTATTGTGTTGGAAAACGCTGCGGTTTTTCTTTCCAAGTTTCTCAGGCTCCTCCGGCTCGGAGGAGCCTGAGAAACTTGGAAAGAAAAACCGCAGCGTTTTCCAACAAAACCGCGTGTGTTTCTGCCTGCTGTGGCTATCACTTTGGGTCTCCGGTGCTCAGGGGAGCACCGGAGACCCAAAGTGAAAGCCACAGCAGGCAGAAACACACGCGGTTATGTTTACATGCCACGTAGTGTTTCTACCTGCAGCTGATTTCCCATTTGGGGCTCTCGGGCTCCAAATGGGAAATGCTAAATGCTGCGTTGTCTGCCTAAATCTGCTTTCCCATTTGGGGCTCTCGGGCTCTCCGTGGGGAGCCCGAGAGCCCCAAATGGTAAGGCAGATTCAGGCAGAAACAACGCGGTTGTGTTGGAAAACGCTGTGGTTTTTCTTTCCAAGTTTCTCAGGCTCCTCCGAGCCGGAGGAGCCTGAGAAACTTGGAAAGAAAAACCGCAGCGTTTTCCAACACAATAACGTTGTATTTATGTTTGCGGTCGCTTCAAAAGCGACCGCAAACATAAATACGTTTTTAAAGCTGCGGTTTTATTTCTAAGTTTTCCGGGCTCCTCCAGCCCGGAAAACTTAGTAAAAAAACCGCAGCTAGTGCTTATTTTTTGTAAAAAAAATAAATAGCACTTACCGAGATTCAGCAGCAGCTTTCCTGCTCTGGTCTCCGGTCCCCGTCCTCCGCGTACATCACTAATGAAGGGAAAGCCACCCAGCGGTAGCCTTTGTTTACTACAGCTGGCTGGCTTTTCCTTCATTAGTGCCGCAAAAGCAAAAGCCAGCACAGGAGGGCCTCCATTTCACAAAATGGCTGCGCCCATGTGCTTGCTTTTGCGAATTTTGAGCTTGAATAGCTCAAAATTTTACATAGGAAGTTTTAAAACGGAGAATGCTAGTATTTTTTTTATGTTGCCTATCTATTTTTTAAATAAATTTTTTTACTAGACCATCCCTTTAATTGAATACATGTATATATAGCTTACTCCATTGAGGAGGAACAAAATCACTAAACTGAAAGCTACAAAACATTTTCTTAAAAGGGGCTAATTTTAGTGAACCCTTTATATTTCAGGTCGAGGACCGCTTACGTGTAAACCTACATTTAAGCAGTCCTCTTTGCGCATTATTGTTTACATGCTGTGAATGTAATGCACAGAAACTCTGGTGGCTCAGGTTTCCATGCATTTTCATTCCAAAACCTACATACAATCTGAAATGCCGGCTGGCATGTATGTGCATGAAGGAAGGCAACTAGATAGATTTCTGTGGTGCAAGTGCAAAAAAACATGTACATTCCAGAGGAATTCAAAGCATCACTGCCTGCCTCAAAATCGGAGTCGGACAGGGATGCTGTTGGATTTGTCTATAAGAGTGTATATGATAGGTGGATTGACCCTCCCTTGTCTATAAGAGTGTATATGATAGGTGGTTTGGCCTTCCCTTGTCTATAAGAGTGTATATGATAGGTGGTTTGGCATTCCCTTGTCTATAAGATTGTATATGATAGGTGGATTGGCCTTTCCTTTCTGCGCCCAAGATTCCTGAAACAAATCCATCAAAATTGCATGGGACATAGAAGCATTTTATTCTTCCTTTTAATGCAACCAAAGTAGGGAGTACTTCATTTGTACCATAAAAAAGCAATGAAAGTTCATGAATGTAGTTTTAAGGGACACCCACTACTTCTCTAAAGACAAAAATCATTCACCAAATTAGAAAGCACTTTTGATGCTGTGGTTATAAAACAAAGATTGTGTTCAGCTCCAATGTAATGCAATTAAAATGCTTAAAACCTCTCTTCAAGATGCGTAATCGATTAAAGTAAGAATAGAAATATACTGGAGAACAGATTTCACAACAGATTTTTGCAACAAAAATGATTACTTTGTATTTTTTAACTTTAGTTTTATTATTTTCAGTACATACAAAACACAATCACGAACTCCCTCCTCCCGCCTCGCCCCCCCCCCTCCAAGGGATCAAACATTACGTATGGTGTTCATGTACATTCGTTTGGTGTAGTCTCTCAACAGTCCAAACCACTCTGCTGTCTTGGGCTATGTGGCTTTTGCTTCTCCTTCGTGCAAATTCTCTTTGGTGTACTCCTGTTTTAGCTCAAGGGCCACGGAGGTGCCACCATTCCAATATTTCACACAGTCTTCCAGCCTGCCCCTCATATGACCTCCCCCATAATGTACGATCCTTCCGGGGGCTCTGCCATCCCTCGACACCTCTTAGCTTCCCTCAGGTTGACACAGTGTGACCCCCACCTCCCCTCTCTCCTGGCTCTTTTCCCCTTCCACAATGCTCAGACTCCGAACCTCAAACATATTCTGGGAGAGCGTATTCCATTCCAGCACATCCTCGCTCCTCTCATGCTGACCTCTGTCCATTGCCCTATGCCAAATTACTGTCTCTGCCGTGGCCCATCTTCGTAGATCCGCCCCCAGCATGCTTCCACACTTGGACCTCCTGCCTGTATCCAGCCCATTGCTATCCTTCTTTTAGCCAATATACGGATGAAATATTTCATTTTGTCATATATGCTCCCCCTCTTTTGCCCCTTGGAAACATCACTAATAAATATGCTTCAGACTGCCACCCTCTCATGTCCACCCCTCCCCATGCCACTCTGTCCACTATCTGTGTCCAGAACCTCTGTATAATTGCCAAGTCCATAACATATGGAGCATTCCTGTCTCCTCGGCCAAGCATCTCAGGAATCCCTGCATGTCCGCCCCTGGAATTTGTGATATCCTGTGTGGTGTCATATAAGCGTGGTGCGTGACGTACAGTTGGATCAGCCTGAACCTAGTGGTCCTGGACACCCTCTTCATGTAGCGGAGTGCAGAGCTCAATTTTTCATCTGTAAGATCTCTGCCTAAGTCCCCCTCCCACCCCTTTCTCATCTTAGTTAGCTTCGGTCGCCACTTGCCCATCAGCAGGTCATATATCGTAGAAACCGTACAACCCCCCCTCCGTTACATCATACATGGTTGCTAGTGTATCTTCTTGCTCCATCCCAGTCCGTACCTCGGGTCATCTCCCTACAATCCCTTTTGCCATACACATATATATCAGGAACTGGCCCACCAGGATCTCACAGTGTTCTCTCAGGGCCTCAAATTCCTGTAGCTTTCCTTTTTCCATTAAATCCCCCACCATGGCTACCCCTCTTACTTCCCAGTGGGTTCTAACCACTTCCTTCATTCCGGGATGCTTATTTACTAACCCTGCCAATGTAATATGCAGGGAATAGGGGTCTATCGCTCCAATAAACCTCCGCGCTCTTTTCCCGCTAAATAGTATGCCTCAAAATTAGGCACCTTTATCCCACCTTCGGCCTGGTTACACTGCAGAATTTTCAAAGCTATCCTGCATCTCTTACCTGCCCACAGAAACGTCCTGAGAGCTCTGTCAATCATGCGGAAAAAGGCCACAGGCCCATTGTATGGAATATTAACCAAATGGTACAACAGCCTAGGCAGTGCAACCATTTTGATCAATGCTGCTCTACCCGCCATGGACAATGGCAGATCTTTCCAGAATGCCATGCTCTTCTCAAGGCCCTCCCATATCCTCTGCGTGTTCCGTGCATGCGTCTCTGCATGGGGCATGCCAGATGTCTAATCCCAAGTATCTGAACACCCGATGCTTCCATTTTATGGCCAGATCTGGTAACTGATGTTCATCCAAGGTCCACAGGCCCCCAGTGGGAATAGGCTGGATTTATCCCTACTAACTTTAAACCCTGATAGCTCTCAATACCTGTCCAACACTTCCAATATATATGGTAAGTTGTCCCTTGGCCTACTTAAGTAGAGCATCATTTCGTCTGCATAGAGCGATATTACATGCCTCGCCCCTCTTAGCGATATGCCAGCTTCCCCATATTCCAAGCATAAATATATCGCCAGTGGCTCCAGAGCCAAAATGAACAACATGTGGGACAGAGGGCAACTTTGCCTTGTACCTTTCTTGGGTTCCCAGCACCCAGAGATATGTTTCTCTGTTCTTACCCTCACCCTTGGTGCCGTATATATCAATCTTACCCAAGTCAGAAAGGCTCGTCCTATACCATAGTGTCCCAGCATGGCATATAGCCAATCCCACTCGACAGAGTCAAATGCTTTCACTGCATCTAGAGAAGCCACTGTGCATTCCTCCTGCATACCGCTAGTGCAGTCAATTACATGTTGCAGTCTGTGCATGTTCCAGGTAGTGTTCTTGCCCGGGATGTAACCGGTTTGGTCTGTGTGCACCATCCCACTTATCACCTTTTTTAATCAGCGGCAATCAGGATTTTGCAATCAGTATTTATCATGGAAAGGGGTCTGTATGAACTGCATTGCACAGGGGGCTTCCCTTGCTTTAAAATTGGTACTATCATGAATTCCCTCAGGCTCTGTGGCAGTCTCCCATCTTCATATGCCTCCTCATACATTTCCAACAGCTTGGGGACCAGTGAACCCGAATATTCCCTGTAGAATTCCCTAGGTAGCCCATCCACCCCTGGCGTAGTCCCATTAGGCAGCACCTTTATAACCTCTTGGATTCCATCAACCATCAATGGTGTGCGTGCCTAGCAGTCCCACCGGCTCCGGCGTCAGGCTCAGCAATGGCAGAACTGACAAAGCCTCATCCACCTTTGGGCAGTCAGCGTTCCATTCTCACTCGTATAGGGATTCGTAAAATCCAGCAAACACAGCATTCACCCCAGCTTGTGTCCTATGCATCTCCCAGTGCTATCCTTTACTGAGCAGATTATTTCCCTTATCTCGCCTTTGTGACATAGCCACGCCAGCAGCCGTCCCGTGTTATCCCCTTCGCCATGCAGTCTTTCTGTGGATCCTTCATAATCATTCCCATTGAGCTATACACTGCTGCTTAAGTTCCATCAGGATGCCATCCTCAATATTCTCTGCTGCTTGCCTAAATTCTGCCTTCTGTCATGCTCTGCTTCTGTCAGGTCCCTCATTATGACTTTCCTCACCCTACTCATGTGTCCCATTGCTTCTCCACTCACCACAGTCTTAAAGGCCTCCCATTACATACCCACATTGTTCACACTGCCTGCGTTGTTCTCAAAGAAACCCATTATACTGTCTGATATCCGATCCCGAAACACATCATCGTGCATTGCTTCTGCCTGTAGCCTCCATGTTGAGATAGGCGGTCTATATGCAAGGCCTTGCCACTCCATGGTGAGGGGTGCATGATCTGAAAGGACCCTTGATAGAAACTCAGAATGCTCAAACTCCCCCAAGGTGTCTTTCACTGTGAATAAATAATCTATGCGTGCAGATACCCCTTGCGATGCTGAATAGTGTGAGTGCCCCCTTATTTGTCCATGTTCTGACCTCCGACCATTCTCCAATTTTAAGTGATCTATCAGCTTCGCCAGGGATTTTGGGGTTGGCCTCACGTTTTCCCATCCAATCTGTCTAGCGCCGGATTCATTGTGCAATTAAAATCTCCACCCCATATCCACATTGCACCACGATATGTAATAAGTCTTGGCAACAGGGAGTCAAAAAAGATGCCCACTTTGTGATTGGGTGTGTACATGCTAACCACACACACCTCCCAGTTTCCTAGGGAGCCGTACACTAAGACCATACTGCCCTTCACATCATTCTTTGTCTACAAAATTTTAAGGGGGACCAAGGGCGCTACCCAGACCGCCACCCCCCCAGCATACAGAGAGTACAAAGAACCCACCAGTGTTCCTCCCCATTTCTTGCCCAGAGCATTTTGTTTGTCCCTTGTGATGTGCGTTTCTTGTAGTAACACAATAACCACTTTCTTTCTCCTCAGATATGTGAGCACCCTCAATCTTTTGATGTACCTATTTAAGCCCTGCACGTTCCGGGTCATTACCTTAACACCAGTCGCCATGTTCACTAGTAGTCCCCGCCTCTCTCATCCCACGGGCCTCAAACCCTCTTTTGTTTCACGCCAAATGTTCATATCCTCCCATCCTATGTACACAGTAGAGGAGAGAAAGACTATCATCCCTCTCAGGGACAGCTTCTGAGTTTGTCCCTTGGAGTTGAAACTGAGAACCCTGTCCCCTTTCCCGTGAACACAGCCTTAAGAAAAACCATAACACATGCATTGTTTGCATAAACCAAATTGGCCCAACAATACTCTGATCATTCAGGCCCGACCGCTTCTCACGTCCCCACTTCCCAGTGAGCAACATGCAGCAGCGATTGCCAGGAACCAGCACTCGTAGAAACTAAAATAAACTGTGTGAGTGCAGGCTTTGCCAGGTGTCTGGGGAGTGCTGTTCACTCATCCAGTTTCTTCAGGACGACTTCATGTTTTCAGCTCATAGATCTAGATACTTGTTTCAATAACTGTGTGTTCTCCATGCTGTTGCCACCCTTCAACTTGCTCCTCTTTCATGGATAGGCGATATTCCCTTACTGTTCATCCAGTCCTGTGCCTCTGTTGTAGATTCAAAAATCCAAGACTTTCCTTCGTGCACCACTCGTAGTTTAGCTGGATAGATGAGCATATACTTAATATTGGAGCAGCGTAGCCGTTCTTTGACAGGGCCAAACTGCACTCTGTTTCGTTGTACTTGCAGTGTATAGTCTGGGTATATGGCCAACATCGAGGACGCTCTTTGGATAACTCCCCCACCCCTAGAGAATGCCAGTATGCGTTCCTTGTCTTTAAAATTCAACATTTTTGCAGTTATAGGTGGGGGTGGCACCCCCGGTGGGGATCTCTTCGCAAGGGATCTATGCACAGGTTCCACCGCGAATCCTTGCATCAGTGTTCCTGCTCCTATATCAGCATATTCTCAACATACTCCATCACATTGCACCCTTTTCTCCCCTCCGATAGGCCCAGTATTGGGATATTGTTCCTCCTTGCTCGCCCTTCTGCATCTTCTACTCTCCACTGCTGCAATTTCAGTCTGTCTGTTAGTTGCGTTACATTCAGCGTATTATTTCCTATGTTCGCAGTAGTCTCCTGCACCGGTGTCTCCACTGTGCTCAGCCTTTCCGCTATGGAGCGTACATCTTGTCGCAACAGACACATATCAACAATCATTGCGTACATCTTGTTTTCTAACGAGGCTTTTACGCCTGCTATTGCTGCCAGTATTGTACCCTCGTCCTACCGCGGTCCTTGGGCACTACTTTCCGCCAATGTCCCTGCATTTTCAGAGTCTGGGGCACTCCCCTCCTTCCTTGCAAAGTCCTCCATCATCAACTGTTTGTCCTTCCCTTTATTTTGTTTCCCCGTCATGTGTGCAGTCCCTTGTGCCGTCTTCCGCAGTCCACTATCACTGTTTTCTCTCTGGCCTCCTTGTGTTTCCTGCACCTTCTTGTCCCTGCTTCACACATGCTCCAGCAGTCTTATCCCTGGGTGCTTTTCCACTGCTGCGTGCAGCCAGGTCTTCCTGCCCCTAGCTCAGGCAAGGGAGGAGAAAACGTGTAGTTTAATACAGCATGGGTCACCTCATGAAGTCCAAATTGCCTCTCTGCACACTTGCTGCCCAGTTCCACAGGTTGCCAGCCCTGCTTATGTGGGGTACTTCCCTCTTCCCTCGTCTATGTCGTCTCTGGCACAGCACTCCCTCCATGTGCTGAAAGTACTGCCTCCCTCTTGGGGCCGAACGTCAGTGTGCCACCGGCCATACCTCTCAACCTTTTTTGATACCAAGGCGGGTGAAAACCCAGAAAGGCCATAAACATAAAAGTAGGACTGCCGTAAAAACATGAAATGGCAGTCCTACTTCTATGTCGCTGACCGTTTATGGGAGGGGGGTGGGGAGGAATGCTCCCAGGCACAATCCTCTCATTGGAGGAGAGCGCCAGGGAGGGGAAGGGGGAAGAAATGGGGGCGTGAAAAGCATGACACTTGCTTTTCACGCCTCCATTCGCACAGGAAGAGTCGCGCCGGGACCCGATTTCGGGATCTCGAAATCGGGTCCCGGCAAAAATATGAATCGTAGCTCCCACCTTTGCCAAGGCGGGTGAAACAGATGAGCTGGCGGGTGGGCGGGTGTGTAGATGCTTTGGCGGGTGACACCCGCCAAAAGCGGGTGAGTTGAGAGCTATGCCACCGGCCAGCACTGCCTGTTATTACTAGCGGGGGTAGGGATGTTGCGCGTGTGTCCCTCTGTGCTTATATGCCTCCTACCTCACTGTTTCATCCCATTTACCACCACACACCCATAGCTCTTGTCCGCCTTGTAAAGGGCTGACTCACCCGCCAAGCTTCCTGCACGCCCATTCATTCCAATGGGCATCTCACCCGACAAAAACAAAATCGGGTGATTTCACCCGCCTTCACGACACAAATGGTTGAGAGCTATGCACACCACGGGATCTTCCTCTCTTCCCTGTGCTCTGCTGCACTGGGCACGGGCGGGGTCAGGTTTATCCGGGTTCCACTTCCCTTTCATCCCGGTCAGGTTCTAGGAATTCCCTCAACGATTCCCTCAACGATGACGGCTCAGGTGCCTGGATTCCTCCTGCACGCCACCCGCCATCATCTTCTGCCGGCCGCCATTTTCGTTTTCGGGTGCTTCTACACAGGTTCCTGTTTCCAGCGGGGAAGCTATCAGCCGCTTCTGCGCAGCTCGCATTACCTTCGCCCGGCGGGCTGCAGCTTGGCGCTCTGCCTTCTCCGCCGTCCTTCGTCACTCGTGGTCTCACCTTCACTGGCCCAGCACAGGCAGGGGGGCGCCCTGATCAGGCTCTACGAATGCCCTCAATGATGACAGCTCAGGTGCTTGGATTCCTCCTGCACGCCCCCCGCCATCATCTCCTGCGAGCAGCCTTTTTCGTTTTCGGTGCTTCTACATAGGTTCCTGTTCCCAGCGGGGAAGCTATCAGGCTCGGATGTCAATCATCCTACTGCCTCTCCAACCGTCTGCACAGGTTTTATTTAGCTGTTAAGCACTTTTAGTGCGTTTAAAAAGGATCTTTTAACGGATCTTGCGGGAGCTTCCCGAAGTCACGTCCTCACACCATGGCAGTTGGCTCCGCAACCCAACAAAAAGGATTACTTAATATTTCCTTTAAAACATGTCATGACATGTGTTACATGCCAGAGAGGGTGGATTATTTTTAACTATCAGTGCCTTCTGATCTTCGGCAGATCATATATTTGCTGCTCTTGTATCTATGGGTATGAAAGGAAAGCAATCTTCACTTCGAGGTGGAGGGATTCATAGCAGTGCACAGCCTGTTAGTAGGCATGATCGCTCAGTTGGTAAAGTGCTTGCTGTTGTGATTTGTTTGTGCTCATCAGGTCGCAGATTCGAATCCAACGCCCACTCAGCCTTTCATTCTTCTGTGGTCGTTAACTGGGTATCATTTCCGGTTGGCTAATCATAACTGCAAGTACAAATGTTCCCTTTATTGTGCTTCGGCTAAAGTGCAATGAAATAAAAAAATATTATTGTGAACATGGGCAGACAACATTAACACCTAGCTCTTGTTTTTCATGAGAAGGAAAGGAAAAGAATCAGTACTATTAGACGGATACACTAATGACAGTGTACCTGGGTGATCTTTGTCAAGGAATGTATTCGGAGTTCTAGGAATGAAGAAGTCAGCAATCGACACAACAGCAGCCAGTACTGGGGTTGGAGGATTTAATTACAGTGCAACCTTGTGATCTTTGGCAAATGGTGTATTCAGTGCTCTTGTTTTGCAAGGCAGGGAAGGAACGCTAGCCATCGGTCCTGGAAAGTGAATGCATTTTGTGCAGATCAGATTTGTAATCTTGGAGAAAATAAATGTAACTCAGAGATTTTACAGCACATTGTGAAACACGATACACACAGCAATGTTGTTTCCTGTAGGTAGGTTGCAGCTCGTGCTCATCCACCATTCGCAATAGCATATTCAGCAAATGGGGCTCTGCTTCTCTTACCTTGCCCAGGGCCCAGAGAGAGTGTTTGCCTGTAGGCAGGCTCCAGCCTCAGGGATTGCACACTGGACGAGCCAGGCTTCTTCTTCGTGCTTTGCTGCAACTTAACATGACTCGCAGTGCACCATAGCCACATTTGCAAACTGCTTGCTTTCTTCAAACTGGGAAATGCAAATGTTAATCTACAGGTAACTGCTTGCCAGCTGAGAATACGAGGCTTTGAGGATGTCAATAGCATGTGTGTTCTGTTGGCCAGAGACATGAAGTATACCAGTTGCGGTGCCAGGTTTTGATGTCGGAGGGGCAAAGTGCTACTGAGGGGTGTGCTGCTGCCACCCGGTGGGCACGGCGCTCCGGTCAGTCTGAGAGGGGTCAGGCCAGGGGTCACTAACATTTTCTTAATTTTGTGGGTATAACTAGGAACTGTTGATGCTTAATATTCAAGGAAAAACTGGCAGAGTTTTGTACCCTATACATATTTAATTTATAAAACCTTAGACTTCTACAAGTCGCATCTATTATCAGTTACACACCACACATTTGTTATGGAGGGAACGTCCAATTCGAATTTAATTTCAATTTGGCAATGAAATCTAGAGATCTGAATCAGATTCATCCATCAGCAAGGTAGATAAAAACAATGCAATAAACATTCTTAAGCAAGCAGTATACCATACGTGCTGGTGGTAAGCAGGGCAAACAATACAAAACCACAGACTGCAATGAAACTATGTTTTAATAATGGTCCTAGATTCTCTGACACAAGGTTGTCCGCCTGGCACAAACAAGCCGTCATTTGTCCAGACATTTCAGTTTAAAATAAAATACCCTGATAATATAAATACCAATATAAAACCAGATTGGGAGTGGGACTAATAATAACATTTTGTACCAGAAACAAACATATGGATCCTCCTGAAACAAAGCTAAACATTAGCAAACAACTTTAGCACAATTGTATACATCTTTTGTAAACATTACTTAGTACCAAAAAGCCAACATATTGGCCAAACACTTGAGCTGAAAATAAATATCCCTAACATCAAATGCTTGTTGCATAACAATGACTCAATAAATACACACAAACATATACATGTAATGAGGATGAAACTGTTCCTCCAAATGCAAGGTGAGAATGAGAGTGTGTCCCATGCAGCTGTAGGCTACGGAAGGCTAAAGTGCTTGAAGATGTTTTGCTGTGACAGATAAGGATCAAGAAGCCCTCTGTCGAAGCAAAAAAACCTATGGAGCATCTGTGCTACAAAGCCTTTCTGCATGGTTTCATTGAAGCAAATGTCTGAATTACGTTATCAAAGTTCACTGAGTCAGTCAGGTCTCTTTCAATGCTTAGGAAGGCTAAATGTCTCTACACCCATTGTTGACCGTAAGTAATTTTTCATCAACTGCAGCCTCCTAAAACTTTGTTCTGTGGTGGCACTGCTTACATTCAAAGTGAGAAATATACTGTACAAATTATAAAGGTTTAGGTACACACCCTGCATATCATTGGCTATCCAGAAAGGCAGCACATTGTTTATTATTAACTGCTGGTTGTCAGAGAATATTTCCCCAATCAGTGCACAAAATAAGAATATTCTTCCATAGCGTCGGGCACAGAGACATCCCCTGCATTAAATGTCGCCAATTCTTTCAATGCGTCAGAATTATCTGAGCTAGTGAAATGTTTAGGATCCAGTGCTGAGAATGTATGCACAGTATCTCTAAAATCTTGAAACCTCACTGTCATCTGAGCAACGAAAGTATCAACAAGAACATAGAAGTTTTCTACTTTTAATGCGTGCCACCCACTCTCGAAAGGATTATCATCTGCTGCTACATCATGAAAGCTTTTCTTAGCCCTCTTCCTTTTTTCTTGAAAGTGTGTTGATGTCCCACATTCTTCAGCCATGTTTCTAGCATTAGTTTCAAACCGATCAAATATATCATCTGACCAAAGCTTCTCTAGTTCCTTGCAGCATGACACAACCTTGCGTTCTGCTTTTCCTAAGTCAATACTTTGCAAATATGTTGACAGTGTATGCACAGTTTGCAGTACTTTGTGCCAAACACATATTTAAGGTTTCAATTATGTTCCAGAGCCCCTGTGCATCATCCATTTAGATTTGGGATGCATCCAATGGATATTCGGTGCAATGCTGTGCTAATTGGTACAACCTTTTGTTTCACAGACTCTACTGCCCTTTTACGACTAGCCCTTCTAGTGTCAGATGGCATTTTTAATGTCTGGCTGTTTCCTGTAGTCCATGCTCCTGTTGCTCCTCATGCAGAACTTTCAAATAAGGCAGACTACCAGTAAGGAAAGTGTACACTGCTGCCTCAAGTGTACCAAAAAATAACGTTCCTTTTATACATGACTGTGCGGCATCAATCAGCACAAGGTTTAAATTGTGTGCACAAGAGTGAACATATATAGCTCTGGGCAAGACTTCTTTCACAAGCACTTGCAGTCCAGCAACACATCCGAACATAGTGCTTGCACCATCATACCCCTACCCACGGATTAAGGAAACATCAAGTTCCAGGGACACTGAGGTCGATGCCAATCGTTTATAAAAGTCTGCCGATCCCGCTCCAGGAAGTTCAGCAAATGTTACAAAAGGTTCAGCTGCATGACCATGACCAGATGATGTACCATATCTAAGAGATAAAGAAAATATATCAACTCTTCTGACATCTATTGTAGAGTCAACAATGACACTATAGAATTTGGCAATTTTAATTTCTTCAAGGATAGCGCGCATTGTCTCTTTCATTAGTGTACTAATGAAATCATTCTGGATGTCATGGCTCAAGTGAGTTTAATTCCGCTTACCATGAGCAATATGCTGTGCCAAAACATTGCCATACTTGGACCTTGAGTAACTCCAAAAAATGTCCTCCATTGGGCCTACTTCCCAATCCTGCATATTCTCTGTGTCCACAGAGAGGCATCCCTTGCTTGCTGAGATACAATATAGCACTGAGGAGTCGCCTTAGAATACCACAATTTTCTCTTATTCCATTTTAGCTCATTCTAAATACAGCTATTTGTAGCTGTTTTTCAGCTTCACAGTGTATCTTGGAATGGTCATGCATTACAATGTTTTCTGTTCCTATTTGAAAATTGGAAAAACCACAGTTAGGATCACAGCAAACCTTTGAAAAGTGTTCATTTTCTTTATTGGCAAATAGGCAACATGCGTAGCAAAAAAGACAGTTACTTCTAGGAGAATTCACCAACCACTGCCTTCACCTGTAACCTATTTTTATAGCACTCTGGGCTAAATCTTCGAAAATGGGAGTCATTTGGACATTTTGTGTGGCCATCTTTCAATCCAGGCTGACATAGAACAGCTGCAGGAAGTGCTTGAACTAAAAGTGTAGACATTGCCCTGCCCTGAAAGAGGTATGGATCTGTTGGGTAATCTTGCTGCATGTCAAGAGTGACCTGCATTGTTACATTCCCACTGCAGTCCCCAATGTCCTCAGTTTCCATGTCTTCTTTTAGTACTTGTGTTCTAACATTTGTATCTCCAAAATTGTTTGTGTGACCAAGCATAACTTCAGGCTGGGTAACAGTGTCTGTTGAGTGATCAGGCTGGGTAACAGTGTCTGTTGAGTGATCAGGAGTTAGAACCTCTATATAGATTCAGCAGAGCATTGTGGACGCTCAGGAATGTCGATGCATGATGGGTGATGTGTGGAATGTATCGTGATAGGAGTAGAAGACGTAGACATATGTTCATCACCAGACGCATGAGGGACAGAATGAAGGGGGTTTTCCTGCTGAGTCCTGAAAGCAAGGAATGAAAGAATCTTGTAACTACAATAACACCCGTCAGTGGTTAAAAACATTGCCATTACTTGAATGGGCAATAACTTACCTTTGTTCCTGCTTGTCAGTGGAACCTTTGGGCTGGATCTTGAAAGCAGACAAAAATATCTTGAGAGGATTTGGCTGCTTCTGCAAGTTTCTGTTTGCTGACCTGTTTTCATCTTGTGGCTTCAGACATTTTTGGTTTTGATGACTCTGGATTCATGATGTTTCCCTATTCCCTACTCCTGCAGAAAGAGAAGAAAAGTAATACAGATTAGTGCATGTCTTCATTAATTTTACACAGCTAATTTACCAATGATTCAAGATGAGCTGCAAGAAGATTTTCTCTCTCAAATAAAGTGATGAGCTAAACAGAATGTTAAATTCATTATTGAGCCATTTCCCAAAACAGATTTGGCCCAGCCCACTCCTTCATACACCAGTTAGAGGTTATTGAGGCGCCTTTCCAATTTTGAAGTAAGCAGCAGTTACTAATTTTGCTACATGCAATACTAGAACACATCACCAAGCCTGCCAGCAGGAGAGGAGAAGGAAACCCTGCCATTCAACCAGTGATTTATCTGAGCATGGCAAGGAGAACAGGTGCATCTATGCCCTGGCTCTGCCCCACCTATACTGGGTGCCTATCTTTGTATACACTAATGAGCCCCGCCATGCCACAACTTATTTTTTTTAGGGCTTGAGCCCTGTTCCTTTACTTAACATTTAAGACCTGGAAAATGCTTAAATCCCAGCCTAAAACACTCCCAGGTAAATAGGCTGGATCGCACTACAAGGCTGGCAGAGGCATGGCAGGCTCGGACTGTCCTATAGCCATAGGGCAAAAGGAAATGGTCAATCCAATAATCCTTCACATGTTTTTTATCAACATTACCATAAGAATCCCTTGTACAGACTTTTCATGAAAAGTAAATACACATGTGATGTCATCAGTGATGTCATCAATGACATTTGTGATGTTATCTTTGATGTCCTGGGTGTTAGTCTTAGCAGTGCACTGTGGTGGCGCGAGTTATGGTTGCTTAGCTTACCGTAACTGGTGAATTTCAAGGGTTTTTCGGTTTTACTTGGAATCATAACGTCCCTTTTGCAAAGTTTTGTTCACTGAATTTCAAAGGTTTGTGTAGCGCAACTTAACCATAACGTCCCTTTAACAACATTTTTTTCACTGAATTTCATAGGTTTGTGATAGGGCAACATAACCATAAAATCCCTTTAACAAAGTTTTTTTACTGAATTTCATAGGTTTTTGGTAGCTCAACCTAACCATAACACCCCTTTAACAAAGTTTTCTCACTGAATATAGATATAGATAACATACATTTGATAAATGTTTACTAGGATTTCTCTAGTTTACATACATATAACATAGAAAATACTGAACCCCCTGCCCCTGCTAGTGATTTTGATGTCCACGGACCGTGCGCATGTCCGCGGACGGACGCGGTCACCATCAACACTATCCAAAAACTCAGGGGGTATCTTACATTATTGTACCATACAATAAAAACACTGAACATGTTAAAAAAGCAGTACATAAATACATTATATGTTAAACATTATTTATATATTATGTGTTCTCAACGTGCATTTTATCTCTATACTTAACAAGCTTTTCAATGCTAACTTAAACATCGCACTTCCTTAATGCATTATTCCTACTGTCACGGATCTGGCCTTGTTAACTTGCCTGTTGTACCCTGCAATCTTATCCTACGCCTGCCACGCTCCATTCCCCGACACATTGCTTGCCTATGCTAACTATCTACAGCACTGCCTCCTATAGACCTCTGCAAATTGTACCTCATCCTACCTAACCCTGAACACATTTGCTGGCACAGTCATTATGCACTGACAACGCGCATCCTCTGTGGCCAATCACCTCACACTGTGTCTCCTCCTCAAGTTATTAGTATTGACTGACACCTCCCACCATACATGCGCATAGCCTTAGCACTATTTTGCTAATCTACTTGCAGCATCACCCTATCTCAGCTATGACCACCCTTACACATTCTACCAACCCATACCTTAACTCCCCAGCCCTCGGGCTTGAACACTTTGCCACTAAACCTACACCCAACCAACCATGCACGCCACCCTTGAGGAACCTCAGACTTGGCTCTAGACTCCCTCACACCTATCACCACCACACGAACACTATTCGGCATAATAACCCTTCATCTCCAGCTATAACAGCTCACACCACCATTCCACTTACACTTATCACTGACACTAATCTCGATGAGAGTACTCCACCTGCTCCCAAAACCACAATCAAGGGGGCATTGATTAATGCCAGATCTCTTACAGCACATTCCCTTGATATGGCTGATCTTATCATAATACATGACCTTGACTTCATCGCCATCACAGAAACCTTGCTCCACACTGTCTCAGGTCCGCTACTCTCATTAGATATTCCCACAGGCTATACCATCATTAGATGCGATCGCAATACCAATCAAACCAAACGAGGTGGCATTGCCATCATACATAAAAACTCTATCAACTTCCACAGTTCCCCTGCGCATCAAATCACATCAGCGGAAGTACTCACAGCTAAATTAGCTCTCACCACGAATCAGACTATTAGATTCCACCTTATCTACAGGCCCCCTGGGTCCATATCCACTTTTGCCGAAGACCTATCTCACATTCTTGCCCATAACAGTAAAACCAAATTTCAAATCATCTTATTAGGAGACTTCAACTTGGGTCTCCAAGACACTAATGATGCCCCAGTTTATGATATCAATAACTTGCTATCTAATTTAGGCTTCATGCAACATATCAATGAACCGACACACTCCAAGAGCAGAATCCTGGACTGGATAGCTGACCTTGTGAAACCAATGTGGAATCGAACCAACCATATGCTTGGAAAGACCACCATTAAATTACCTTCAGTATCCCTGCTAGAATTACCCGGACTACTCTAAACGTTGCACCTGCGATCTCCACAAGAAATAAGCTAGACATAACGTGTGAAAAACTACTCCCACTAATCCTCCCAGTTCTCAATGAATATGCCTCCTCATGCACTGATCCAATTGTCTTGGTAGACACGTTCAATCAGACTATGCTGAAAGCCCTTGACTACATTGCTCCCACTAAATCTAGAAAGCCTAAACCATGGGCCCACCTCAACTCTTGGTTTACACCACAGTTGAGAATTTTACGCAAAGAAAAACAGAATCTAGAAGCGCACTTGAAAAGTAATCCCACTGAAACAAATAAAGCAAGTATAGCCCTAGCCACTCTGAACTACAAAGAGGCCATACTTCAGGCTAAAAAAGACACCTATAACAAGCGTATCGAACAAGCTAAATCTAATACTAAAGAGTTGCTCAGAATACTAAAAGAATTGGAATCCCCTGTCACCCCACCTGACACTTGTACCAAAGACAGTACATGGTGTGCCAATATTCAAAAGGCGCTCTTGGGAAAATAGCTACTCTTCAAACTAATATCAATGACAAAAAAAACCTGTCTGCAGATTGACCCACAACTTAAAACCCCTCTGATCAGAAACAACACCAACTTCGATTTGCTGAAACCATTCAGCTTTTCACCCCTCTCCATCACTGAAGTTGAAAACCTTATCAATCATCTCAAACCCTCTAACTGCCGGGGTGACCTATGCCCTGCTTCTATTATCAAGGAGGCCTCGCATAATCTAGCTCCGTTTATTACCACTCTCATAAATTCCGCATTTAGCTCTGGGATTGTCCCTGACAACCTGAAGGACGCCTGGGTCATCCGCTCCTTAAAAAACCATCATTGGACGCAAACATACCAACCAATTACAGGCCCATCACTACGGTGCCATTTTTGCTAAAAATCCATGATCGAGCTGCCAATTTGCAGATTCAAGATTACTTGGAAATGAACAAACTCCTGGGACTGAGGCAATCTGTGTTCCGTCCATGGCACAGTACTGAAACCGCCCTTATTGATCTTAAAACACAGATTGAAGACCTAAAAGATAAGGGTAAACTGGCCCTACTACTCCTACTAGATCTATCTGCAGCGTTTGACCTCGTAAATCACCAAATCCTCTGCCGACACCTTAAACTAGCTGCCCACTTTTCTGACAAAGCAACGGCCTGGATTAGCTCTTTCCTTGATAACAAGGATTGTGTGTTTCCCCTACACTTTACAACGTGTTTACAAAGCCACTGTTCGATATCTTGGATTATCTGGGTGTCACCTACACCAATTATGCGGATGACACCCAGCTACTCATCCCCATTACAAGTGATCATATAACCAACACTCTTGCCGTTAACTCCATTTACCAAGTCATCCAAGCCTGGATGGCGCAACATGAAATTTGACTGAATGACGAAAAGACAAAGCTTCTCATCCTATGCTCCCACCAAAGACTTAACAAATTAGACCCTTTGTTCAAATCTTTCATTATTGATGGTAATATCATTAAGGTCATTAAGGATACCAAAACGTTAGGCATCTATATTGACTCCACCCTCTCTCTTGCTAGACAAACCAACGCAGTATCCTCTGCTGCAGCATACACTTGCAAGCTCATCACAGCATGCCGTCCTTTCTTATCTCCAGCCAACTGTGCCACACTAGCCAGGACACTGGTTATGTCCAAAATTGACTATTGCAACGCCCTCTATCTTGGTACCAACCTTTGCAACATCAATAAGTTACAGATCAGACAAATCAATGCCATTAGAGCTGCATTAAATATCCCCAGGAACCAACACATTTCTGACACCAGACGGAGCATCCGATGGCTCTCAGTAACACAAAGAATTTCTCTAAAAGCACTCGCTCTAACTCATAAATGCCTCGCCAACCAAGCGCCCAGCTTTCTGCCAATAGATTCTCTATACATACTACTAACAGACCCCTCAGAAGTGCCCAGACCAACTGACTCTACATACCCGGTTTCAACCTTCAGAGATCTGGTGGAATCAGTTTCCCAGTCATGGCTGCGAAACTCTGGAACTCGTTGCCCAAACCCACTTAGAGCGGAACCCTCCTTCCTGGCATTTAAGAGCACGGCCAAAACCTGGCTGTCTGCCCAAGACCTGCCTTTGATTCAGACCGCTCACTAGCGACCTCTCTTGCTCCTGCCTACGACTTAACTTGTGTGTAAATATGTAATTAGCTGACCTTTACAATCTGAATCTGTATATAATTCTGTAAATGCTCTCTTGTTTCTAGTACTGCTTATTATCCTGCTCTGCTATGTTTATACTTTGTTGTAACCTAAGTGATGCGCCCAGATGCCCATTGCCTGGTGCGCTATTTAAATAAATAAAATACAAATACAAATGAAATACAAATACAAAAAATACAAATTACATTTAATAATAAATAAGAAGTGGAAACTGTATATGTAAGACACCAACCATCCACCGAAATAGCGTTTGCAATATAATGGAATATACCAAAACAAAATAAATATGCCTCCAACAGAATTACCTCACAGAAACTGCACAGCAAAAGGCAAGAGCACACCTACACAGCAGTAACACCAAAAGTTTGTAAGAAACTAGTAAGTACACTACATTTATTTCATATATTTATAAACTTTCTGTATTAGGTACACTAAAACTAATATTTATTTTTTTTACACAGAAATGTCCAGTACTTTGGTATGGCTGGTAGAACATTTCCCACGGGATTAAATGAGTCAAGACAGTGATACTAATGGTAGACACAACATTTCTCTATATAAGCCAATTAATAACCATTACTTTATGCATACTTAACACATTTCTTTTAACAGACCAAACAGAAACTAAAAATAATATGCCAAGAGAGACATTAAATAATATTCTGCAGCGAATGGAACTAAAAATGGATATGTTAATGAAAAATGTCATTCTTATAAAACACTTTGTGGAGGACCACATTAAAGAAAACATTAAATATCACTGTCCCACATGTACCTGTTCCCCCTCGCCATGTCCCAGCCAACTATCCCAAACCCTCTCCAGCAAGAAAAACGTTACTATGAGACTTCTACCCCTTCCTCCCCTCCCATACATCATGTCCAAACCCCTAATTCCCCTATATTTGTTTCAGTTTCTGCTTCCCCCTCTCTTTCGTAATGTGTATACTGTTATACAATAATACAATTTTAAGTATGTTCTTAATATATTCCTTTGTCTTATTTTTTAAAAAAAGGCAGTTAGGGTGTCCGTGGACAGCGCGGGTGTCCGGGTATCTGCAAATAACCAAAATGGGGGTGTCCTAAGGACACTATAACTGTTCGTACTGTTCATAATTAAAATGGCGCTGTCCTTAGAACACACAAGATGTCCTCCTGTCTGCAATTAACCAAAATGGGGGTGTCCTAAGGACACTATACCTGTTTGTACTATCCACAATCAAAATGGAGGTGTCCTTAGGACAAACACGATGTCCGCCTGTCTGTAACTAACCAAAATGGGGGTGTCCTAAGAACACTATACCTGTTTGTACTGTTCATAGTTAAAATGAAGGTGTCTGCTGGACACAAAATCCATCTGCATGTCCATAACTATTCAAATTAAGGTGTCCTAAGAACACGCCCCCTGCTCGCAATGTCCGCAACCACAATGAATATGTCCATAGAACACATATCCCATCCGCCTGTCCGCAAAGTTTTAATGCACATTTATTTTATTCGGGGACTTCAACACTGTTTGTAGAACACCCGTGCACATACGCACCACAACCTTGGGTCCTAGGAACTTTTTGCCTGTCCGTAACTGTCTGCCACACATGTGTGGTCTAAATGTGAGCCAGCTACGCCTCCCCACGCACAAACGTTCACGTGGCACCAGGCCGCTCTCAGCAGTTCAGGGCTGTTGCGACTATGTCCAATTGTGTTCTTGTCGCTCCCCTCAACCCCAGAATGGGTTGTGTCCTCCCACGTACTCGCACACTAGTGGGTCGTAGCTCCGGTCTTTGTATTATTCCTTCGGTGGCCTGTGTTTACCTGCACTCTCTGACCCCCTACTTTTGCTTTACAGCGCTTTGCCGATCACAAGGTCATCCAGTGCCCAGCACTGCTAGCCCCGATGCCTCCTCTTTATGCCTCCAGCCTCAGGAGATCGCCTACTGTGCTGGTGTTAAATGCGGCTGCCCCACGGTGGCCTCCGGTGCCATGCACGTTGCTTACTCACTTGTGCCAGCTTGAGTACTTTCGTGGCTGCGGGGTGCCCCTTTCCAGTCACTTCAATCTGGGCGCTCCGGGACAGTGTTTGTGCCAATGTCTCATGTGCAGCGTGTGAAAGTGCACTTCCTAAGGGCTTATCAATTTCATGCATTCCAATGGACCATAACACGCCACACGATCCCAGGAGGCCCATTGCCATCCGCAGAAACAGTTCCCTCCTGCCTCAACCGGCCCTTCGTGTTAATCCAGTGTCCTCCATGCCTTTCATGGTGTACATCCCACTGTACCTATGTTCGTCGGGATCTCTCCAGGTCCAAATATCCAGCGGTATTCTATTGCCGTTTCTCACTAGCTATGTTGGCGCCGCCTTTGCCCATGCGCAGGGGTAGAATTATAACGTTTATTTAGAACGTTTATCATTTCAGCTGCCTTTCTGTCCAACTCACTTTAAGTGTTAGCCAGTTTCAGCAATGTTCCCCCTTCTGAGTGTCCATTCCATCTACAGCGGTTCCCCATATGGTTTCATGTGGTTCAGTGAAACGTAATGTTTTGTTGTTGCAGCCCTCGTCTGCTCGCTTTTATGAAGCATATGCTTTTATGCGTGGTCCTACTTTGCCAGCATACCATTGCACTTAGTCTCCCGTTGTTACAGTGTACTCGGCGCCGTGCCGTGTAGCTCACTCTGGCACCCGCTTGCAGTATGCTGTGACAATGTATCCGCCGCTCTGCTTTGTTTAGCCTTGTTGTGCCTACGCCAGCCGCAACCTTCGGTCCACTTTACACCGCTCGTATCGCCTGGTTACACGGGACAGCTGTGTCGGGCAAACTTCTCAGCTCGCTGCTGTTCGATCCGCAGCGCACCTCTGTCCCTTTGTTCTTGGTCGGGCGCCATTTTCTTTTCTCAGCAGACTGCTTCTTCCACACTTCGTCGTCTCACTGCTTCGCTCTCCCCACGTTATGTGCCCAACGCTCAGCACCGCTGCATGCCTGGCATTTTCATGAATCTTCTCCTGTATATACTCAGCTTTTCGTCGGTTTTGGGTGTTCTTTTTCCATCGGATCGTGCACGGATCAACAGGAGCTCCCGGAGATCACGTCCTAGCTTGCGGCCATTTAGCCACGCCCCCCCGTCTGCCACACATGTGCTGCACTTTTAATTAGTTCGGGGACCCGAACACTGTCCGTAGAACACCCGTACACATATGCACTACTGATCCCCACGCATTTGGTGTCCCACGGACAGCCGTCCCATTTGCAAATGTGTCCCCAACATCATGTGACCGCACCCATGCTGAGCATGTGTCCTTATTTGCAGCAATCCAAGGTATTTTCCAGTAAAAGTTCACCATTGCACATGTCCCAGACAATGTCCCTGACGATCTACATACTTTTTGGAACTTTTTGAGCCCTTTCTTGGTGTTAGACGTGTCTGCGGACAGCGTGGGTGTTCGTAGAGCGTGCACCTGCACTCCTATAAAAGGCCACACCCCAGAGCTCATCCTCATTCTGTCTTTCTACTACTGCAGATTGACCTGCTTTTGCTGCTTTTACTGCTCTTGCTGCTTTTGCTTCGGCTAACCTGATGGCATCCATGGCTGCTGCTGGTGCTACTGCTGTCTCAGCACCACCCCCTCTACCACCACTATCTGCCCAAGGGCCTGCAGAGAGGAACAGGTGTGAGGATGCAGAGGAGGATGAAGAGGATGAAGAGGATGAGGTAGTGCAAGTACCTACTACTAGCACTCATCATGAGTCTTGGGTTTGGCGGTTATTTACCACTCTTGATGGACTGTCAAAAGCATGTGTGAAAAGGTTATCTGCAATCAGTGCCACATGGTGCTGAGTTGTGGCAAGCCTGGTTTGTAGAGCTATGGTACGACATCAATGAAGCAACACCTAAAGTCGTTCCACAGTGGGGCTATTTGTAAATTTGTACCTTACGATAAACATAGTAGGTTGAGATCCTCTGCAGCATCCTCCGTTTCCGCTCCTGCCACCACAAGAGACACTCCTGTGAGACAGTGCATCCCTCCAGCTGCCTCGCAGGCTATTCATGATGCTGTTGACCATTAGCTTTTGAGAGTCACAATATTGTGCATGTACTGTGATGCAGTACTCTGCAGGGGGAGAACCTTTGGAGTGCTTTTGAGACGGCGGTCAGGGAGCATGAGAAGGACTGCCCACTACCTTAATATGGCCCATCCCATATCTTCCTCTCTTCACCTGCACTTTCTTATCCCCGTCGTTGGTGTCCCTTCCTTAAGCTCCTTTCCTTGTGTGTCATGTTTGAAAAACAAAAAAATATAAAACAACAAAAACCAAAAAAAAGGCTCTTTCAGAGCCGCCTTTCACAGTTCAAAAATAGAAGTGACAAATAAATAGTGCAAGGCCCTGCGCATTTTTTAGAAGTCCGCGAACAGTCCATGGACATTTAATTTTTTTGGGGTACTGCCCTATCAGAACCATTGCACTTTTCTCTGGGAGAAAGTGGTGACTCTGAAAAGAGCCTTTTTGTGTGTGTTTTTTTGTGTTTCAAAAACTTAAAATGGTCAACACCCACTGCAAAATGGATTGCTGTATTTCCAAAAAAGGTTGCAATGCATTTTGTATATTTTGCAGAAAAATCTGATTGCACTACGTTTGTACTACGAAACATAATGTTTTCATTCTGAAAAGAGGACATACCAACATCTCTCAAAAAGGCACAGCCAGCCTTGTTAACATTGTGCCTTGCTTTCTCCATTTGTGGACCAAATGAAAAAGAACGCAGCCACATTTGTCTCTGTGCAATACGTGAAACAATTACTCTGGAGTTTGGATACATGTCCATGAGTTTCCCAAGTCCTTCTTTCATTGCAAATTGCAAAGAGATTCCAGACACATGTCCTAAATTGTTCCCTCCACAATGAATAATAATAATGTCTGGATGATGCTGTGTCAGCAAAGTAGCACAGAGAGGTACCAAATCCAGCCCCTTCATTCCACGCACTCCATGCCAGTGCACTTCCACATGAGGGAATCCAAGATGTGCAGCCACTCCACAGCGATCTGCATGCACCTCCAACCAATTTATCCACAAATCTCCCAAAATCCAAACAATCTGCTTTCTGAAACACACAGCCATAGCTATCTGCTCTCCTCTCAGGGAAAAGACTTTCTGACAAACTCTCTCCTTACAGAACACACCCAGTAAACCTTGTTGTAACGCTCACCTGATTCCAGTAGAGGCGCCGGTCTTGACTGGGCGTATACCGTATCTTCAAAGGTGATGTGTAACACATGGCTGGCTCTTTGGGCTGGACCTCTGTGCACTGTATGTCTGACTCAAAGGGTAAGATGTCTGCAGATAGAAAATATGGGATTAAGGAACTGGGTTATTGAATGTCTCTCTCTTCTTCCCTTTCTCTTCTCCTGTAGAACCCTAAAGGTTAACGCTCTCACCTTAGGTAAGTGAACGCTGTGCTCTCCATCTGCCTCGGGGCAGGGTGCTGTAACCAGTTTCTTCACTGGATAAGGGTGCAGGCCTCTTGACTGCAGAGGACTGCTGTCTGTCGTTTACTGCACGAACGGTGAGTTTCGAGTAATTCTAATGTCTTTAAAGTCTTTAGTAATGATGTCTCTTGTTTTGCAGGGTTCCGGCGATGGCGGATGACGGGCTGAAGTGAGTTGAAGATGGAGCCCGTGTGATGAATAGAAGCGCCTGGAAGCACGTAAGTAAGCGCTTGTTGCCTGCTTCACGATGCGCTCTAACTGTCTTTTTATTTTGCAGGTACAAGTTCGGAGCGGCTGCAGGGTGCCGGAATACCCACTGGGTTAGATGTGGAAAGGAGTAATGGCACGTGAGTATTAAAGTTCCCCAATGTCTTTAAACGCACCTTGTTTTGTCTTTCAGATGCGGGATGCAGCGCCGAAGGCCTCCAGAGCGTGCGAAGAGTTGGTAAGCTTTTGTCTTTCAGATGCCGGAATGCAGTGTGAAGACCTCCGGAGCGCACGAAGAGTAGGTAAGCCTTTGTCTTTCAGATGCCGGAATGCAGCGCGAGGCGTTGGTGACAGCCGATGGACCAGGTAAGTGAAGAGCTGTCACTGAAGACCGTAATGCTAACCTGTTCTTTCTTGCCTTTATAGGTGTTGCTGAAGACTGGATTCAGGATGGTAAGCCTTTTTCCTTAGGCCCAGGATCAGATGCAGAAGACACGATGAGCGTTCTGCTGCAGAGGATGCAGAATAACGCAAAGCAAGATTCATCCATCGGGTGTGGTTTAAATAGCCTCCTGTAGTGCTTAGGTGTCTCCTTCCACAGCCACGCCTAGGTAAGAAAAGAGTTCCTGCTTTCCAGAAGAGTTCCAGTGTTCTGAATCTAGGGAGTGGCTCCTGCCCCACCCAACAGGAAAAGTAGTTCCAAACAGAAGAGGATCAGAGGCTCAACTGGCAGGCAAGTAAGCAGCATGGTCTGCTGCAGGTAAGTCCACCCAAGCATTATGAGCCCGGCGCTTCCAGCGCTGGGACTGGGCATATTTATGAGCCTGGTGCCACTGGCGCCAGGACTGGGTCCAAAAGGTCCCAATTGGGACTGGTTGGCACTCGGAACCTGGGTTATGGATCTGCTTCCAAGGGAGTTGGGAAAACCCTGACCTTTTGGAAGCAGAGATCATGACACTTGTTGACCAATCCCTTGCTCTGCTCAGTCTCATTTGCGTGCCTCTCAACTCCAAAATCCCTGTATGTAATACATGATGTCCGCGGACAAACACAATATCCGTGGACAAATTGAAAAATTTGAGGGTGGGGAATGAAAATTTAAATAGTGTGCCCCATTTTTCCCTTATTTTCCTCCAAAAATATTCACATTAGCTTCTACAAAGCAATCCTTATGTTCCAAAAGAGCATGGCATTTCCCATAAAAGATAAAGACATGCCATCTTCTTTAAAATAAGCAAAATTACCAGAATCAATGTTCTCATTATTACAAAAGAACATGCCAGCTCGAAGCATGAAAGCAAACATGCCTCGGTTGATTGCACAACTAGCAATATTTTGCTGAGGACAAAAAACATAACTATTGTCCCATATTGCCCAGGGTACTAAACCAGAAAACATAACCTTGGCATGTGGAAGTACGTTCATTACTGCCTGAACCAAGTGTTCCAGATCTTCCAACAAAGTAGGGGCACTGACATAGCCCAAATGCAAAGCACCACAGTGCAAAACAACTAGATGTGGACTGTTCACCCTGCCCATATGTCCACAAACGTGTACAATTCCCTGCACATTGAAACCATGCACAGTGCTCCACAGCACCTCCACTCCTTTAACATCAAAATTGTTTGCCACATTCCTGGATTTAGCATACTGCTCCAAACCATGCACACACATATCTCCAACCACCAAAACCCTGACTTTCTCCACCTCTGCCATCTTCACTACACACAGCCTCTTTCAACACAAACCACAAACTCAACACCTGATCCCTACAGTCCTATTTCCATGCCAGATATGTTGAGAAGTCCTGTATGTGGCACGCCCTGTCTGCAGACAGCGGCGGTGTCTGCAGAGCACGTAGCATTGGGGCAGCCCTTCTACCCTTTCCACTTCACTCTCTGCACAATTCCCTCATTGGTTACTGTTAAGCAGTCACACAACCATCCACCAATCATATCCAAGAACTCTACATCTAACTCTATCATCACAGATCAGCACTTTAGATGTACTAATGATCACTCTCAGTACAATTGGGCTGTGACTGCAAAGGACCTAAAGCAACAACTACTATAAATCTCCCCAAGATTTCTACTTTCAGATTCATGCACATGCATGAACACAGACTACAGGTATGAATATTTTCTACACAGTACATGTACAGCTCTTCTATGAATGCATATAAACAGAGTAACTGCCACTTACCCTGTATAAACTGTAAAATGAACTTACTGTAATTTCTCCAATCTGCTATGATCAAGTGTCACTTGCAAACCTGTCTTCTCTCCAAACGTTTGTTTACATACACAGCTATCTAAAAAAGTGTTATTTCATATTAAACGATGGGAGAAATAACAGCATAATTATGGAAAAAGGCCTTCTAGTGTGTTATCATCATTATACAATTACACGCAGCCAGGATGAGTACATGCATCTTCATTCGTGCACACAGACAGCAATGGGCCTCATTACACGGACAGCGGTAACCATGGCGCTATTAGCACCATGGTTGCCGCCGGTATTTTACTGAGTCTGCCTTGGTGAATGGGGGAATTACTGCCCCATCCCAAGGTTGGCGGGGCGGTAATTCCCCATTCACCAAGGCCCTTCCCCATTCCCATTTGAGCCCCATATGGCTCAATGGGAATGGGGAAGGAGAAAATAACGGTACCGCTATTAGCAGTACCGTTATTTGCCCTGAAGTCCCTCAGCGGGTCCCTTCCATAACGTGTGGTTTGGCCACACGTTAAGGACGGGTCCCGCTGAGGGACCTCGTAGTATGGTGCTAAGGGATTACTGGCACCGGTGCCCTTACCGGTGCCGGTAATGCCTTAGCACCATCCGTGTAATGAGGCCCAATATGATTAGAAAGGCTCCCAGCTGAAACAACACCACTGCCTCTACATTAAATCTTTCAGCTTTATTTCCCCACACCTTCACAAATGCATACATTGCATGCATTTCTGTACAATTTCAGCCATGTACCTTGTAAACATATCAAAAAATGCCTATGATTATTTCTTCTATCTCCTGACATCCAATAACATAGTCTTAAAAGCCAAGAGTGCTCTATACGTTTCGTATTACACTCATTTGTAAAACATGTTCAACTAAAAGATCTAAGTAACATATACAGGATGCACATAGGCAAAGGAAAGCGCATGTGCATACTATGCTCAGTTACCAGAAAACACTACTACTACAAAAACCAAAAAATCAATGTCTACATTAACAACAGTGCTATAAACACACATATTCACTAACTTATTTCTTTTACAATTGCAGTGAAGACCACTCTGCTGAAAAACAGCAGCGTCTGAAGTACGAACAGGAACCTAGAAGAAACCTACTCTTTCCATACAAAAAAGTAAGTACAATACTACCATAATGTTCTAACTGTTACTCAAACACACTAGCATTTTAGCATTGTAGAACAAATATGTGTATTAACCCTCTACCATTAGATTTAGTATTAGTGCTTCCCCTCACCAGCTGCATAGCTTATAATGGGCCTCATTACGACCCAGGCGGTAAGTTACCGCCTGGGCCGTGACTTTACCACCATGGCGTAAACTACGTTTACGCCATGGTGGTTGGCGGACTTACCGCCCCATTCCGACCTTGGCGGGGCGGTAAGTCCCCAATCCCCATTTACCCTTCCCCATTCCAATTTTTGCCCCATAGGGTATAATGGGAGTGGGGAAGGCGTTAATTACGCCACCGTAAATTACGGTGGCGTAATTAACTCCATGGTCCCTTAGCGCCATGGATTTTAACACCTGCTAAAAGCAGGTGTTAAAAGCGCCATGGCGCTAAGGGACCTCGTACTCAGGCGGTAAGGGTCGGCGCTGTTAACGCTGCCGTTAACCCCTTACCGCCTGGGTCGTAATGAGGCCCAATGTCATCTGAAGCCCAATATAGTAACACACAAATACAAGAATAGCCTTCCCAACTTGATGTACATGCCCATTGCACAATCACACACCTCCACTAACATCCTTACCATCTTACTCAGACACTCATGCACAAAGCACACATACACTGCACACCAGCCCAACCCACGCTTTCTTTTTTTCTCCAACAGACCCCAAATAATGCCTACCAAAAAGCAACTCTGTAGAAAGCAGTGCAAAAGTAGAGCAAATCAAAATAAGTGTCCAAAATAAGCATCCATCTCTAACAGATTTTGTACAAAAAGTTCAAACAAAACAGCTAATACAGTGATTAAGCAAAACAAAACAAGCTTCCAGTACAGAAACTTTGCCTCCTCTATCAAAATGTAAAACGAAACAGAAAGTGATTAACAAGACTTCAGCTACAACTACTGCTAACAGTGCACCTATAAATCTTGATGTAGTGGCAAGTAACCATACCAAAAAAATATTTTACAAAAAATGTTCCGCCACAGAGTCTTTCAGAACCTTATAAAAACAGGAGAGAAATCATGCGCAACCCTTAAAACCTACTGTATAAAATTAATCCTAGAAGCTCTCATAGACAGTGCAATCCTTCTCAAAAGAAAGTTATTTATTTTAGTTTTAAACCGAATTAAACCACTAACAAAACTAACTACTAAACTACAAAAAAGACTTCTGAATAAACAGAATATCAACAAAAATAGCTTCTTAAACATATGTGGAGGTGAATGGAGTCACACCACGAGCACAGAACCATATTTTAATGAAGAAGCATATAAACAAAAGCAAACAAACCCAATTGCCATACATGGACGAGGGTATGAAAAACTTAATAACACCATTATGGAACAAGAAACTCTGCTCACAAAAATATCCCCAGAAAACTCAGCAACACCTCTCCATTCCACTGAACCAAAACGTCCAGTGTACACATGGCCGTTTACATCAATGTGTAACATTGCCAAAAAATCTTTCAAATCTTTACGCCAGTTCCTCAATCAGTATGTAAAAAGCAAAGACAAATTCAAAATAAAACTACTACAAAATATGGATGCCTGTCAAGTGTGCAAACGCACAGGTCTACAAGGACATTCATTAGCCTGCATTTTAGGACCTATTCGGAAAAGCACCTTCCGTCATATCAAAATGATATCAACAAATCATTCAACTATAAGAAATCTGGTCCACAAACTCTCCTATGCTAAAAGTCCTGCTTTAGCACTAGCCAATTTAAATAACAATTTTCTAAATGGTACAGCCAAACAACTACTCGAAGAAATAGAGCATATCCAGAGAAAATATTTTGGAAGTGAAAGCCACTTACAAAATGCAATAGCTTTTAAACAAACTAGCAACTACTGTGCAAATAGCAACCTTCTATTACACACATACAAAAAAGAAATACTAAAGTTTAAAACTACATCCGCTGAAGTACCAAACCATGTGTGTGCGTGTTGCCGCCGAACTTTCTATAAAAGTAGCACAAAAACTGTAGACATAAAGTACAAAATGGAAGACAATAAAGATTCCAAATGGTTACAATTAGCTCTCTACCTTATAGCAGAAATCAAATATGAAATGACTGATCCCTTAATACTTTGCAGGTATTGCACTGCAAAACTTGACAACAACCAAACTCCTTCATGTGCTATCACAAATAACTTGGAATTATTCCCACTACCAAAACCCCTGCAACAACTCAATTTATATGAGAGCATCATAATTCAAACAGTGCACCCATTTCAAGCAATAATACGCCTTAAACCAAAAACAGCTAAATTACCTCCCTCTGAATTAGTGAAAGGCATTCGTGGCAAAGTAGTTTATTTACCACTAGATCTCAAAGAAAATGTACACACTCTGGGAGTGCAACGTCCAATAGATCAATCTTTAATTGTCTTAGTAAATGGCGTACCTACAAAAGACAAACAAATTTGGCATCAACTCGTGGATTTACATGACGTTAGACAAGCCCTGCAATATCTAAAAGACAACAATGAATACTACAAAGAAATTAATATTGAAGAACACCTAAGAGAAATCATTGAAATAATTCAAGAGTCACCTGAAACTGGTCAATTTCAACTTCTAAATCCTGATCCAGAAGCCAATATTTTAGACCATTACACAAATCATCCTTTACACTTTAAAGACACTTGAGATGATGCACTAGAAATGTACCAAATGCAACAAGCCAAAGGATCTCCAATCAGCATATGGGAAAAAAGTATAGAAGCACGGGCCTTTCCTCTACTCGTTTCAACTGGAAAAGGAGGAAGGTACGATGATAGACCCGCACAGATAACAGCATCAGAATATCGCACTTTACAAATGTATTCTGATGACCCCAGATTCAGACAAAATGTGGAATACATGTTCCACCTTCTCTTTGAAAGTGAACTAGCAACTCTAACCTAAGGAGTTGCACACAGATTAAAATCAGGTACCCATTTTCAAAATATGGCAGCTACGCCATTATTACAAAAAGTGCAAGAAAAAGATGAGGTTTTACAGTAAAGTATTACAAATCTCTTAGCAAGCATGCGTGGTACAAAAGAATACTGGTTCCGACATCATGGAGATGTTCACTGTATGATAAGAAACCTTGCCCACCCACTTGGTTTGTTACATTGAGTTGTGAAGACTATGAATGGGAAGATTTACCCGATTTCCTACGCATAGCAAACAAAAACAAAACAAACATAGATATAAAAACAACAGGAGAACTCTGCTCTCTAGATCCTGTAAATGTATCAAAATATTTCCATCATCGTTTCATTGCTATGTTACACTTTATTTGTAATAAGACTGTTCCTCCCCTCAGAGAAGTGCAACGCTTCTTTTGGAGAAAAGAATTCCAAGCCAGAGGAGCACCACATAACCACATGCTATTATGGATTAAAGATGCTCCTAAATCCGGTCAGGACAGTGATGCCACTGTTTTTCAGTTCATCCAAAAATATGTCACTTGTGAAATCCCTTATGACCTTCATGCATAAATTTTACAATTTCAAAGACACAAATGTGGGAAATATTGTTGTCGCAAATATAAAAATGAAGGGAAATACTACATCAAAAGCCATTTTGGTTTCCCTAGACCAGTTTCAACAACAGGTCAAGTAAACAACTTTATGTCTTCAGTTAGACATAGGGCTTCATTACGACTTTGGAGCCAGCCATGCCCTTAATAAGGGAATGGCTGCCTCCAAAATCGTGTCCGGTACCTTGAATGGGGAAATACCGGGCTATTCTGACGTTGGAGGGCCTGGTATTTCCTCCTTCAGGGAACCCGGACCTGGTCCTTCCCCATTCCCATTCGAGCCCCCATAGGGCTCGAATGGGAATGGGGAGGAAGCTAACAATGGGCCCGTTAATAATGGGCCCATTGTTAGCTCCCTGGTCCCCTCGCGGGACCCGCTATGGACGTCTGGAAAAAAACAGACGTCCAGAGCGGGTCCCGCGAGGGAACCTCATGATAGAGTGGAATGGGATTAATGGCGCTGGCACCTTAACTGGCGCCATTAATCTCATTCCGCCAGCCTCGTAATGAGGCCCATACCGTCAAAGGTAAATCACCTAAGAACACATATTACATAAAAAGAACAGAAGAATCAAAATACATCAATGATTACAATGCAATCATTGCCCTCCTATGGAATGCAAACATAGATGTGCAGTACATTGCAGACAATTCCACTGCCTTTGCATGATATGTCACAGCCTACTTAACCAAAGCAGAGAAAACAGAGCTTCAGGACCTCTGGGATCATATATTTCCTCTGACAAAACACTATCACAGAAATTGTACAGCTTAGGCATAGAAATGCACTCTTATAGAGAATATGGCTGCTATCAAGCTGCAGACCATTTAACCGGCACTGCCTTGTATGGAAAATCTGACAATACAGTATGGATAAGTCTTGGTCCTGCTAAATCTAGAAAAAGAGTTCTCAAATCATATGAGGACATAGAAACAATAGCCAAAAATGATCCATCCCAACAGCCAAGAGATTTTGAAAAACAATTTACTAGAAAAATACTACCCAAACAGGAGTACCACTTTGGAAACTATATGTCTCTACCAGGTAGCCCAAAACTTCACATACAAAAATAATATTAGACCAGATGAAAAGAAAGGTAGATACAGTGTAGCAAATTATGAAGGCAGCTTAGGGAAACTTGCCAAACACAGCTTAATTAATCATATCAAATTGTCATTAAAAACTCCTCAACATAAAGAACTGTATTACATGTCCCTGCTACAACTTTTTAAACCATGGAGAAAAGAAGAAGAGTTACTGGATACGTATGACTCCTATGAAGATGCTTTCAAAGCAAAAGAAAACACGATAATAGACGTAAACTTTACACAGTACCAAACAATGTTGCACAATGAACAGCAACACGAAGAAGAACTCTAGGCCCAACTAGAAGTGGACACTCCTGACAGTAATCAACCTTCTGTAACAGGAAGCCAAGAACCACTTGGACAGCCACTAATAGCAAATGAGGCAGAATTAGCCATGACAGAAGTAGAAAACACCATGTGTCAGTATGAACAAGCTACAGAAGGGTTCGCTGTACTGAAATCACAACTGAACAATGAACAGCGTAGCATTATCCAAGAAGTAACAAAACAAATTAAACATGGTGTGCAACATGAAAATAAAAACTGTACCTGCCAAGACTACAAACCTATAGTGCTATACATCAGTGGTCAAGCTGGTTCAAGCAAAACATTCTTAAATAAAATCATCAGCAAGTTCCTCCAACAATTGACAAACAACAAACTGTCAGCTTTGTACCTGCCCCCACACTTTTAGCTGTCTACAACATAGGCTGTGTCACTTTACACCAATTACTACTCCTCCCAGTAGAACACCAAAACAAATAAGACAATTACAAACTTTCTACAGAAGCTGCAATGGAACTACGTAGAGTTTTGAAACAAATGAAAATGCTACTAATGGATGTGGTGAGCATGGTCTCCAACCTAATGTTGGCTTTGATTCACCTCAGATTACAAGAGGTACTCAAAACAGACTACGAAGAGCTCTTTGGAGGAAAACACATTATTGTTTTTGGAGATATTCTTCAATTGACACCTGTGAAAGTTGAACCTATTTTTAAAACCTTAGGAAAAAAACTGTGCTGTAAAACTCTTGACAACATAGGAAATGTCAACCTTTGACAACATTTTCAATACAGAGAATAAACTGAAAACATGCGCCAGTCTGCAGACCTCATATATGCCAACATTTTAAAAAGTATTAGAGTTGGTGTACTATCTCAAAAAGCACAATCGATATTAAAAACCAGGCACATCCATGCACTCTATGGCCATAACTCATGTGCTACTAATCTCATGGAACAATTAGCACACAAAAATGTCAATTGTATGTCCTTGATGCCAACACTTGCAAGCTGTTCAGAATTCAATTAAACAATGTTGAAAAACGAAATGCAACCAATAATTGAAATTTGCTCCACAGACAAACTGGATGTACATGGTAAGACACTACCCATGTGTCAACAAGCCACACCATGACTAACTACCTTAGGAAACTCTATCTCCAACACAGCTGGTTTGGAGAAAATATTAAAATTATCTTTAAACTGTAGAGTAATGCTTAAACGTAACCTTGATGTGGAGAAAGGACTAGTTAATGGAGCACTTGGTACAGTTGTTGGCTTTCAAACATACCCACATGACAACAACATTCAGTTTGTCAATATTCTCTTTGACAAACTATCAGAAGATAAAAAGATAGGACGCTCAACAGCCCGCTTCCTTCTTTTCAAAGACATGTATGTACGCAGAGAACAATTTTCACTAATTCTAGCATACGCAGTTACCATTCACAAATCGCAAGGTCTTACCCTAGATAAAGCATTGATAGATATTGGTAGTACAGTCTTTAAAGAAGGCATGAGCTATGTAGCACTATCACGCTTACGTACACTTGACGGACTATTTCTAATCAACTTTGATGCAAGTAAAGTAAATGCTGATATTCCTTTCATTCTAGAATACAATAGACTGTGTTCACTCTACATCCCATCTAAAAACCTATCCTCTTCTGCAAAAAAAGCAAAATGTTGTAAAAGAAAACTACTTCAGACTGAAACGATACAGGATCTCACTGCAATTCCTCCAAAGAAAGTAGAAGAAGCTATTACTTCATCAAGTACCACAACCAAAGAAGAATCTATTGCTCAACGTAACTCAACTACTTCTTCAAACAAGCAACACATATTCCGAACAAATGACTTCGACACAGAACTGTCAGGTCCATTCAAATTTTCAAATACAACTGTTGTAAATTGCTATGCAAATGTAGCAATAAATATTCTATTCCAATTGCCACCAATTATTGACATTTACTTACACAGTACAGACCAATTGTGTTTGCAAATATTAGTCCTTCATAGAAATGCAACCAACAATCCTGACAACACTTACAGTGTTTATGGAATAAGGCAAGAGTTAGACTACTGTACTGGAATGGTGAAATTCACAATAAACTCACAAGAAGATCCACAAGAATTTCTAATGTACATACTACAACAAAAACATACCTATAAATGAAATCTTCCAGATTTCATACATGTGGAAACATACATGCACTCTCTGCAACAATGTGGCAAAGAAACATATCCCTAATGAACACTTTGTGTATGTATTCATACCTAACTGTGAATCCGTTCCATTTCAGCAACTTGTACAAAATGCAAACCATGGCGGATTATGTACTACCTGCAATTCAGATAATCGCTCCACCTTACAAATACAAACACATAGTAAATACGTAATACTATTGCTTCTACGTTACAATGCAGATGGTACCAAAAACAACTGCAAGCTGACTGGATTCACACCTGGTCAAGTATCACTTGGTAAGGAAACCTTCACAACAATAGGTATAATCTACCACACAGGAGCCACAACCAATGCAGGTCACTACACTGCATACATTAAAAAAGAAATGTGGATGGTTTGAATGTAATGATACTACCATTACTCTAAAACAGAGATTACCAGCAAATCTTGTAAATGCTTATTTAATATTCTTTAAACCAAAATTTCATAGATAATCTCTGCATAAACATTAACAAAACTTAATTTCAAAACTATAAACAGTTAGTATATGCCAACAGGTATCTAACTGCCCCAAGATTACGAAACAAGCAAACAGATAAATAAATACCACTAAAATCAAACAAGAAATATACAGTTAGAATACGCCAACAGGTAGCTAATTGCCCCAATAAATCTGAAACAACCCAACAGATAGATGAATAGTATAAAAGTAGAAATAAACAATTAGAATACGCCAACTGTTATCTAACTGCCCAAAAAATCTGCAGCAAGCCAACAGATAGAAGATTAGCAAGAAAAAAGAAATAAACATTAAAACAATGAAAGAAATATATTGTACCAGAACATAGAAGGTTTTTTTTTAATCCAGCATGGATTTATTTTATCCACAGACCCAATGATTTAAAAAACAAACACAGAAACTGAGCAAATTGAGCAGTACACTGGTTTGAACAATAGTACTTCTCAAGTACTAAATATGAGGGTCGAAAAAATACAGAAATATCTATTATGCAATGCAATAACTCATTATGAACTACCTACACTAACATATGATCTTTTATTTTATCACAGAGATCGAAAAAGAATGTCTGCTCCAATTACCCATGTCATGAAAAAACTGCATACAACCACAAAAAGTAAACCAGTAAGTATATAATAAATGGACTCACAAACACTGCTGCATAACACACCCATTCAAGCAAACATCTAACCATACACTACAATCCAAAATGTTTACTTCCATGGGTATCTTATGCCGCAGTGCTTGTTACAAACTCTACAATCTTAACTCCATAGCCTAGCCAAAACATCACATACAGACTCTACAAATGAAACAGTACACAAAGTTTTGAAAACATATATCCCCTATAAGCAGCCCACATACCACAGTCAAAATGTTTGGTAGCATGGTGTGTTATGCTGCAGGGGTTATGGCCAGGGCCTAGAGTCTTGGGTGCAGAAATTACTGAATTTCATAGGTTTTTAATAGCGCAACTTAACCATAACCTCCCTTTATCAAATTTTATTTTACTGAATATACATATTCATAGTGTGAATTTGATAGATGTTTACTAGGATTCCCTTACTTTTTATACATGTAACATAGAACATACTGAACCCCTCGCTAGTGATTTTGATGTCCGCAGACTGTGCGCATGTCCGCGGACGGACGCGGACAACATCAACACTACCCAAAAACTCAGGGGGTATCTTAAATTGTTCTATCATGCCATATAAACACTAAACAAGTTCAAAAAGCAGCACATAAACACATTGTATGTAATAATAAATAAGAAGGGGAACCTATATATGTAACACATCAACTGTCCATTTAAATAGCATATGTACTAAAATGGGATATACCAAAACAAAAAAGATATGCTTCCAACATAATTACCTCACAGAAACTGCACAGCTAGGAGCAACAACAGACCAACACAACAGTAAGAACACAACTTACCAGAAACTAGTAAGTAAACTTCATTTTTCTTATATATTTCTAAACTTTCTGTATTAGGTACACTAAAGTAATATACTTTTTTTTACACAGAAATGTCCAGTACTTTGGAATGGCTTGAAGAAAATTTCCCACGTGAGGAAATAACTGAAGACAGTGATAATAATGGTAGACACTTCTCTATATAAACAAATTAATAATCAGTACTTTATGTGTACTTAACATATATTTTTTTTAACAGACCATACAAAACTTGAAAATAATATAGCAAAAGAGACATTACAAAATACACTGCAGCGCATTGAACAAAAAATTGATATGCTTATGGAAAATTTCAATCTTTTAAAACATTTTGTGGAGGACCACATAAAAGAAAAAATTAAATATCATTGTCCCACATGTACCTGTTCCCCCTCTCCATGTCCCAGTCAACTATCCCCAAACCCTCACCACCAATAAAAATGTTATGATGAGACTTCCATCCCTTCATCTCCTCCTATCCATCCTCTCCAAACCCCTAATTCCCTAATTGTGTCATGTTATATTTGTATATAATAATAAAATATTATGTGTGTTGTTATTTCATTCCTTTGTGTCTTATTATTTTAAAAAGGCAATTAAGGTGTCCGCAGACTGCAGGCATGCGGATGTAGAGGAGGAGGATGAAGAGGATGAGGTAGTGGAAGTCTCTACTACCAACACTACCAACACTCGCCATGAGTCTTGGGTGTGGCGGTTGTTTACCATTCATGGTGACATGCCAAAAGCAAGTGTGAACAAGGTCACCTGCAACCAGTGCAAAATGGTGCTGAGTCGTGGGAGGCCTGGTTCGTACAGCTTTGGTACGACATCCATGAAGCGACACCTAAGGTCATTACACAGTGGGGCCGTTCACAAGGTTGTACCTTGTGATAAACGTAGTAGGTTGAGTTCCTCTACAACATCCTCTGTTTCTGTTCCTGTCACCACAAGAGACACTCCTGTGGGACAGCGCATCCCTCCAGCTGCCTCACAGGCCATCCATGATGCTGTTGACCGTTACCTTTTGAGGGTCACAATATTGTGTATGTACTGCGATGCAGTACTCTGCAGGGGGGAGAGTCTTCGGAGTGCTTTCGAGACTGCGGTCAAGGAGCATGAGAAGGTCTGCTAACTACCTAAAAAGGCCCACCCTACATCTTCCTCTCTCCCCTGCCCTTTCTTATCCCTGTGGGTGTTGTCCCTTCCTTACCCTCCTTTCCCCTCCTCTCCTAGTGTGTCATGTGTAAAAAAACTAAAACATATAAAACAACAAAAACCCCCAAAAAAGGCTCTTTTCAGAGCCGCCTTTCACAGTTTAAAAATAGAAGTGGCAAATAAATAAAGCACGGCCCTGTGCATTTTTTAGAAGTCCGCGGACAGTTTGCGGACATCTAAAATTTTGGGGTGCTGCCCTATCATAACCATTGCACTTTTCTCTAGGAGGAAGTGGTGGCTCTGAAAACAGCCTTTTGGTGGTGTTTGTTTGTGTTTGAAAAACTTCAAATGGTTAACACCTACTGCAAAATGGATGGCTGTAATTCCAAAAAAGGTTGCAAAGCATTTTGTACATTTCTCAGAAAAATCTAATTGCCAGCATAAGTAAAATGGACTCCATCTCTGTGAAAAATGTATGTGCTACGAAACATAATATTTTCATTGTGAAAAGAGGACATGCCAACATCTCTAAGAAAGGCAAAAACAGCCTTATTGACATTGCGTCTCGCTTTCTCCATTTGTGGACCAAATGAAGAAGAATGCAGCCACATTTGTCTCTGAGCAATACGAGAAAAAATTATTTGGGCATTTGGAAACATGTCCATGACCTTCCCAAGTCCTTCTTTCATTGCAAATTGCAAAGAAATTCCAGACACATGTCATAAACTGTTCCCTCAGCAATGAATAATAATTATGTCTGGATGATGCTGTGTCTCCATAGTAGAACAGAGAGGTACCAAATCCAGCCACTTCATTCCACGCACTCCATGCCAGTGCACTTCCACATGAGGGAATCCAAGATCTGCAGCTACTCCACAGCGTTCTGCATGCACCTCAACCAATGTATCCATGAGTCTCCCAAAATCCAAAAAATCTATTTTCTAAAACACACAGCCATAGCTATCTGTTCTTCCTGACAAACTCTCTTCTTACACAACACACCCAGTAAACTTTATTGACCAAACCCTTGCTCTACTCTTTCTCATTTGCATGCCTCTCCACTCCAAAATCCCCATATGTAATATGCGGTGTCCGCGGACTACCGCCATGTCCGTGGACATATCGAAAATCTGAGCATGGTGAATTTAAATTTAAATATTGTGCCCCGTTTCTCCTTTGAGGTTGGCTCTGAAAAGAGCATGTTTGTTTTGCATATTCTTGACAGACACCTGTTATTTTGTATTTTTTTTCTTTTTTTTCTTACTTTACTCCTAAAATCTTCACATAACCTTCTCCAAAGCTACCCTTAGATTCCAAAACAGCATGGCATTTCCCGTAAAAGATAAAGAAATGCCATCTTCTTTAAAATAAACAGCATTACTGGAATCAGTATTCTCATTATTACAGAAGAACATACCAGCTCTAAGCATGAACGCACACATGCCTCGGTTGATTGCACACCTAGCAATGTTTTGCTGAGGACAGAAAACAGAACTATTGTCCCATATTGCCCTAGGTACTAATCCAGAAAAAATAACTTTGGCATTTGGAAGGATGTTCATTACTGCTTGAACCAAGTGTTCCATATCTGCCAACAAAGTAGGGGCACTGACATAGCCCACATGCAAAGCACCACAATGCAAAACTATCACATGGTGACTGTTCACCCTGCCCATATCTTCACAAACTTGTATAATTCCCTGTACATTGCAATCAGGCACAGTGCTCCACACCACCTCCACTCCTTTAACATCACAATTGTTTGCCACATGCCTGCATTGAGCATTCTGCTGTAAATCATGCGCAAACATATCTCCAACCACCAACACCCTGACTTTCTCCACCTCTGCCACCTTCACTACACACAGCCTCTTTAAACACAAATCCACAACCTCAACACCTGATTGGCTTATCCCTACAGTCCCCTTTCCATGCTGGATTTGCTGGAAAACCCCAGATGTGGCATGCCCTGTCCGCGGACAGCCACGGTGTCCGCGTAGCGCGTAAATCTTAGACAGTACTTCAACCCTTTCCACTTCACTCTCTGTGCCATTCCCTCATTGGATACTGCTAAGTAGTCACACAACCACCCACCAATCACATCCAAGACCCCTACATCTAACTCCATCATCAGAGTTCAGCACTTCAAATTTACTGTTGATCACTCTGAGTACAAGTCTCATATCATTGGAAAGCACCTACTACAAAAAACTACTGTACAAGTGTCCAAGATTTCTACTTGCAGCTGCATGCATATCCACATGCATGAATACAAACTACAGGTATGCATATTTTATGCAGAGTACATGTACAACTCTTATAAATACATATAAACAGAGTAACTGCCACTTAACCTGTATAACCTATAAAATGAACATACTATTATTTTTCCCATCTGCTATAATGAACTGTCACTTCCAAACCTGTCTGCTATCTAGATTCTTTTTTTACACAAACAACTATCTAAAAAATTATAATATTAAAAGATGGGAGAAATAACAGTATAATTGTAGAAAAACACTTAGTAGTTTATTATAGCCAGGATAGGTTCATGCATCTCTATACACTCACACAGATGGATACTATCATTGAAAAGCTTGCAGCTGAAATAACACCACTACCTGTACATCACAACCTTCTGTTTTATTACCCACACCTTCACAATGCATACATTCTATGCTTTACCTTATAAAAATTGCAAAATAAGTATATCATTATTTCTTCTATCTCCTAACATGCAATAACACAGCCTCAAGAAACCAAGTGAGTTTCATACACTTAGTATTCTACTCTATTTGCAAACCATGATGAACTAACATATTGTAAATAAAATATAAAGGCTGCACATAGTCAAAGGAAACTGCATGTACACACTATGTTCAGTTATCAAACAAGAATACTACTACAAAAACATAAAAATCAACATCTAAATTAACATCAGTGCTATAAACACACAAAATCATAACTTTTTTCTTTTACAATTGCAGTGAAGATCACTCTCCTGAAAAGCAGCAGCATCTGAAGTACAAACAACAACTCAGAAGAATCCTGCTCATTCCAACCAAAGAAAGTAAGTACAATACTACCATAATATTATTACTGTTACTCAAACACACTGTGGGGTTGATTCATGGAATTTGTGCACCAAAAAACAGAGATTTGTACACCATTCTGCCCACAAATTCCCATTGGTTAAACAAGGATTTGCAGGCAGAATGGCGCACAAATCCCTGTTTTTCGGTGCACAAATTACATAACTCAGCCCCTAGAATGTTAGTATTGCAGAACAAAGAGCTGTTTTAATTCTATACCATTAGATTTAGTATTAATGCTTCTCTTCACCACTAGCTTACTTTCTACTGTCATCTGAACCCCAGTATACTAACACACAAATACAAGAATAACCTTCCCAACTAGTTGTAGCTGCCCAATGCACACTCACACATCACCACATACATCCTTACCATCATACTCATACACTCATGCACATAGCACACATACATTGCAGAACAGCCCAACCCATACCTTCTTTTTATTTCAACAGACCCCAAAGAATGCCTACCAAAAAGCAAGACCATAGAAAGCAATGCAGAAGTAGAGCAAATGAAAATAAAAGTGTCCAAAATAAGCATCCATCTCTAGCAGAATTTGTACAAAAAGTTTAAACAAAAGATCTAATTGAGTCATTAAGCGAAACAAAACAAGCTTCCAGTACAAAATCTTTGCCTCCTCTTTCAAAATGTAAACCGAAACAGAGTGTGATTAACAAGAATTCAGCTACCACTACTGCTAACACTGCTCCTATAAATCTTGATGTAGTGGCAAGTAACCATACCAAAAAAAGTATTTTACAAAAAATGTTCTGCCATAGAGTCCTTCAGAATCTTATAAAAACAGGAGAGAAATCATGCACAAACCTTAAAACCGACCATATAAAATTAGTCTTAGAAGCTCTCATAGACAGTGCAATCCTTCTCAAAAGGAAGTTATTTATTTCAGTGTTAAATAGAATGAAACCACTAACAAAACTAACTACTAAATTACAAAAACAATTTTTTCAACAGATTTAAACCCAATAGATTTTCACCACAGTTCTGTGTCTAAAGGAATGGACAGGATTCAGTGAAAGGACCCAGTGTCATGGGCACTGACTGTGACACTGGACTAACTACCGGTGTACCTGCAAACCCTACTGAAACATTATTTTGCCCTTACATTGCTATATCTGGAACTAGGTGATGGTCAATTGAACATTTCTGTGCACCTGTGTCCACTAGAAAAGTATGCTCCCTATTCCCGACCTTCATTTCTACGTAGGGCCCTTTCTGGTCTATGGTAATTGATACCGGTTCGCACCCCTGTCTTGGGCTGTCCTAGTAAAATAATACATCATCAGATGTGTATTCGCTCAAATAGTATGCATTTGCCTCATTATCGAAAATGTTCCCATCTCTTGTATTATTTTGCAGCTGTTGGCTCTGGTTCTGATTCTGGTTGTGATTATTCTCGTTTTGTGGCGCCCTCATGCTTCTATTCTGTCCTTGTGTTCCCGGTCGTCCTCTCTTCTGTCTTCGCAGGAAATTCCCATTCCGATTCTGTATCTGCGGGCACTGTGCTCGCCAATGGCCTTCTTGTTTACAATAGGCACATTGATTAAGTCCAATTGGACCCCTGTGCGTGTTGGAGAAATTAGATCTTGTTTGTGCACTCCCCCCACCTCTGTTATTATTTGCTACTTGCTGCATCAATACCCTTGTTTTCAGATTCCCTCTGTCCCTTATTTCTTTCTCCTTCTCTGTATTCACTCAATTCTCATAATATTGGGCCATGTGTAACACTTCACTTTGTGATTTTGCCTGCCATGCACTTTCGGATGTCATTATTAAATTCTGAATTTTCGGTAACAGCCCTCGTACATACATATCAACAAACAACCTCTTCCCTGGTTCAGTGTTCAAATCTTGACCACTGAAATCCGTAAACACTTGTTCAAATCGATTAAAATAATCTGTCGCAGCCTTATCTTTACCCTGCACGCAAGCCGTTAACTTGTCCCATACAATCATTCTCTCAGGTACTAAAATGTTCAATTTCTGTACTATCCGAGCTGGTAAAGCTAACATGACCCGGTGGCGGTTTTTCACCAGCTTTTCTATCCGCATCGCTTATAATCAGATTTTGCCATGTATCACCCAATATATCCCTGTCATCTTTACTCCTAATCTGTTTCCAAATGTCAACAGGAAGGATCACAGGAAATAATAAGTCAATATCACTCATTGTGAAAACAGATGAATTCAAAACAGATTCAATTTCCTTATAAAAACCCTGCAGGATTTTTCCTAAGATCAGGGATCGATTGCTTTATGTTATTTACCTCCTGTCTCGAAAAAGGCACATGCACGAATTGTGCAGTATAGTGGGCTTCTATTACCTGTGGTAGATTTCCATTAGCGGCGGTTATCTCTACTTTCAGGACGAACGTAGGGGGCACTTCTCTCATGGGCAATTGTAAACTAGCTGCTTCCTCAGTTGTTCGCTTACCAAGCAATAGGGCTAGATCAGGAGAGAGAGCTGCCTCTCCAATTTCTGGCAGAAATGCTCTTTTGTATATTGTCATTAAATCAGGGGGGCAACATAAATTCTTCCTCAAACATTCATCTTGCAAATACTCAACCATTACCTGTAATACCTTTCTTTGCATCTCTAGTGTATACTCGCTAAACTTTTCATGCACTTCCATAGGGGTAATGGTCAGTGCTTTAAGTGGGGTAAGAAATTGAGGGGGGGCCCTCGTTTGGAGGCGTGGCCTCCATTGTGGGCGTGGCCTAAAAGTGCACAAATCATAGTAAGGTGCGCAAACAAATATATAAATGTATTTGAGCATTTATATATTTGTTTGCGTACTACTATGGTTTGTGTATTTTTCAAGCCTTCTTTTATATTCATAGCAATGTTACATATGTCTATGTTTATAAAAGACATCTTGAAACGTAGGCATCTTTTATAAAGCGTTGAGGACGGACAAAACCCAAGGTGGCTTTGTCCGTCGACAAAGCTTTATAAAAGTTGCTTTGAATTGTGTACGATTCAAGCCATCTGTTATAAACATAGAAATATTTCTACGTGTATAAAAGATGGCTTAAACGTACACAGTTGAAGGCATCTTTTATAAAGCCTTGCCAAAGGAGAAAGGCGCCTCGGGCTCAGTGATCTCTGCTCAGAGCACTGACCCCGAGGCGTCTTTCACTCTCTGCGAACCCGCGGGCTCCGTGATCTAATCTACATATTAGATCATGGAGCCCGCGGGTTCGCTGAGGGTCAGTGACCTGGCGAGGGGAACTAAGGGACTGTAGCTTCCTCTGATGGCCCCTCAGATGAGGGGTCATCAGAGAAAGTTACAGAGACTGACGGAAGTGCCAGCCAGCCACAGCGACGCTGTGGCTGGCTGGCACTTCTGTCAGCTTGCCTGACGTTTAACTGGCGGGCGCATCTCTCGTTGCGGCTGCGGCCGCGGCGGGATTATGCGTCCTGCCATTGCGCGGTGGGGCTGGGGGGCCCCGGCAGGGCCCCGGCTCAGCCTCACTTTTTGGAGACTGCCGGGGCCCGGCCCCGGCAGGCCCCGGCCCACTTAAAGCACTGGTAATGGTGGTATCCGGAATCCATCTGAGTGCCTCACGCGTACAAATTTTCATCTCTTCACTAACAGGTTTTAATGGTGGTAAAAATCGCTGTTGGACATATGGTATTGCTGTTGTTTACCTATCTTTAGTTCTTCAGTTAATAGATCCAGCTCACTTTTAAACACAAATAGTCGGCCCACATGTTCTCGTACCTCCGGCGCATCATTCCGAATTCGGGAAAAAACATTTAAATCTTGCAACTCCTGCGGTGGCATTGTACCAGTCAATTTCTTCCATTCTTTTACAAGATACTCCCCCATGCATTCTAACAGTACCTGTTGTTCGCCAAGATTCTTAAAGTCAAACATGGAACTCTGCACGGATCATTGCCTTCAATATATATTTCTGCCCACTCTCTCAGCTGCTCTTTCCTCTCTCTACTAACCATACTACGTGTTACTCTGTGCTCCCTTTCAGACAGGCCCACCTCTGCAGAACTGCCCCCTGCAGCTTCCGCTACCTCATGCTCTGTTGGCAATGGAGGAAATTGTTTCACGTGTACAGGGGGAGCTGGTGCAGACGGGACTACAGGAATGGGTGGTGTCAATGGGTAAAGGTGCAATAGGTTTGATGCTATCTTGAGGACGTTCATTCCTTCGTTCATTTAAAATTGTATTTATTAGTTCATCTGAAGTGTGCAAATCTTGCTGTGGATATATTTTTTGTATTGAAAGCTCCTGTCCTGTCTCCTGATATCCTCCATCACTTTGTGCTCATCTAGTTCTAGCGCTTTTTCTGTGTTTGATTTATGTCTTCGTGCATGCTTCTCCCTACTCCTTAAACAGAGATTAGCTTCCTTCCTCCAGTCTCTCACGACATCGAATGCCGCTGGGCGTGCCTTCTTGCATAGCAATACTGATTCTAAGTGGTCTATACGTGACAATTCAAAAGTCCCATCGTTAGGCCACTGCAAGTCTTCTACATGTCTGGGCTGCTTATGCCAAATTTCATTAAACATTATTGCCCCTATTCCATACATTTCAAATGCTGGCAACCCTACGGGTGGCACAACCTGGCCAGTTTCCAAAGATTGTCTACTGTAGCAGGAAAAACCCGCGAGACAGGAAGACAATTTCCCAGGCATAATTGATCTTACTTGTATCTTACCCTGGGCGTTTGATCTTGCAAGAGCAACTCTCAATCAATATCAGGGCAATTAGGAATCGGGGCATGACTCACCTGATCAATCAATTTGTCACTCAAGACGCAATTCGTCCGTATACAGACGCAACCAAGAATCGTCGTGACTGCGTATCTGGCTCAATCTGCCTCGTCTCGGGACCCTTGCCTCGATGCTCTCTGGACGCTGCTCATCGATCAAGGATCGGCTGTGTACATATCTTCAAAGGAGTCTCTCATCACTTTCACAGGGGCACCCCGAACATCTTTCGATCCCGGCTCGACGGCCTCGTCCTCGATTCGTTTTTGCCTTCTTCAAACTTAACGAATACGATGGAGCAAAAGGAGAAGGGTCCCTATTCGGGCGTCATTTTTTGCTAGGCCCTGAAGACCCTCTGCATACAGAGACAAGGAAAAATCACCATATACTTAGTGATACGACAGACACGATGTTCGATTTTCCAAGGACTATGGTTTATTGCAGAAAAAATCATTTTTCTCAGTTGGCCGACCAGGTCTAACGTCTCGCAACGTGTGTCACCCAGACCTCCTGAGACGCAAGAGAGCGAACATCATACAAAAAGTCAAATATATACAAAACAACAGCCTTCACGGAGCATCAGAACCACCCATAATTTATCTTTCTGAGGCTAGGGTTTGGTTTCTGAGGCTAGGGTTTGGTAATTTACAATTGCGACAAATATGACACATTATTATTCTTATACTTTAGCAACAGTTGCAGACATAGTTCTTTGTTATTAGGAACACTGAGCAATTGTTCATTAAGGATATCGCGTTCTAGAGGGAGACACATTCCAAAGCACCTTATCTACTAGTTTCTATTCTTGAACTAGGGGTCAGCCTGTTCTAAGGAAGATCTGTGAAGGAGGACCGCTGGAAACGTATGATTGATGCCTTTAACTGCCTATTTCTACAGCTGCAGCGAGACAGGCTGGCACCTGGTCTGTTGATTAAATGCCGTTGTTTCTGCTTGCCCGCTCTCAAGGACTTAGTGAGGGAGGAAAACAATCTATTTCTGCACTGCTCGGCATTCCTGTCTGGATTGATCTATCAACATGTAAACTGCTGGCCTCGTACCATGCATGAGCTTAAAGAGCATTTTTACTTCTTTTGCAAAAGCGTTTGACATAAAGGAAAGAAGCAAAATAGCGGAGGTTACACAAGATGGATGCCCTATGGTTATATTTGCAAATCTGTGTTCGCAGTGTAAGTTATGTGATGCAATTGGTTTACGGCCATCTAAAATACACCATCTATACTTGGTTAGGGTCATATTACAGATTTACAGTTTTACACTTGCTTACTAAAGCAACTCAGACCAGTTTACCCATTGGGGTCTGTTGGGTAAGTACTGCCACTAGCATGAGTGGAATAGCCTTGATGACCAGATTAGTTGGTCTTGCTGGATCAAAATATTCCATCATGGTGCCAGTGACCAGCGTATCCTTGGTCTCTTGGAAGGCAGCTTTTTGCTGTTCCCCCCATTCCCATGGTCAAAAGGCTCTGGTCACCTTCTGCAGTGATTTTTTGTGGGAGGCCAAATTGGAGTTGAACCGACCACAGTAGATGTCTATGCCAATGAAGCTCTAAGTTTAAGATTGGTTCTGAAGTGGTGATGTTGAGTTAAGGTTGTTGACTTTGTGGGGGATCTGCTGAAATGCCATCATTCTGTAATACAAAACTGAAGAAGTTACTTCTGTCTCTGGCAAATTCACACTTCTTTCAGTTCAGCATAAGACCTTTATCCCTGGGGCACTGAATAACTTCTCTCAGTCAGTTGTAATACTTGAATAGTGACTTGGCATAGATTATGTTGCTATAGTTCAGGGGATTCCAGCAATCACCCCCAGAAGGTATCTTGGAATACCTCAGTGCTGGAGGACACGCTAAAGCTGAGATGATTATAGCTATGTAGAACCATATGAAAAGAGAAAGCAGATGTGAACCTGATTCAGCAGTTGAGTTTGCATGACCTTACAATGGGTGATACCTGCAATGATGGTCTTTCTACCCTTTATATGATTCCCACATTCTCCAATTTGCATAGTTCTTTTTTGACCTTGACCGGCAAGTGGAAAGGAATCTGCTGGTGTTTCAGAGCAACAGGTTCAACAGATTCAGCAATGTGCAGGCACAGCTCATGACCCTCTAGACAGCTGTCACAATGAGCAGACCAGATCGCCCCAGCCCAACAGCAGTGGGGACATTGGGGCACATTAAGGGCCCTGACTGGATCAAGACTCAAAGGCGGGCCACCTGGGCCCAGTCCTGGCGCCTTTGGCACCAGGCTCATGGAGCTAACCCCAAGGAAAACACAGGTGTAGTCTGTCTGCCACTGAATGATTGACTTCTGTGCTAATTGCAGTTAAGGGCGTGGCTCTGAGCCAATAGCTTTTGCATTTGTCTGCAATCATGGGTGTGGCAGAGAACTTCTGGAACTCATTACACCTTGGGAGCAGCAGGGCGTGGTTAGCTATATAAGCCCCACCCAAGCCCTAAGGCATGCTTTGCGTTATTCTGCAGTTAGAAGCGTAATGCTCTCTGAGGAACTCCTGCCAGAAATCTTCCACAAACTTGCAAAGAAAAGCCGGAGACCATCGGGCCTCGCATAGTCACCTGCTCTGACTTACCTGTGCCTCCAGCAACCTCCCAGTTGTTCGACGAGGACTCCAGCTTTCATCGGTTGCCGGCACCTGCAGAAGCAAGAGAAGGAAAACAAGGTGAATTGCTGAGCTCATTCATCCCACTCTGTCACTGCTGCGCATTACTCACCACTTCCATCGCCATCGATCGGATTCATTCATAACGCCGGCTCACAGGTTCCTGGAAAAGAGAAAGAAGGAATAGGTTAGAACACACAAACCGCACCAGAGCTTGCGCTGGCCCCTGGACTCAAGGCAGGCCACCCTGGCCCACTGGCTGAGCCGCTCACACGCGTTGCACCAAACCAACTTACACCGAGGTGGGCTTAGTGCCCCAACAGTGACACGAGCCACAACAGTGAAATGAGCACAGACTGCAGCACGCAGAAAAGGACAACACAGATAACTGGACATGGACAACATACAATACAACAGATTACACGGACAATAACATGCAGAGCAACACAAGCAACATGATCAAGGGTCAGTGAAGTAACTGAATCCTACAGGACATTCCGCCCCTGCTGAGACTAAGCATGAAGGAGAGCCCACCAACCAAATACACAAGGTGAGAGCACCCCGGAGTGGGGAACACGTGTGGAAGGAACAGGGTGGGGGTCACAGGTGGCAGGCACAGACAGTCTCACTCACCACCCTTTCCCCTATCATAGGAGCTAACCCAAGGCCAGTCCAGGGAACAAAGGACAGGTAGCACTTCATACCAGGGAATCAGACACGCCACGCACCAGCGCCCGACGTCCCCGCGGAGACAAGGTGAGTGTAACAACAGCTCATTCCATGGAAGAGACTGCCAAACTCCCAAATGATTTAATCTAGCTCTCACTGGTAGAAAGTGTAAGCAAAATGTATGAGATGTAGGTTAGAGTGGCAGTATCGGAAGATGTTACATTCATACTTTCCTTTCCACAAGAGGAATTGGTACATCTCTGCTGTAGGCGTAGGGGGTTCAGTCTCAGTGATGTGAACGTGAATTACTCATTATGTTCACAGAGACACCATTATCTATGAGGGCATATACCAAAGTGTTTGATATGAGAATACTGAATCGAGTTTAACAACACCCTCTTGATCTGGGATCTAGAGCTGAGATCATGCGCTTCTTCTGAATCCTTGGGATCTTCCGTCTAATCTTCATGCTCATCTTCTGAATCCTTGGGCTCTTCCGTCTAGACTTCATGCTCATCTCCAACATCCTTGGTCTCCTCCATCTATTGGCAAATTAGTTGCTACACTATCTGATGCTTAGTAGCAGTGTCTCTGATCAGGGCTTGGTTGCCCCCTGAATAGCATACCTTGGCAATGTGACTCAGCCCTCCAACATTCTGCTTCCCTGTTGAGTCAGCTGCCATTGTGTACACCTCCACAATAGTCAGACAATTGTGATTCTCTTGTGTTGGGGTGGTCACCTCACTTCGAGATATCCTATTGCTATTGCTTTCTCTCGATTTCTTCCATGGATGCTTCTTTATCACAGCGCAAACCGCCACTATCCCTATTGCTGAAATTCTATCTCTATCCACTCAGTCAGGGAGACCATTTGGGGGTTAACAGTGGGTTGCAGCTATGACCCCTTATGACTCCCTTGCTAGGCCCTGAAGACCCTTCGCATATGGAGACTAAGGCACAATCACCATATACCAGTGATACAACAGACACAAGGTTCGATTTCCCAAGTACTGTGGTTTAATGCAAAAAATATGCTTAGTCGGCCGACTGGGTCCAACGTCTCGCAACGTGTGTCACCCAGACCTCGTGAGGCGCAAGAGAGCGAACATCATACTAACAGTTACATATATACAAAATAACAGCCTTCAAGGCACATCAGAACCGTCCATAATGTATCTTCTTGAGCTAGGGTTCGGTGATTGACAATTATGACAATTATGACACATTATGACACATTTCCTATCCTTAGAACAGTTGCAGACATAGTTCTTTGTTATTAAGAACATAAAGCACTTGTTCAGAAGCATATCGTGTTTGCGAGAGAGGCCCATTCCAAAGCAGGTTATCTATCAGTTTCTATTTGTGAACTGGGGGTCAGCCTGTTCTAAGGAAGCTCCGTGAGGAAGGACCGCTAGAAAAGTATAATTCATGCTTTAACTGCCTATTGCTGCAGCTGTAGTGAGACAGGCCGGCACCTGGTCTGTTCATTAAATGCCGTTTCTGCTGGCTCTCAAGGGCTTAGTGAGGGAGGAAAACAATGTATTTCTGCACCGCTTGGCATTCCTGTCTGGGTTGATCTATCAACATACAAGCTGTGGCCTCGTACCGTGTATTTTGTTTGTTTGTTTGTTTATTCATTTATATTGCGCGCCAGACCCGGGTGTATGAGTGCGCAGGAGCAGCAGGGTTATTCCCAGCTTGGTTACAGTGCTGTACAGTAATACACATTGTATGCATGAGCTGATACAGTTGCAAAGGATACAGTGATACACAGTATGTGGGTAAACATATTTACATTCATAGCAGCAATAAGTAGGCAAACATATTTACATAGATAGCAGCGACATGGTCCATTATTGGTCCTTATTCTTTAACCAATGAATGTAGCTGTGCCTAAAGTGGGGGTAGGTTTGAGGTGTTCTGAGGGAAGGTGGTAAGGAGTTCCAGTGTTGGGCAGCTTTCACCTTTTGGTGCGGTTGAACCTGGGAACTGTAAGAAGGTTAGCGTTGGTAGATCTGGTAGGCCTGTTAGGGGAGTATCTCTTTATTCTGTCAGCAAGGTATGGGAGGGCTGCATTATTGAGGCATTTGTGTGTTAGGGAGGCTACCTTGAGCATAATTTTATCGGTGGTGGTGAGCCAATTGTGGGTTCTCCTGATGTTGGAGATGTGTTCTCTATTGGGGATGCTGAGTGATGCTCTGAGAGCATTATTTTGCAGGGTCTGGATTTTATTGGTAATCTGTTTGTTGGCTCCTACATAGAGGGCGTTACAATAGTCCAGTTTTGAAAGTACAAGGGCTCTGGCTAGGGTGATGCAGTTCTGAGTGGAAAAGAAGGGTTTGGCTGCTCTTATTATCTTACAGGAGTAGGCTGTGGAAGAGGCCACGGAGCTGACCTGTTTGTGGAAGGAGAGGGCGGAGTCTAGGTAGATTCTTAGGGTTTTCACTTCTTTGGCTACCTTGATGTGGTTGCTGTCTATAATGAAGCAGGAATAGTTAAGGGCCAGTTTGTTGAGATTAGGGGTGGAACCTAGGATGATAAGTTCCGTCTTGTCATCATTCAGGCATAGACTGTGGGAGGCCATCCATGCCTGGATGATGAGGTATACCCTGTTCACCAAGGCCAAATCCTTGTTGTAATCTCCCATCAACGGGATGAGAATCTGGGTATCATCGGCATAATTAGTGTAGGTGATACCCAGACCATCAAGATCATCAAACAGGGGCTTCGTGAACACGTTATACAGTGTGGGGGAGACGCAGGAACCCTGAGGGACTCCACATGTGATGGGGATAGGGTCAGCAGAAGCTGAGGTGGAAAAGACACGCATCGATCTGTTACTAAGAAATGGCTTGATCCAGCCGATGGCTTCTTGGGAGAAGTGGGCAGCCGAGTCTAAGTGGTTGCATAGGATTTTGTGATCTACTAGATCAAATGCTGCTGAGAGGTCTAGGAGGAGTAGAAGGGCAGTTTTCCCATTGTCTCTCAGAGTGTCAATTTGGGCCTTAAGGTCAATGAGAGCCGTTTCTGTCCCATACTTGGGTCTAAAGCCAGATTGCTGGATTCCCAGGAGGTGGTTCTGTTCTAGATATTTTTGTATGTGTTGATAGGCAGTCTTATCTAATTTTTTGAGCAGGAAAGGGACAGTGGTGATGGGTCTCTAATTAGTGGGTATCTAGGGAGGGTTTTTTGAGTAGAGGGAGGACTCATGATTCTTTAAGTTTGTTGGGGATGATGCCTGATGAAAAGGAAGCATTAATGAATTTGGTAATGGAAGGTGAGAGGTCTCTTGCCGTGTCTTTGATGATTTGAGAGGGGCAAGGGTCACCCTGGCAGTTAGAGGGCTTAAGGCAGAGAATGATTTTTTCCACTTCTAGTGTGGAGACGTTGGGAAAGCTGAAACGGGTGATTTGATTAGGTATGGGGTTCTGAGGTGTAGGGCGTAGGGGGGTGTTAGTGGAGTTAGTGGAGTTAGATAGGGCTTCTGTCTTGTTATTGATTTTGATTTGAAGGCCTGAGATTTTATTGGTAGGGCATTTTGGACGCTAGTGCACCATTGTTTATCTTTCGCACATGAGCTTTCAGAGCATTATACATTTTGCAAAAGCATTTGACAGAAAGAAAAAAGCAAAATGGTGAATATTACACAAGATGGACTCCCTATGGTTATACTGACGAATCTGTGTTTGCAGTGTTCGTTATGTGATGTGATTGGTTTACGGCCAACATAATGTACCTTCTATACTTGGTTAGGGTCATTTTCTAGATTTAAAAGCCCTCCTTTTGGCCGTAAGCCAAGAGCATCATCCATACATCTTATCTTCATCTAACCATGTATCTAATTCTAAACTACACATGCTACTGTAATCATCATCTTCAATATTAATTGCCATTAACTTCTTCATTGTTTCCATTTTGGTATTTATATCCTTATCCAACCTGGGAGTTCGTATTTCTGTTATCACATGTACACATTCATGTGTTATTTCAGAGAAAAAGATTGGCAGACAGTGTATGCAGCAACAGCAGCACATGAGGATCCCAAGTAATGTTGTCAAGATTGCAATTAGCTTCCATCCCCATAAACGCAGCAGTTCCCAAAACCATGAACTTATATTCAAATCCCAACCACCTGTCGGAGTATGAATGTCAAAATTCAGAATGTGCAATTTCTTTATTGCTTCGAAAATCGTAGAAGAGGAGTCACTTACAAATACACAGCACGCTGACCCCACGATTTTGCACACACCTCCACGATCAGCCACAATTATATCAAGAGCCATCCTATTTTGAAGTGCCATTAGTCTAACTGCCTTCTCTTCTAATGTCATATTATATAATATATCAGTTGTTCCGTTTATCATTTTTTCTAACACCCTGGACAATTTTCTTCTATTTCATGAATTTATTGTTTGTCCCCAAAATGGTATAAATGATTTTGCTATATCCTCTGCAATTAACCCTGTATCATCCCGTCATGGCCTGGATCTGGATAATTTGGATATGTCTGATGTTTTGGAAAGGAATACACCAGGAAAAAGGATCCCTAAGAAACAGGTGTCTTCCTAATTTCTAGGTAACCAGGGATAAGCTTGTTCCCCACATATAAAATAAACAGGATCACCTACATATATCGGTTCTTCTTCTTTCTCAAGTACTGCAATATTCATGTATCTAGTGAATGTTCCTACTTAATAAGAGCCCCTCTTTCATAAGCAAAATGGGACAGTATATGGACTGTAATTGATTGTATAGGAGGGGGGCACAACGTCCTTGTTCCCTACTGGATTCATATGGAAAGTGATTACAGATGATTTATAAGGCACATAGAGTCTGTCTACTGGTCTAACCACAGGTTTTATTATGCTTACCCTGTTAAATATGGTACAACCCACTGGTTCCATTACCACTCTTTTGAACTCATCTATGTTGCATCCAGCTAACCCGTATCACTCTTATTCCATTTCCTGAAGAATAGTGCACTCAATGATGCATAACATGCGGTATTAAGGGGTAATGGCTGTACCTACCAACCCATTCCTTTCCCGCCATGCTGGGGTAAATGGGAGCAGACCCAACAATTTGTTCTATTTAGAATAGTGTGAGTCATATTCATAATCAAAAGCAACGTGTTATTATCATACCCTCTTCTGTGTCTTTCTTCTAATGGAGGGAGCGTATAAGAGAGTACATGGACCGGACTGTCTGTGGCAGGAGTATTAGTAGCAGACAAAAGAGAGTTTAACGGATGCACAGTTTCCAGATACCATGGGACCAGTGTAATCACAAGGCAAAATAGTGTTATAATCATTAATATATATTTCCTACAGCATATCCTTCTATGTATGCTTTTAGTCTCTATTTCTATAATATCATCAGCAATGGTGCAGGAAGAAGCAGGAGTTAGGATAGGCATTGTCTGCAATGTCTATCATGGAAATGTTCATCACGAAGATTTTCTTCACAGCAGCACACGTTTAAGCAGCAAAGTGTCTAGGCCAGTTCTCGTTAGCCTGCTTGATAAAGGAGTAGCAAGCTTATTGTGACTCTGCACAGTGCTCCAAAAACGTTAGAGCAGACATCAGTTTCCAGGTAGCACTGGGAAGCTGCGTTCCAGAGCTTTCAATTTGATGCAGATTGATACAGCTCCCACGCTCCACTTCCCTAGGCCTCCGATTCCCAATTCATCCGTGTTGGGAATAGAGGCAAAACAAACATGTAGGTCAGTTAACTTCCGACTTTGAGAACGTAGTTTGTACCTTATTGCTCCAGGTACTGTGTGATCAATGAATAAGGCGTTTTCATTTCCAGTAACAGGCTTAGTGTCAGCCTGTGATGAAATGGGTGATGGTGCAGCAGAGGCTGGGCAAGTCTGAGTCACCTTTGGCCCTTTGATCCTTGTTCCAATCTCCCCAGGCCCTTTCTCTGGCTTAGGAAACACTTCTGGCAGAGAACTGCCAATCGTGTTTTTGCGATCGAGTCCAGATGTTTCTTCCTCAGCGTTTGGATCAGGCAGCTGTTTCAAAGGGAATGGAATTCTTTTCGTATGTGTCGCATGGATCCATGCCTTGCGACCATCCACTCGGACTGCAGTCTGTGTTGCCAGAAGGACCTGGTAGGGGCCCTTCCACCTCGGTGCAAGTGAAGATTTTTGCTCAAAATTCTGTGTCAGCACCCTGCCTCCTGGCTGTAGACTATGCCCCGAGCCGGTATATCTGACAGGAAGAGCCTCCTGCACCTGCTGATGAAACAAATGCAATTTCTGAGTTAACAGTTTACAATAAGTGCTGAGCAAAGGGTATTCAATATCATTTAGACATTTAGGCTGTGAAGCGCTCCAAACATTTGCAGGTCTCCCCATTACTATTTCATATGGGGAGAGTCCAGTCCTTGCCTGTACAGATGTTTGCATGCACAGCAAAGCTAATGGCAGTGCATCAGGCTACTTCAGCTGACTCCCTGAACATATTTTACTAATTTCGTTTTTCAAAATAGCGTTCTGGCGTTCCACAAGACCGGCACTCATCAGGTGTCTGGCCGAGTGGAATCTCTTATCAATCTTAAGGCCTGCACACATCTGTAGTATCACGGCGGCAACAAATGCAGGCCGTTGTGTGACCATATGACTCGTGGCAGGCCAAATCGGGAGAAGTAGTCTTTTAGCATCACTTTCGCTGTGCTCATTGCTGTGCAATCCTTGAGTGGATATGCCTCCACCCATTTGCTAAATGCACAGACTACTACAAGGATGTACTTGAAATTCTGACACCTTTCCATTTCTATGAAATCGAAATGGACTACTTCAAATGGCATGGGGGGGCCAAAACTTCCTACGGGAGTTGCAGTTCCTTTTCCAATGTTATGTTGCAAGCACGTCATGCAGTTTTGGACTAGTCTCTCAGCATTCTTTCTAATGTGTGTGCTCTGCCATACTGTGTATAGATGCTCAATCCTTTTCTAGCACATATGTGTATAGGGCTATGGGCCGTTGTGCCCATTGCTGTTACATAGGCATTGGGCAACATCCATTTTTTACTTGTTTTGTCCACCCAGCAACCTTCTATGTCTAGTTCTGCTATACCCTCAGACCAAACTTTTATTTTGTCTGCAGTTGCTTCTGTTTGCATTTCTTTAACTGTGGCAATTCCGTTTTCTACCATGCAGGGTACCTCTATTGATCTTTCAATACACATTTTCATATGCAAATCAGTGGCAGTTTGTTTTGCAATTTTGTCTGCAAATGCATTTCCTTTTCCAACCCTAGATGTTACCTTTTTATGCGCTTTGCACTTCATTATTGCTAATCTTTTAGGAAGAGCAAGAGCAGACAACAGTCTTACTATCAAAGTGCCATGTTGAATCTTTGTTCCATGTGATGTCAGGAAACCCCTCTAGGCCCATAGTCGACCAAAATTGTGTACCACCCCAAATGCATACTGACTGTCAGTATTTATGTTTACATTTAGGTTTTCAGAAATTTCACATGCTCTTGTTAATGTTATTATTTCTGCAGCCTGTGCTGAATTGTATGAGATTATTTTGCTCTCAACAATACTTTTTAGTGTTGTGATGGCGTATGCAGCAGTTGATGTACCATCAGGTAATTTAAAATAAGAACCGTCACAAAACAGATCTCCATATGGCTCTTTCAGTGGGGGATCTGTTAGATCAATTCTCCCTTTCATTTCTTGCTCAGTAACCATTAAACAAGCATGGGGGAATTCTTTTTCACCCGTTCTTTCATTGGGAGGGGGCATTAACTCAGCCGGATTCAAAGCGCAACATCTCATAATTTGAATATGAGGTGCAAATAGAACTATTTCATATCTCGTCCGCCTGGATTATGTGAGATGTTGTGTCTGTGTTCTATTTAAAAGAACATCTACTGCGTGAGGCACCATTATGGTTAAGGCATGACCCAAAACCATTCCCTCTGTTTGTTTTACTGACAGGGCAGCCGCAGCAACAGCTCGCAAACAGCGCTGCAAAGCACATGCAACAGGATCCAGCACGGAAGAAAAATAACCGCATGGTCTATTTCTCCCTCTTTGTTCCTGGGTCAAAACTGCCAAAGCACATTCATTGTTTTCATGCAAAAATAACTTGAAATTATTTTCATAATTTGGTGTGCCCAAAACTGGAGCTGAGCACAATGCAGCTTTGAGCAAATCAAATGCTCCTTGACATTCCATACTCCATGGCAAGGGCAAAGCAACATCCTTCTTTGTCAATGCCACCATTGGTTTCATAATCATGGCTAAATTCGCAATCCACTGCCTACAATATGAAGCCATGCCTATTATAGCTCTGACTTCCTTCTGTGTTTTTAGAATGGGCATACCAGAGATGCTTTCTATCCTTTCTGGTGTCAGTCTCCTTCCCTCCTTCGAAAGTAGGTAGCCCAAATAGGCCACCTCCTTTCGACAATACTAGAATTATTTTAATGATGCTTTATGTCCATACGCTGTTAAATGTGTGAGCAATGCAGCTGTGCTCTTTTTGCAAATGTCTTTTGTGTCTGCTGCAATCAATATGTCATCAATGTATTGCAATAATACACAACCTGTTGGTAACTCTAGCATGTCTAGTTGTTCCTTCAATGTTCTACTATAAATACTCAGGCTTTCAGTATAACCTTATGGAATCCGTGTGAATGTGAATGAACGTCCTCCTACAGTAAAAGCAAATCAATATCTGCTGTCTGGATGTACCGGAATGCTGAAAAATGCATTCTTCAAATCTACAACACTAAAATATGTTGCAGATGCTGAAATCATAGTCAAAATGGTAGTCACATCTGGGACCAATGGAAATTGGGCATCAACTACTTTATTCAATCTGCGCAAATCAATTATGAAACGATACAGTATTTAATTACCTCCTTTCTTATAAACTGGAAAAATTGGACTATTGCAAGTACTACCAATAATCTCTTCAATCACATTTCGTTTAATCAAATCAGACACAATGCTTTTCAATGCTTTCTCTACTTCCACTGAAATTCTATACTGTGGAATGCGTGGCAATGTAATTCCTTCCTTTAAAACAATTTTTACCAGCTCTATCTTAAAACAGCCAACATCATTATCATTCATCGCCCATATGCAAGTTGGTACACTACTTAATTCAGTTGGTAATGGTCTGGACAAAAATTGTGATACTGGAGCTTTTTGTGGTGATATAGTTAAATACACTCCATCAGAAGAACAATGAATAACCGCACTCAATTTTTTCAACAAATGTAAACGCAATAAATGTTCGCCGCAATTTTGTGTCAAAAGAAATGGACAAGATTCAGTGAAAGGACCTAATGTTATGGGTACTGATTATGACACTGGACTAATTACCAGTGTACCTGCTAACCCTACTGAGACATTATTCTGCCCTGACAGTGGTATATCTGGAACCAGATGATGGTCAATGGAACATTTCTGTGAACCTGTGTCCACTAGAAAAGTGTGCTCCCTATTCCCAACCTTCATTTCTACGTAGGGCCCTTTCTGGTCTACGGGAATAGGCACTGGTTCCAACCCGTGTCTCGGGCTGTCCTAGTAAAATAATACATCATCAGATGTAAAATCGCCAGAATAGTATGCATTGGCCTGATTATTTAATGCATTTCCATCTCCCACACTATTCTGTTGCTGCTGGTTCTGGTTGTTTTGGTTTGGTGGCGCTCTCATATTTCTATTCTGTCCTTGTGTTCCCCGGGCGACCTCTATTCTGTCTTCTCGGGAAAACCCCTCTCCTATTTTGTATCTGCAGGCACTGTGCTCGCCAATGGCCTTCTTGTCTACAATAGGCACATTGATTGAGTCCAATTGGACCCCCGTGCATGTTGGAAAAGTTCCCTCTGGTTTGTGCGTACTCGCCACCTATGTTATTGTTTGCTAATTGTTGCATTAATACCCTTGTTTTCAAATTCCCTTTGTCCCTTATTACTTTCTCCTTCTCTGCATTTACTCTATTCTCATAGTATTGGGCCATGTGTAGCACTTCACTCTGCGATTTTGCCTGCCATGCACTCTCAGATGTCATTATTCAATTTTTAATTTTTGGTAACAACTCTTGTACATACTTATCAACAAACAACCTCTTCCCGGGTTCGGTACTCAAATCTTGGCAACTATAATCTGCAAATACTTCTTCAAATCTATTGAAATAGTCAGTAGCCAGTTCATCTTTACCCTGTATGCAAGCTGTCAATTTATCCCAGATAATGCGTTTTTCAGGTATTAAAATGTTCAATTCCTGTACTATTCGTGCTGGCAAGGCTAACATGACTGGCGGCGGCTTCTCGCCAGCTTTTCTGTCTGCATCATCTTTAATCAAATGATCCCATGTATCACCCAAAATATTAATGTGATCTACATTTCTAATTGTTTCCATATGTCTATAGGAAGAATCATAGGAAATAACAGATCATTATCACTCATTGTGAAAACAGACAAATTTAAAACTGACTCAATTTCCTTGTAAAATCCCGCTGGATTATTTCTAAGATTAGGGATTGTTTGTTTAATATTTTTTACCTCCTGTCTCGAAAAAAGGGACATGCACGAACTGGGCAGTATAATGGGCATCTATTGTGTGCGCGGAAATCGTTGCAGTGATAGCAACCTCTACTTTCGGGACAAACGTAGGGGGCACTTCTCTCATTGGCAATTGCAAACTAGGTGTTTCCTCAGCTATTCGCTTGCTAAGCAATAAAGCTAAATCGAGACAAAGAGCAGCCTTCCCAGTTTCAAGCAAAAATGCTCTTTTGTATATTGTCATTAAATCAGGGGGGCAACATGCATTTTTTTTCAAAAACTCGTCTTGCAAATACTCAACCATTACCTGCAATGCCTTCCTTTGCATCACTAGTGTATATTCACTAAATGTATCATGCACTTCAATTGGGGTAGTGGTGATGTCTGTAATCCATCTAAGTACCTCTCGTGTACAAATTTTCATCTCTTCACTAATGGGTTTTAATGGCGACAAAAATCGTTGCTGAACACATGGCATTACCTGTTGTTTCCCTCACTTCATCTCTTCAGTCAATAAATCAAGCTCACTTTCAAACACAAATAGCCGTCCTACATGTTCTTGTATTTCCGATGCATCATCCCGCATTCGATTAAAAGATTTAAATCTTGCAATTCCTGCGGTGCCAATGTACCAGTCAATTTTTTCCATTCTTCTAACAGATACTCCCCCATGCATTCTAAAAATACCTGTTGTTCGCCGAGCATCATATAGTCATATATGAAACTCTGCATGTATCCCTCATCGTTGCCTTCAATAAACATCTCTGCCCATTCTTTCAGCTGTTCTTTCCTCTCTCGGCTAACCATACTATGTGTTACTCTGGTGCTTCCTTTCAGTGTAGGCCCCACCTCTGTAGGACTGCCTCCTGCAGCAGCCACTAACTCTCGCTCTGTCGGCAATGGAGGAAATTGTGTCACGTGTACAGGGGGAGCTGATTCAGATAGAACAACAGGAATGGGGTGGCAGCGGAGGAGCTATGGGTAGAGGTACAATAGGGTCAGTAGTACTACCTTGAGGACGTTTGTTTCTTCTTTCATTCAGAATTTCGTTTATTAGCTCATCTGATGTATGCAAATCTTGTTGTGGATATATCTTTTGTACACCTATTTGAAATGCCCTGTCCATTCTTCTTAGATTTTCTGTTATTTTAAGCTCATCAAGTTCTAGCGCTTTCTCTGTGTTTGATTTGTGTCTATGTGCATGTTTCTCCCTACTTCTCAGACGGAGATTAGCTTCCTTCCTCCAGTCCCTCACGACATCTAATGCCACTGGACATGCTTTCTTGCATAGCAATACTGATTCTATGTGTTCTATACATGCCAATTCAAAAGTTCCATCGTTCGGCCAATGCAAGTTTGCTGCATGTCTGGTCTGCCTATGCCAAATTGCATTAAACATTATTGCCCCTATTCCATACTTCACATACATTTCAAATGCTGGTGACCCTATGGGTAGCACAACCTGGCCAGTTTCCAAAGATTGTCTACCGCAGTGGGAAAATCCCACTGGGCAGGAAGACAATTTCCCAGGCATAATTGATCTTAACTCGTTTCCTTACCCTGGGCGTTTGATCTTGCAAGAGCAACACTCAATCAATATCAGGGCACTTAAGAATCGGGGCACGACACACCTGATCAATCAGTTCAGCCCTCAAGATCCCATTCGTCCGTATACAGAAGCAACCAAGAATCGTTGTGACTGTGTATCTGGCTCAATCTGCCTCGTTTTGGGACCCTGACCTCGATGCTCTCTGGACGCTGCTCGTCGATCAGGGATCGGCTGTGTACAGATCTGCAAAGGAGTCTCTCATCACTTTCACAGGGGCGCCCAGAACACCTCCTGATCCCGGCTCGATGGCCTCGTCCTCGATTCGCTTTCACCTTCTTCAAACTTAACGTATACGATGGAGCAAAAGGGGCGGGGTTCCTAGTCGGGCACCATTTTTGCTAGGCCCTGAAGACCCTTTGCATATGGAGACTAAGGCACAATCTCCATATACCAGTGATACGACAGACATGAGGTTCGATTTCCCAAGTACTATGGTTAATTGCAAAAAATATGCTCAGTCGGCCGACTGAGTCTAACGTCTCACAACGTGTGTCACCCAGACCTCGTGAGATGCAAAAGAGCAAACTTCATACTAACAGTTACATATATACAAAATAACAGCCTTCAAGGCACATCAGAACCACCTATAATGTTAATTAAGAACACTAAGTACTTGTTCAGAAGCATATTGTGTTCGCAAGAGAGACACATTCCAAAATACATTATCTATCAGTTTCTATTGGTGAACTGGGGATCAGCCTGTTCTAAGGAAGCTCCGCGAGGGAGGACCGCTAGAAAAGTATAATTCATGCTTTAACTACAGCTGCAGCAATAGGCAGTTAAAGCATACTTGTGGCAAATATTTACACCCTCCAAAAAAACAACTAGATTAGCCAAAATCCACGAGCCACTCGCCCATTCCATACCTACCTCCAAGAGGCCCAGAACCATTCCCACTAGCCCTAATACCCACAAACCCGAATTACCTCTGAACCACCATACTAAACATCCCCCTCATCCTACGAACCAGAGAAGTACCAAACTTACCCAGAAATTGTCGGCCGCTATCACTACTACATCCATAGTGAGCCCCCAAATTAAGGGAGCTCTAACCAACGGTAGATCACTAATAGCCCACGCAACTGAAATTGAAGACCTAATCATCAATGAAAACCTGGACTTCCTTGCAATCACAGAGACCTGGCTCCATCCGGCAGCAGGCCGCATGCTTATGTGAGCATTCCCTGATAATTACACTATCCTGAGACAAGACCGTCCTAACGCTAGAGGAGGCAGTGTCGCCATCATTCATAAATGTAGCCTTCCGATCAGAGCAGCCACCACCACCAGCGTCCCTTCTTGCGAACTACTCTCAGCCAAAGTTCCCATTAACAATACCCAAACCGTCAACATCCATGTGATCTATCGCCCTCCAGGCCTATTAGGCACATTCGATGAGGATCTCAACACTATCCTATCCACTAACCTAAAAAACGCCACACAGGCGCTCACCCTAGGAGACTTTAACATGGGTTTCAACGACGCCGAAGACCAAGCTGCCATTAGCACGATTAACACCCTCACCGAATTAGGATTTACTCAAAGAAGCCTAAAACCCACCCATGACAAGGGTAGAATACTTGACTGGGTAGCTGACCACAATTGCCTAGCCAACATCACTGACATCTCACCATTAGCCTGGACCGACCACCACTTGGTATCGTTCTTGCTGTCCACCACTAGACCTCCTCCCACGCAGTCCATTAGGGCCCCATCCACACTCACGAGAAACAAAAAGAGCATCACGGTGGAGAGACTTATCCCCAACCTACTCCCCACGCTCAATTCTCTCACTGACAATCTGGATCCTGAAACCCTGGTCGAGGAATATAATAAAATCATGTCCACTTCCTTGGACCTAATTGCCCCTCTCAAACTCAGGCCATGCCCAAAATACACCTGAACAACTGGTATACACCATTCCTCAAAAACCTCAGACAGCAAAAAAGAAATTGTGAAACTATCTGGAAAAAAGACCCATCAGTAGCCAATAAAATCAAATTCTCAAAACTAGCGGCCCTGTATAAAAAATAAATCATACTAGAAAAACATACCTCCTTTGACTCCCGTATCACCCAAGCCAGTTCAAACATGAAATAACTATTCTCCATTCTGAAAGAAATAGAAACCCCCATAGCACCACCAGACGCCTGCATTAAAGATAAGAACTGGTGCACCGACATCCAAAATGCCTTAGCTAACAAAATCGCCACGCTACAAAACAAAATATCTTGCAAAAAAGCATCCTTAAACAACCCTGCCTTGTCCAAGCCACCCAAGAAGCAGACCACAAATGAACATACACGTTTCAATTTCACCAAAGTGACCATATTTGAAGTTGAAAAAATAATTTTGTCATTAAAGCCTTCCAACTGCCAGGGAGATTTATGTCCAGCACAGCTCATAAAAGACGCGGCCCGTCACCTCTCCCCATTTATCACAAAGCTAATCAATGCCTCCTTCTCCACTGGGTCCATCCCTACCAACCTAAAACAATCTTGGGTATTACCTCTATTAAAAAAAAAAACACTCTTGACCCAGCTACCCCCACCAATTACAGGCCCATAACAACCGTACCATTCATCCTGAAAATCCTGGATAAGGTTGCCTATGTTCAAATACAGAAGCACCTGGAGGTGCACCACTTGCTGGGGGCTAGACAATCAGGCTTCCGACCCCAACACGGGACTGAGACAGCTCTCATCGACCTTAAAACACAGATCGATCTGCTTAGAGATAATGGCCAAGCAGCATTACTCCTCCTCCTCGACCTCTCTGCAGCATTTGATCTGGTCGACCACTCAGTCCTTTGCTCCCACCTTCACACGGCTGCCCACTTCTCCCCCGAGGCCATTACATGGATTAGATCTTTCCTTGATGGCAGAACCATGAGGGTTTTCTCGCCTAAAGATGCTGCAGACCCCATACCCATCACTTGTGGCGTACCCCAGGGCTCTTGTGTCTCCCCTACACTGTATAACATATTTACCAAGCCCCTTTTCGATGATCTGGATCATCTCGGTATCACCTACACTAACTATGCAATGATACCCAGATCCTCCTTCCGCTTTCTGGAGATTATGGAAAGGATTTGGCCTTGGTGAATAGGGTACACATCATCATCCAGGAATGGATGGCCATCCACAGTCTATGCCTGAATGATGATAAAACTGAACTTATCACCCTGGGTACCGCCGCCAGCCTAAAGAAACTAAGGCCAGCTTACTCATCCTTCATAATTGATGGAAACACCATCAGAGTGGGACATGAAGTCAAAACACTGGGCTTCTACTTGGACTCAAACCTCTCCTTTAACAGACAGGTGAATTCACTAGCCTCCTCCACGGCTTACACTTGTAAACTGATCCGTACAGCCAAACCTTTTCTATCCATCACCAGCTGCTTGACCCTTGCCAGAGCCCTCATACTATCCAGTTTAGACTACTGCAACACCCTTTATCTTGGGTGCTCTAAGGCCACTACCAGCAAGCTACAAACGCTCCAGAACAATGCTCTCAGAGCGGCCTTGGGCGTCTCAAGAAGAGACCACATTACAGCACATAGCCAGCAGAACAACTGGACCCCTATCCTAGATAAAATCTCCCTAAAAACTGCTTCACTAACCTACAAGTCCCTCAATAACGCGACCCCCACCTACCTGACCGACAGATTTCACAGACTGACATCCTTGAGACCGACAAGGACAGCATACAGAAACTGCCTCTCAGTCCCTAACTTCAAACGTTCCACCATAGGTGGTAATAGCTTCCCAGTAAAAGCAGCCAAACTGTGGAACTCCCTACCACCCACTCTCACAATGGACCTACCCTACCAAAACTTCTGCTCCAAGATAATGTATTGGCTGAAGACAGCCGCCGTCTGAAACATAGTGGGCTAGGCTCCGCCTCTCCCTTCTGCCACCTGACATACCAGGACACACATCTGCTAACTGTATATATGTACATATTCCTGCTTTCCTTCTTTATTACTGTGTATATGCCACGTATATGCCATGCTTATATTTTATTGTTTGTAACTAAGTTTCGCAAATTCATGTATCTGCTGCGCCTTGTTACCCTAGGGTATTCTGGCACATTACAAATAATAAACTAAACTAAACTAAACTCACCAGCGGCTGGTATATTTGTGGACCAGGCACTGCCACCTTCTTTCTACGCTGCGTGAAACATTTAAGCTTTGATTAAAAAACATATTTTCTTCTTTCACTTGCAGTGCATGCATCTGTAGCGGCGTAATCATCACAGACTTTGTGCACACGTGGTGGTTTGGGCCGGCCCGAGGTGTGGCGTGCCTTGTGCTTTTTTAAGGAGCTTGGGGGGGGCCACAGCATAGCTCACAGGGGGAGGCCCAGACTTTGTGCTACGCCATTGTCTGAAAATTGGTAGTGTGCAGTGCATGCCTTGAACTCTGCCAGTGAGGCCCCGGGTGAGAAGCAACTTTTGGGTGTTTTGAATTTAAAATAACTTCATGGTGCCACAGATGTATGTGTGCAGCAATTATATTACATTAAATTGTGGGGTCTTTTTAAGTCCTCTGGCACCCAGTATTACGCTTAGATAATAAAAAGTATTGGGGGGTATATTGAAAGAAACTTTCCCAGGTATTATACTCTAGCAGAGATAACATTATCAGGTGCATTCCCCAGTGTGGACGCAGACCAGTGGTAGATGACGTAAAGATACATTTATAACCAGGGAATATTGTTGATACTAAATCCTGGTCAATTTTTTAATGTTCAGGCCTTGCTGGTGCAGCATTTTGCTCCTGTGCAAGAGCATGCCTCATCAGGTCAGTGCTTTCTTGGCTTGTTTAACGCAGCAACGCCACAAATAACGAGTACTTATGTGTCCATTGATCTATAGATGTTTCATACACTAGCTGTAGCCTGCATTAGAGATTTTGGTTACCCTGTTACAAGTACTGCTTTATGTATGTTTTACATATTGACCCCACATCGAATATGGAAAATGACATTCCCCAAATGTGTGATCGTGGACAAATCACGCCTCCCTCTGTGCCTTGGTTCTTATATCTGGCTGAAATGAGAGCGCCTGGAAACCTGAAGGTCATTTGCCATCACTTCCCATGATGTCACTTGGGGGTGGGGTCAAATTACATAATTTCCTGTGATTTCATCAGGGGGTCAAGGGTTGTGTGATGTCACTTCTGCTACCCCTGGCATTTTTGTGAAATGACGTCCATGCACTCAGCATGCACTTTTCTCAGTTCATAGGGATGACCAAATTCGGAAATACCTTGGAGGGACAGGCTGTGCCTGGTGCATCTGGAATCGATTGAAATCAACATTGGCCTGAGGTTTGAAAAAATCTGCTAAGGTGCTTTTTGCTGCCTCATAGGAGGTGTCCGAGGGGGTCATTGTTTTGAAGATTGACTCCTGCATAGAATAGAAATCCATCATGCTCCATCCATATCAGCCATTTGGTGCCTAAGGAAGGTGGGACTCCCGTACCTCAAACTCTAGGATGGGCAAAGTCATAGTTGATGTTCTGGTCACAGGTTTTGCTGTTTTTTGGCCACTGGGCAGCAGTTAGGTGAAGAGGTGCCCTCGTGGTTCTTCACGCTGCCTTTATTCACCAGTAGTTAGATCCTTAGACACCCCAAGGGCATGGCACCAGCACAGCTCACTGTGTAAATAAAGAGGCTCACACTCATTCGCGCCTCAGAGATTTCCACTCATGTGTGAGAGATCTCTTCCTTTTATTGCTGCAGTTACATGATTGTTCAAGTCATTGCATGTATGCAGGGCTGGACTTAGCTCTGGCAGCGCCCGGGGTGAGAAAAAAAAAGATGCCTGCCCCCTCGGTCAACGCCCGGGGGGAGGCAGCATTAGCGGACTGTTTAAGTAATTAACTCCCTGCTGCCATGCTGGATGGGGCAGTAAATCACTTTGTAGAGGAGCAGATGTATAGATCCACAGGAGATCCTACCCCCCCTACCTCCCCTGTATTGGACACATGAGACTGTGCCCTGTCTAACACCAACTGTTGTACCAATACCGCATTGAGACCACCATATCAAATGTACCCTCAAGATTAAGTCAGCCTGCAGGAGGAACTCCCTCAAGGAATTTGAGAAAGAGCTAAGAAAATGAACTGCTGACATCATAAGAAAGTGTGCAAAAAATCTTGAAATACTGAATGAAGACAATGTATGCATCCTGGAAGAAAAATGCAAAGTAAAGACTCAAGTGAATCTTAAAAGTGTGAAAGAAGAATATTACCCGGTAAGAAGATGCTGGAGAAATCAGTAGTATAATGATGTACATACGCCGCAATGCAAGATTGATCAAGTCATCGTATAGGCTAGCTACAAGTAGTGAATAAAATGCAAGCGGAGCCCCCATTGTACAGAAGCTGGACATTTATCATGAAATAAATAAGCCAAAAAACCATGGATAAAAAATGAAAGGCTGTGTCGCAGTAGAATAACAGGTTGTTGGAGCTGAGTTGAGAGGCTGTCTGGCCTGAAGTCAAGAACTAAGAAGTTGAGGTCAGCTATTTACGCTGAAGAGGAACATGTGTGCAAAAGAGGAACATGTCTGCGGAAGATGAATCCTCTCACATTAAGGTGCAATAAAGAACACAGAGGATGCCAAGTCTTAAATCATTAAAACATGTAAAAGCTTGCAGAATGAACAGAATTGTGGTCTCTTGTCACGTGAGTCGAGGCTGAAAATAAGGCTTGAACTTGGAGTTCCAGACACGATAGCGAGTGCCCTCACTCCTGTTGTATTCCTAGGACAAGAATACTCTACAAGGCCAAGCAGAAAAGAAGTCCATGGCAGAAGGCATGGGTGATGAGGGATGTTGGGCTACCTGGGTGGTAGGGCAGCTTTATGTCCTATCTACTTGCACCTGGGTCTTGGTTTACGCGCTGCTAATTGAACCGAATGTTCCAGACATGGCACAAGCTTGCCAAACCAATTGTATTAGTCCGTATAATGAAGGAACCAATGAAACACTTTGTAACTGAGTCTTCTTAAATGACATGTATGGAGGGGTAGGCATAAGTTGTCCACCTGATATCGGACAGCCAATAACAAACTTAGCTCCTATATGATTGTATATCTAGATGTGTTCCTTAACCAATCCCGACCATCGATAGGTTTTGCACTATTGCTGCGTAACATGGTGTCATTCTGACGCATAAAGAAGTATATCATTGTATTTTTAAGGAAATCACGGAGAGAATGAGCATACGTCCGTTGATGTTCGATGTAAACTCCCTGTTTTAGATAATTGCTAATAAAACAGCAACTTGCTATCTCCTTGAGTTTGTCTTGTTATTTGGACTCAAAATTATTATGTTGTGTTCCTATCTAGTAACAAATGCACGTTTCCAAAGGGCCATAAACTTATGTGGTAGCGGTGTGGATGGTTTCAATCTAAACTAGTTTGTCTTCAGAGTTCCGGACGATCAGGCATCCTCTGACATTAGCTCGAAGATCGTGGAGTTTCCTTTGGAGAGCAGCCGATAGAAATAAACTTGCAAGAAGCACCAAGACGGTGGACAGGTCCCTCTTCAAAGACATCCCTGCTCGGTTTCCATGGGTGTTCAGCAGATGGAAGGCGAAGTGGTCGCAATGGAGGAGGAGTCTAAACTGAAAGCCTTGAGTTGATGAAACAGATGTAAGTAGACTAAGGAAAATGGCAACATAAAGGGACGGGATTGTGATATTTTATGAAAAATAAATGGGTAATGGGAATTTTGTGTGGATAAAGGAATGCCTAGATAATCCTATTTCAAGGAAGATAGAAGAAGACATCTCAAATTCCAGTCAGAATATTAAGAGAGAGAATACACACAGTCAGAACCATGGAAGGTGACATCTTAAATGCTGTACGGGACAGGGTAATATATCTGGAGGCGTAGAATACCTCTTACTACAACTATTATAGGGAATAGAGAAGGTGATCACAAGGCTTGTTAATGTGTAATATGTTATTATTTTGTATTATTGTTTGATTTATGAAGTTTTGAAAAGTGATACATTGTAAAATTTGGAATTGAAGTTGGTTTGACAGATAGGTTGGTGAGAGAAAAGGGGATTGAGCGGAATGGAAGGTGCTTGCTCATATTTATTGTTTTTGAGATTAAAAGAGTTGAGCAATAAGCTTTGTAATAAGTAGAGATTTATGAAATATAAACAAGGTAATGATCTGGTAAGTATTTACAGTTAATTGGGTCTTGACATTATTGAGGACACTCCTCTCATGCACCTTTGTAAAACATTACCACGACATGCGCCCAAGCTCAAACAGTATAGTGCAGAATGGGTAAAGGGCACAGCTGATAAAATGTTTATGCCATGGCCACAAGGGGGATCGTGGTCAAAGGCAGTATTACAACACATAGCCACATATGTGCACGCTGTAAACACAGAAAAGAAATTAGAGAAAAGACTGGCAGTTTTAGAACTATGGAAAATGTATCAAGAGGAGAAAGAGGACCCGCCACCGGAGGAGTGGATACTTAATCCGCATAAAGGGGAGGGCATTGAGCCATCTGCTCCTCATTCTCCAGCAGAAACTAAGAAAGTAGATGTAGAGGAGACAGTATATTATCCTTTGAAATAATTAAACGAAGCAGCGTGTATAGTGCCCCAACATATGCACCCCCCACTTATAGTAGAGAAGACAGTCCAGAAGAGAAGAAAAAGAAGCAAGCTGCCTGTAAGTGTATACGAGATAAAGAGGAACGCGGCGAGAGATTGAATATTTCAACAGATATAAACAGGGAAATTAAGAGATGGAAAGGAGAGAAGGATAGGGACGATGATATAATGCCTGTACAGAACGAATGGATGGCGGGACAGATATTACTCAAGTTAGATGGGAAAAGCACTGCAGATGTTAGGCATAAGGAAGATAAAGATGATCAATAAAATAAGGATAGGGAATGAGAGAAGAGGTTTAGGGAGGATGAGCAAGGAAGGAAAAGCAGGGAACAATGTGAAAAGATATAGAGAGAAGAACAAGAGAAAGACAAAAAGTGGACAGATGAACAAAGGAAGTATGAAAGTCAGAAGAAAGAGATAGAAGAAAGCAATAGGAAAGAAAGAAAGAAAGAGAGGGAAGAAGAGGCACAACCAGTGAAGGAAAAAAGATTACAGAAAATAAGGGAAGAAGAAGAACAAAGAGAAGAAATAAGAAGGAAAACACAAAAGCAGTAAGAAGAGAGGGCAAAAAGGTATGCAAAGGGAAGTAGAAGAAGGAATAAAGCAGAATAGAAGGCAGCGAGATCTTGACGCCAGTCTCATTCTTAAAGAATTATTAAGGCCAAACGATGAAACACAGGGACAATGGGAAACGATAAGAGAAACTTTCCCAATAAGAGAAGTGACTCAAGAAATACCTAAAGAAGCACAAGAAGAGGAAAGATATGATGCAGAAGGTATTGGAGAGAGGATTGATTAAATATATCAGAAAATAAGGCAGAACAGCAGATATGGGATTCAAGGGAGAGGCACAGCTCCACCTCACTGATGAGGCCCAACAAGGCTGAAACACTATGTATAGGGTTGCTGTTGATACTCTTGTTCAGAAGGGAATTGCCATAGCATTTCGGTGCTGGACTGCCCATGTGGGTGGGACAAAGAATGATATGCAAATGATATTTCCCATCTGTGAAAGGTACAGTGAGCAAAAAGCGATGGCTGCAAACTCTCAAATTGGGAAAAAAACACAGAACAGGTTATCATGCCATGTTCTGTCTGGAGAGGGGCGCATGTTACATTTTTTGAAAAATGTTTACAAGGAACTTGGGGTTGGTCACCCTGAGTTACCTGGGGGATCCCAGACATGGACTCCCTCCTCACTGTGCTCAGAGAGGCACAGCTCCACCTCACTGATGAGGCCCAACAAGGCTGAAACACGTGTATGTGGTTGCTTTTGGTACTCTTGTTCAAAAGGGAACTGCAATAGCATTTCTGTGCTGGACTGTGGGTGGGACAAAGACTGATATGCAAATTTATATTTCCCATCTTTGAAAGGTACAGTGAGCAAAAAGCGATGGCTGCGAACTCTCAATGTGGGAAAAAAACAAAAAACAGGTTCGATAAAAACATGTGCCATGTTCTTTCTGGAGAGGGGTGCCTGCTACCTTTTTTGGAGAACTATTGTGCATCATTGCCGATTATTACAAAAGAAGAATAGAAAGAAAGAAGAGAACAGGAAGATTGAGGAAGCCAAGTTAGTTCAGAAAGAAATGTCAAGATTTGCTATAGAAGGGGCAGTATTGACTAGTGGAGAAGGAGGAGGAATGCAAGAAACAACGTGTGCATCGCTGGTGAATAACATACACAGAGTGCATCAATATGGGTATAGGCTTTGGCCAATAATTAGAGGTGGAGGATTTAGAGGAAGAGGAGGTGGATTTCAGAATACCCAAGGTGGATTTCAGACTGCCCAGGGTGGAAGTCAGAACATATAGAGGGGATTTAATGGTGGGTTTGCAAGAGGGTGACCACCACTGTGTTGGAATTGTGGAATGACAGGGCATATAGCACATATGTGTAGAAGCCAAGGAAGTATGCAACAAAATTGACAGAATTCAAAACGGGGGAACATGTCATCCACCACCATACAGCACACAAACACAAGAGGGTTGTGCCCAGGATCACACATCCTATCAGACACAGGCAACACAAGCACAGCAGGCACAGCAGCAGGGGTCAGTGCAAATGCACCTTTTGCAAGGGCAATCGCAACAACCACCTATGCAGACACAACAGAATGCGAACACAGGGCAAATATTAACACCTAGGATAGGGGTGTCACTGTGGTCGGTGGGAACCCTTTTACGGGGACAGGGATGACTTTGCACCCTCAATAGGACAGCTCACAGGGTGACTTGATGTGTTCAGCACTATTAGTAACACCAGACCCCCAAGAGGAACCAAGGGTCGATGTGATGATCGAAGGCAAATATTTTTCTTTTCTTGTAGACAATAGCGAGACTTGCTTTTGTATAAGGGAGGGAAAATACCCAATGTCAGGTATTGCCATGAAAGCTCAAGGGTTCACTGGAGCTATGCATGTTGTTCCTTTTACTGATAAAGTACCTGTTTCTACAGGGGAATGTGACATGTCTGTCCCCTTGTAATAGTAGCGACAAACTCCAGTTAACATTCTGGATAGAGATCTGATGACAAAACTTAACATGATGATTTCATTCACTGATGAAGGAATAGTGTGCTCCACTACAGGAATACACTATTTAAATGTAGGAGAGTTTATACTGACATTTACATGGCAAGTGTCTCTACGAGCAGTTCTGGTAGATCCGGAAGTCTTCATGTATGGGATGAGCATTTTGTTAACATGGCTACCTGGATTAGTTGGGCAATTTGTGTGGATACCTGATGAATTTTTATTTAGACCACAAGTACCTATGGATGAGGAAGAAGCGCAGACTATTCCTATAGAATTGGAATCAGATATAGTATGAGGGGAAATAGCAATGCTTGAAGGAGTATATGACAAAGGCAGAGCATGGAGGACAGTGATAGCTCTTGAAGAGTGCTACAGATTGACTGACATAACAGATGAAGATATAGATGAATGTATAGATGATGAGGTAGTGTTCTTTAAAAGCATTACATATTGGATAAAGATTGAGAAAAGGGTAGTCCCAGAGCGAATGGCACTGATGCAGCAAAGACCACCGTTCTTTCAGGAAGACATAGAAAAGGTGCCAAGTGTGCTTTGGACTACAAGCCCATAAGACGTTGGCTTATTAAACGGAATAGGAGAGGTTAAAATAAAACTCAAGTCAGGAGCAATTTTAACCCAAACAAAACAGTATCCTATGTCTTGAGAAGCTGATAAAGGCATATTTAAGACTATTTCAGCATAGATGAATCAGGGAATCCTAGTGCCATCAGAATCCTCATTCAATACTGTGGTGTATCCAATTAAAAACTCTAAAGGGGGTCGTGGAGATTGATCCAGTACTTGCGCCTGCTTAATCAGATTTTTGGAGAAGAGTTCGCATTAGTTCTGAATCCTGCAGCAACATTGTGTAGCAATCCCAGTTGACGCCAAATATTTCACTGTGATAGATTTGAAAAATGTGTTTTTCTCGATCCCGTTGCACAAAGACTTACAAGATCTTACTTCTTTTACCTTCAGACAAAAGAGACTAAAACATACTTGTTTGCTTCAGGGGTATTGTGAGTCCCTGTGGATTTTTAACAGGGTCCTACAGATGGATTTAGGCAATATTGAACTCAAGAGCGCGGTAATTCAGTACATAGATGACCTATTGATTTGTAGTGAAAAAGAGTATGAATGTAGGCAGGACTCTGTTCATTTAATGACTATATTGGCAGACAAGGGATACAAAGTAGATAAGGAGAAATTCCATTATTGCCAGAAAGAGGTGTTATACATAGGCCAGTTAATTTCACATGAAGGAAAGAAAGTGACACCTGAGAGAGCTGAGGCTATCATGAAAACACCAAAGCCAAATACAGTGAGACAAACACAGCAATGTTTGGGCTAATGCAATTATTGCAGGGCCTGGGTGTTCGACTACAGTATGTACACAAAACCACTTTTGCAAGCACTTAAGAAAGCACAAGTTGGTAAGACAAAGATAGAATGGACTGAAGAAATGGAGGAGGGATTTGAGGAATTAAAAAGAGCAATTTGCACAGCTCCAGTTTTGGGAAATCCCAATTATAGTGAAGAATTGTATTTGTTTTTACAAATCAATGGATCAGTAATGACAGCAGAAATTACACAATGAACAACATTAGGGTACACACCTTTGGCGTATTACAGTGGGATTTTTGATCCAGATATGAGAGGACATTTTCCATGTGAACAATCTTTGGCTGCTGCTGCATCTGCAACTAAGAAGTCCACAAATATTACCATGGGGTGTGCAATGACGCTATATGTGGAGCACGCCTTATTTTCCATTTTAGAGAAACAAAATAGTACATTGATGTCACAAATAGCTTCAGCATATGAAGTGATGATTTCTAATCCAGCGATTACAATAGTGAGATGTAAAATAGTGAACACAGCCATGTTTGTAGCCGAACCAATAGAAGAAGGGATCATGTACACGATTGTACTAACTATGATGATGTTTATGATGATAAACCCTGTGCGAAAGAAAATGCTTTAGCGGGAGGAGAGATCCTTTTTATTGATGGTTCATCAAAAATTGACCAAACTAGTGGGAGAGGCATTCAGGATCCACAGTTTCAAGACACAGATTAAACATTGAAGTTGAGGTAGTGGTGAGTGTAAGACTACCGTCTCATTTTTCAGCACAGGCTGCAGAATTGGTAACACTTATTGTTGCGCTCGAGAAACACCAAGATCAGGAAGTGACAGTGTACAGTGACTCCGCCTACATGACGTCAACCATACACGCAGGGTTGTCACGTTGGAAAAGGAGGGGTTATCTCTGCACAGACGGCACTCCAGTGGAGCATGCATCTTTATTGGACAGGCTCATTAAGGCACTACAACTCCCACTAGCCGTAGCAGTCATAAAATGTGCAGTGCATACTAAATGAACATACGTTATCTCTCGTGGAGGCCAAAAGGGTTGCGTATTCCTCATAGATTTCAAGTTTTCAAACTGAAAATGTCAAGGAGGTATTAACTATAAGCATGTTAGTACGAGAGGGGTTCAATATGCTGTTGATTACGCAACTAACAGAGATACAGGCCAGAGCCCCACAAGAAGAGCAGGAGCTATGGAGATGTAAGGGCTTTCTTTATCCCCCACGTAAGCACTATGGAGACAGGAAAGCACTGGGAAACCAGTGATGCCTGTACCGTTACTAAAAGCCGCACTTGAGCAGCTGCATTTTCCCGCACATATAAACCGAGAAAGTCTTGCTACCACTATTGCAGAAGACTGGTTTATTCCAAATCTATGGGAACACATTGCGCAGTTCATTGTGAAATGCATTGTGTGTCATAAGTTCACAGCTGGGCATACACTAAGAACAATCAGAGGAAAAATACCCTGTCCAAATGGCCCATTTCAACATTTGCATATCGACCATGTCGATATGCTGCAGACATGCAATGGATACAGGTATCTATTAATGGTGGTGTGCCCCTTTTCTCGATGGATCAAAGCCAGTCCTTGTACACATCCTGATGTAACCAGCGCAGCGAAGTTCCTAGTGCGTGAAGTATTTCCAAGATGGGGTGTGTGCGAAGTATTAACTTCCAATAATGGGCCACACTTTGTCAATGAGATATGTGAACAAATAGAGCTTCTATTGAATGTAAAGCATCAATTTTCTTCTGCTTGTCACCACAAGCAAACAAGATATGCGAGAGACTCAACATCCCCCTCAAGGAGGGAATAGCAAAGATCAGATGGCTGTATTGCCTACCCCTAGCCTTGTATGTCCTTCGAAATCAGCCAGGATTAGACCATCACCTTACTCCCCATTAATTAGTGACAGGGCGCCGCATGAGGACACCCCTACGCTCCTATCTACAGTTAAAAGTGATATCCAGAGTGTAGCACAGACTCTAGGTGACGAAATGCACGATTATTTGACACATATGATTACCAGTGTTTCTTTCATTTCATATAAAGTCAATCATCAGAGGGAGGGGTTGAGGAACACAGAAGAGGACAACCCAGTAACTGATCCAAGCGAATTATTGCCACCACCAAAGTTGTATGTTGGAGATCAAGTGCTTATTAAAAATGTCACTCGTAGATGGCATGAGCCAAGATTTAATGAACCATTTCTAGTAGAGGAAGTTTCCCCTACTGCAGTTGGGGTATCCGGAAGAAGAGCTTGGTTACATTTGTGCGACATAAAGATCTACAAAGGCAAGACCCTCCTTATAGCACCCACTAACTGGGAAGCAAGACAAGAAGAAGAATTGCCACGTGTGCAGACTCAATTGATGACTAAGAAGAAGGACGATAAAACAGGGCGTGATTAAAACATTTCTTTTGGACTGGAATGCATTGGACACTCCTTAAAATATTAGCAGGAAGTGCATGGACTTGCAGAGAATTCCAGAGCTTAAACATACTTTTTAGAGATTCTTTAAAAAAGTTAAATCACTTTGGCAATATGCCCAAGCATGAATTCCTTGTTAAAAACTGGAAGAGAGCTCAATAGCTAGACTCGTTTTTGTGAAAATATCTATTTTTATAAACAGATGCCACCTGCCGATAGTGACACACATAGGCTTATGGTTGCAGTTTTTGTGTTTATACTTTAGTCATAACCTACCCTTGTTAGGAGAGATGTTGATATTCTCACTTTTCTTCATGATCTGAAGAACAGCCCAGTTATAAGAAGGCTTTTGATGCAATAATCGGGCACATTTTGCAACTGGAAATGTCATTTGATTATATAGATGTTTTAAAAATGATTCAGGAAGAAGAAAATGCAGTTGCAGGAAGGCTAGCAGTACAACGAGAAATGGCGTGGCACACAAAATGTTTTTCTAGACTATTATGCCTGATATACATATGATTGTACTTTTTCTTCTTCTTTCTGTATATAGCATTTAGAAGTTTTTCTTATTCTGATGGTTTAATTGAAAACACAACACCTGTGATTTTCTTTCCCAGCATAAGTACAAATGATGATCATTTCTTTGACCTATTTGGGCATGTCAAACGACGTAAGAGGGATACAGAAGAAGATCATGAGGGGATAAATACTTATCTTGATAATTCAACTCACTTGGGGAATAATATGAGATACCAATATATGAAAAAGCTGGAGAAAAGAGCATCTGATGAGAACTGTTATATCTGCTCTCTCATCCCCTATGCCATGACTACAGTAAGAACATTAATTTCAAAAGAGATATCAGTGCATGTTGCGAAGTGCCTCAGCCATCTAGCAGCATATACTACCAGAGGACAGTTGCAAGGCAGCTGGGCAACCCTGCAATGGCGATCAAGACAGATATTCCCGTACCAGGACGATTATATCAAGACAAAGCAAATGGAAAAAGAGCCTGGGTGGACAGACAAGATGCTTGTGTATTTTTCTATGGGACAAGCAAAGTAGTAATAGAAGAAATTAAGAGGATGAACTGCTCTGACAAAACTGAAAAGGCTAGAATGCCTGGATGCTGGGAGCACTCACAGCTGTTAATCTATGGACCAGTGATTGCGACCAAAGGACGGGAAGATGGGATTATGTCCTGTGCAGCTCATCTATTAAGAAATGACCCAGTGTACAAGGTACAGAAAGTGAATGATGAATGCCTAAAGTCATGGGCAAGAACTCTAAACTGCTGACATGGGTGGATGATGAAGCAGGACCAGTGGCTGTAGTCGCATTGATTAATGTGACAATGTGCTTTCGAAGCAAGGATAAAGTCCAAGTTGGAGAAAATAAAGGGTGCAAGAACATAATTGATATCACTGGAATGAGGAGAGGGACGGCTGTCCTAATAGATCGATATTGGGCCTGTGGATCCAGAGCATAAATGAAGTTGCCCAGGAACTGGGGATGAGTGTGTTCCATTATACTCATCCATGTTCCAGCCTTGGTGATTTCCCAGAGGGACCTGAATATCAAGGGATTTCCAAAAGTGGATGAGCACTTAAGAGAAAGAAGGTCACTTGTACTCTGGCAGATGAAAAGAGAGAATTATTTCTCATTTAAATTAATAAATGCTTATGAAGCCTGATGAACACAAGTTGTTCAGTGAGACTGCTATGATAATGTGATCTATATTCCTGCCTGTACTCCAAACAGTAGTGAATGCCAAATGGTTGCAGATCACCAGATGGGAGCTGCTACAGACAATTAACGCCACTATAAAAGGTTTTAATGCCATACAAGAAGAGTTGAGGGCCATAAGGTTAAAGACCCTCAAGAACAGGTATGTCCTTGACATGATTACAGCAATGGGAGGAGGTGTTTGCGCCAAGGTCGGGCGTTCTTGTTGTACTTTCAACCATCTCATGACAGTGAGAAAGGGACTCTGATGGATGCTATAACCATATTGACATAACTGTACACGAAAATGGAGGAGGAGACAGGGGCTATTAGAAATGACGATTGGTTCTCCTTTCTATTTGCACGGATTCCTGACTGGATGGCAAATATATTCAAGTTCCTTGGAACAATATTGGTGTTTATAATGTTCGGATTCTGTATTATAAGGATAATAATTGGACAATGCCAGAAAACGGCAATGAAAGCAGTAGCAATGAAGATCATGATTGATGTGAAGGATGAAACAGAAGACAATGCACAGACTGAAAGTTCCATTAGAGACCACATAAAAGCAAGTATTTGGCACCGGAAGGAACAAAATTCCTGTATCCAAGTGATCCTAAGAATTATGTGGGACGTTGGGTCTTCTGTACCCCAAGTGGAGAATGCAATTACATGAACTGGAGTGTGGATTAACATACAAAAAGCACAGGCACCCTGACTGAGGGGGGTGATGAAGATAAGGATACCCAAGAAACCTTTTTTCAAGAGAAGATTCAAAGAAGCAGGAAAACTTGAGGAGGTGGTCAGGGACTCGACCAGAGGGGCGAATGTAGAGGAGCAGACGTATATATCCACCGGAGATCCTACCCCCCTACCTCCCCTGTATTGGAGACATGAGACCATGCCCTTTCTAACACCAGCTGTTGTTCCAATACCACAGCGAGTGCTTGGAAGACGGTATCCATTGGGACAACCATATGGAATGTACCCTCGACATTGTGACAGCTGGCAGGAGGAACTCCCTGAAGGAATATGAGAAAGAGCTAAGAAAATAGACTAATGACATCATAAGAAAGTGTGCACAAAGTCCAGAAATACTGAATGAAAACAATGTACGCATCCTGGAGGGAAAATGGTGAAGTGAAGACTCTATTGAATCTTAATAGTGTGATAGAAGACTATGACATAGTAAGAAGATGCTGCAGAAATCAGAAGTATAAAGAATGTACATACGCTGAAACGCAAGATAGATCAAGTCATTGTATAGGCTAGCTACAAGTAGTGAATAGAATGCAGCCAGAGCCAACACTGTACAGAAGCTGGACATTGGCTTATTTATTTCCTGATACCAAAGAACCATGGAGATAAAATGAAAGGCTGTGTCGTAGTAGAATAACAGGTTTTCGGAGCTGTGTGGAGAGACTGTCTGGCCTGAAATCAAGAACTAAAAAGTCGAGGTCAGCTATCTAAGCTGAAGAGGACCATGTGTGCGTCAGATGAATCCTCTCATGTTATGGTGCAAGAAAGAACACAGAGGATGCCAAGTCTTACATCATTAAAACATTTAAAAGCTTGCCGAATGAACAGAATTGTGGTCTCTTGTCATGTGAGTCGAGGCTGAAAATAGGGCTTGAACTTGGAGTTCCAGACATGATAGGAGGTGCCCTGACTCCTGTTGCATTCTTAGGACAAGAATACTCTACAAGGCCAAGTACAAAGAGAATTTCATGCAGAAGGTATGGGTGATGGGAGATGTTGGGCTAATTGGGTGGTAGGGCAGCTTCATGTCCTATCTACTTGCACCTGGGTCTTGGTTTATGTGATGCTAATTGAACCGAATGTTACAGACATGGCAAAAGCATGCCAAACCAATTGTATTAGTCTGTATAATGAAGGCCCTTATAGCTTGGGAAACCAATGAAACACTGTGTAACTGATTCTTCTCAAATGACACGTATGAAGAGGTAGGAATAAGTTGTCCACCGGATATCGGAAAGAGAATAACAAACCTAGCTGCTATATGTTTGTATATCTAGATGTGTCCCTTAACCAATACCAACCCTTGATAGGTTTTTCACTATTGCCACGTAACATTTATTTATTTATTTATTTATTTATTTATTTATTTATTTATTTATTTATACATTTGTGTAGTGCACCAAACCCAAAGGTATCTGGGCGCCTTGCATAGTTTACATTTCAGGACGTTGACATTACATTTCAGGTAATACATTATGGTACGATTCACATGATTATTTCTAAGCTTTAAATTTCATACAATTAGGCATGTACAGAGTCATGTATATGCATTTATTTACAGAGATTGCTTAGAACTTAGCTGGTGGTTCAAGTGTTAGACCTCATGTACGAAGAACCTGGTTTTCATCTTTTTTCTGAAGGTCCAGAATGCGGGTTCAGCTCTAATATCTAGGGGCATAGAGTTCCAAAGTTTGTCTGCTAGAACTGGGAAGCTCTAACCCCTTACTTTCTGTAGTTTGAATGCAGGGATCTTGAGCAGATTTGCTTGGGAAGAGCGTGTGGGTCTATTGGTATGGTTTTTTTGTGAATTTGTTCACCAGGTATTTAGGGGCTGTGTTAGATAGACATTTATGTGTCATAGATAGAGTTTTGAAGGCTATTCTATCTTGGTTTGGGAGCCAATGGGACGATTGCCTAGCTGGCGAGATGTGGCTGGCTCTTGGTATATTAAGAGCTGCTCTTAAGGCATTATTCTAGAGAACTTGTAGTTTTTTTAAGTTGCGGCTGCTCGTGCCTAGGTACAGAGAGTTGCAGTAGTCGAGCCTCGACAATATCAGCACGCTGGCTAAGAGAATGCAGTTGCCCATTAGAAATGGTCTGCAGGTGGTAATTAGTTTCACAGTATAGGCTGTTGCTGAAGCCGTAGCATTAACTTGTCCCATCAAGGTAAGGGATGAGTCCAGGTAAATCCCTAAAGTTTTAACTTCTTTGGCCACTTTAATAGTACTGTTGTCAATGATGAACAAGTTATATTGATTGTCTCGTTTATTCAGCCTCTTGTTAGGGGCGGGCCCCCTGTTGCGGCCGAGCTGCTCTGGCAGCCCGCAGGTGCGTGCCCGTGGAAGGCCTAACTCCTTCCCTTTGCGCAAAAAATAACACCTGGTCGACACAAGAGGCAAGGGATTACTGCAGTTTATTATAGTCCAAGCACCAAAGGGGTCACATACATGGAGGAACGTCCATGCATCTCTCAACAGACCCTGGCTCGCAAGCCAGTTTTGATGCCATCTGATGTTGCGATTAGCGTCATACCCCGGAACCGTCTCAACAACCTATCTTCAATCAGGATAGGCTGTTGAGTAGTAGGTCCCATGTAGAAACGTATGGAGGTGTTGTGTTATTGGACAAGGTAGTGTCAGGTGGTACGCTCAGCCATTCCCAAAAAGTTGGTTACTTGAAATTTGTTACAGTGTGTAAGCCCCGTCATTGGTCGGTGTCCCCCACTATCCGCCCCTTTGGTCCTTGGCTATGATTGGATGAGCCACGAGCCCCCCGAGCCTGGGACTAACTCTGTTCTCAGCCGTGCAACACATGTGAATGGCGCTTTGTGCAATTATGTATCTTCAAGGTGCACATATGTGTCAGCATCCTAACGGTATGCAGCCCATCGCTGCAATGAGCGCATCTGGTTCCCAACGCAAAACTGTAGCGTGACTGTAACAACATTGTTGCAGCAATTGTCTGGATGGTGGAACAGGCTTCTCTTCGCAGGCCTCAATCCTGGCAGGCCCTCAGCTCAGCCATGTCACGTGTTTGGAGACCACGTCTGTGAGCCCACAAGCTCTGAATTATTCTGCATTTTGTCGGAGAGCACACCTCTCTTGCAGCCGGTGTCACTTAGATTCAGAGTGAACAATGTCCTTTGCAATATTGCAACCTTAGTGGCGGCTTTGCTCCTGCCACAGTAGTTCTGCTTGTACATAATTCTGTGAGGCTTGGGGTCCCCTTTCTAAGTCAATCGCGGCCTGCTAGATTTCTTAAGCCATGGTCTGGATTCTACTGTACATGTGTTCTGATAGTCTATAAGTTAGTACATTATGGCTGTTAGGTCCCTTGAGTACTCCTGCCACACCATGGGGTTATTTGCATATAAGCGCCTGCAAGCATTTACACTAACTCTTCTTGCTTCTTGCATTACCGCAGTGCTGTAGCAGACCTAATGGCAAAATAATAAAAGTGCAGACAGTATGAATATGTCACTGTCCTCTAACTATAGAGCTGTATACCTGGGTTCCTCGTGTAGTTGAGTATGTGTGTGTGTCCAGGGTGTGCGGATAGCACGTGCACTTCATATCTAACGTAGCTAAATCGTCAGTGTGTCTCTACCGACAAATGGCTTGGTTTCTTGGTGCTTAGTCGAGTCTGTCCATGTAACCGTCTCCAGCTCCGTCTTGCGTCTCCTCGTTCACTCTGGGTAGGATTTGCACTAGTGCTGGATTGTTGGGTCTACTGGGAGGGTATCTCTCATGATAATTATTAATTGTGGGAACAGTAGGAATGGGTGCAAGTTCGTATGAACGATGGCCATATTGTCGCAGATTCTTTTTCCTGTTGAAGGGTCTTCCAGGACGGAGGGCACATTCTGATTCTCCATCTTCACTCTTTTGAGAACTGATAAGGAGTAGCTCAGTTTTGTCGTCATTAAGACATAGACCATGGGTAGCCATCCAAGCTTGTATAGTTTGATATGTTTCATTCAGTAGTTTCAGGTCGGTGTCATATGAGCCAGTAATAGGGATGAGGATTTGGGTGTCGTCTGCATAATTAGTGTAGGAGACACCCAATTTAACCATGTGATCGAAAAATGGCTTGGTAAACATCTCAATGGTTTGAAGCTGGAGATTATTTTCTTAATTTCGATTACTGTTATTGGGGCAAACTCAAACTGAGAGTGGTTTTGTAGTGGGTTATCACTGGGCTCCATGAATTGGGAGTCATGCGATAAACTATGTTTTTTCTTCTCAATTTTCAATTGTAGTAGTGCAATTTTATCCAGCAAGGCTTGCTGAATGTTAGCGCACCATGTAGAGTCTTTAGTGCAAGATTCTTGTGGCGGCACTGGGGATTCTATTTCTCGGAGGATCATGAACAGTTCTTTTGATTCGGAATTGACATTGGCAATTGTTTCATTATAGGTAGTACTTTTAGTTTGGATGATGGTAGTTTTATAAAAGTTTGAGGCAGTGGTGAAGATATCCTTATTGGTGGTCATTGGGGTTTATTTCCAATTTGCTTCTGCAGTTCTCTTAGTGCTACTCAAGGTTTTAAGGTTGGTAGTGTACCAGGTGTTCAGATGAGCATGTGGTATGGCTTAACTCATTTTTAGCGGGGCTACTTTGTCTATGGCCTGATGTAGGGTGTCGTTGTAGAGCTCATCTAGTGCTGAGGGGTTCTTCTTGGCCAGGTTTGATTGGTTGATGGTGGGGTGTAGTAAAAGCAGCAATCTTTCGATTGTTATGTTGCATTGTTTCTAGTAAGTGCTGGTGGTGCTAGGCTCAGGCAGGAGTCTGGACTTGGTGTGTCCTGAATAAAGAAGGTGATAACATTAGGTTGTGGTCTGACCAAGCGCAATGTGTGTTGACTAGAATTGTAATCTGGCAGTTTGTGTCTGTCAACCAGTCAAGTGTTCTACCTTTGCTATGTGTGGGGGTAGTTATTCTGTGAGTAAAGCCTAATCCCATTAAGGTATTGGCTAGTGATAAAGCGTTGTCATCTTTTGCATCATTGAAGCCTAGGGTGAGGTCACCTAACATCATGATTTGGGAATTGGGTTTCAAATTCCAAGTGAGGAGCTGTATGATGTCTTCCTCGAATAAGGAGGTAGGTCCTGGGGGTCTGAAGATGAGGTGTATAATCAGTGTGCGGGAGGCCATAAGCAGAAGTTTAATGGAGAGCAGTTCTACAGATGAGAAATACTTGTTAGTTAGTTCTTTAATGCCTATCTGGTTCTTTACAATAACAACAACTCCACCACCTCTGGAGGCATCTCTATCCTTTCTCATGATGATGTAGTTGTCAGGGATGGCCAAAGAAAGAAGTGGTCCTGCTGCTGCATGTAGCCATGTTTCAGAGATTGCTAGGAAGTCCAGGTTATTAGTTAAAATGAGGTCTGTGATATCAAGTGAATGATCCAGGAGAGATCTGGCGTAGATAAGGGCACCCTTTATTAAGGGGGTCGCCAAGTTGGGCCCAACTGTTGGCCTTATGATGCTTGTGTCAGTGTACTTGTGTGTTCGGGATAGGTAAGTCTTGATCAGAGTTTATTTGTGTGCCTTAGGCTGAGTGGTAGAGGTAGAAATTGTGCACAGAGTGTTTTTAACATGGTTTATAAGGGTCAGGACTTTCAGTGAGCCAGATCTTCTGTGATCCTCTAAAGTTGTGTGATCATGTTGAGATTTTTGATTGATCGAGTTATTGGTGCAAGTTCTGCTTGAGTTGTATGTATCTCCTTTAGTGAGTGTCAAGTTGTTATGTGTCTTGGAACTTTTAAGGCAGTAAGTAATTTGCTGCAGTACTATTGCAAGATGTGATCTTAGTTTGCCGTTCCTTAGGTAAGCGCGGCAGGGTTTATTAGGCGTGGGACTAGAGGCATATAGTAAGATCCATTGGGTGGTAGTGAGCGGGCAGGAGGAGTTTAGCATTGACTCTTGTTTCCTTTTAATGGGAGTTATCACAGGCTGGAGTGCTGGGAGGAAGGTGGTAGGTGCTATGGACCATGGTTGAGGTGGTGGGTAGGACATGGTGAGTGTTACATAATGTGTGGTGACCTTGGCTGAAGGGCAATCATCACTAGTGTAAACTTTCCTGATAGAGCCTTCCATTACTGACCAATGTTAGTTACTGACAGAGGTGTGTGCATGCAAGTCCCGGGCTAAGACCTAAACATCATACAGGCTAATTATATATGGTTACAGATCAGCATTGTAACAGCAGTAGTTAGCACTGCTAGTCGACATGCAGATAACAAATGCGCCTAGTAACAACATTAGCGTTAGGTCTAGCTGTCCGGAGCACACATTTCTAGCATCAGCACAAACTAGCTATGTATTTTATAAATTGCGCAAGGGCACCGGAGTAGTGCAAGCATGTGGCACCTTGCAGAGGATGGTGGAGATTGGCGGGGACAGTTCTAGAGCGATTTATATAATAGTCAATGCAAGAGCAATGTTACACTCACTGTATGAGTGGTACGCTGAGGGGCGTGTTCGGCATGTTCAAGAGTTTACATGTGGTCCGGGTGAATGCAGTCAGTAGTTCACAGTGCTACATGTGGTAAGGGGCACCAGAGAACAGTCTTGGTAGCGTGGTGCACTCACACACTGACAGGCACAGACAGCGGCCTTCTTCACAGGGCCCGACTTCTGCCTGCTGGCGGACTGTGATTGATAGAAAAAGGAACTCGTAGGCAACGTGTTTAAACAAACTTTATATGAGGCGGTGATGCAGTAGAGCGCCGGCCATTTTGGAATTTTGGGGAGCTCAGCGAATTCTCTCGATGTAACACAGAGCACACGAAACATAACATCATTCTGAAGCATAAAGAAGTATAGAATTTTATTTTTTGTGGAAATCGCTGGAGAATGAGCATACATCCGTTGATGTTTGTTGTAAACTCCCTGTTTTAGATAATTACTAATAAATCAGCAATTGCCATCTTCTTCAGTTTGTCCAGTTATTTATACTGTTGTGATCCCATACAGTAACAGATGCACGTTTCCAAACGGCCATAAACTCAACTTCAATAGGGTGCTGATGCTAAACCAGTATGGGGCAACCTTTCGAGGGCTGACCCATGCTCTTTTAGCATCAGTGCCCTATTGAAAGAAAATGCGCCCGCTCTTGTGCTGGCGCTGGCAAGAGCGGCCTGCATTTCCTTTCAATAGGGTGCCTTCACTCACCACACCAGCTCAGGGGAGCCCTATAAAGACTCCCCAAAGCTGCTGTGGCTGGGGCTAATGTGGCACCTCTGGCTACCGCCCAGGTCGCCCGGGCTTCAACCTGGACCTGCATGAATGCATGTGTGTGTGTGTGCACACGTGTTAGTGTAAGCACAGGCTGTCACCTTGGACATGACAGCATCTCTGCAGTTCAGTTCTCCCTACTTCATCACAGGGGGGGGGCAGTCGCCTTCTCACTACCATGCAAGGCCGTAGAATCGAGTGAACCTCCTGCACAGATTTTCCCCTGCCAGTGTTTGGCAGCTTGGTGGGGTGGAGGGGGTCTCAATATTGGGGGATCCAGGTAGGAGACGCCACAATGCTAGTTTCTGAAGTGTGTAGTTTTTGGCAGCCATTCAAACACATGCCCCAATGCTACCCCATTTTAGCAGTGGCAACATTGATACGTTGGCCAAGAAGCCAGTATGGCTGGAGAAAGTTGAGGCAGGCGAAGAATATGTCAACATGTTTTTTACCGAGAAATGAGTGAGCCTGGTTGTTGCATTTGTGGAAGTATTGCACGATGAGGAAGGGAAACAGTAGAGTCAAGAGTTTAAAGTTTTACAGTGAACACTTTAAGGTTTCAAAGGTATGAGATAGGTGTGAGGATGAGGTCAGCCCTGTCCATTCCCAGGACTGTTTCTCGATGTTATTAGTCCAAAGCACAGAGAGGTTTTCTCGCCAGAGGGCAGTCTTATATGGATGTGGTGTTAGGATGCATTTGTTATTGATGTGGTTGGTACTCAAGTGTGTTGATTGATTTCTCATAGGAGGGGTCTTTAGTGTTTTCTTTGAGGTCTCATGGGAGGGGTCTTTAAATATTTGTGTGTGGGTGGAATAGCATAGTTCATTTTAGCATAGAAGTTGAGGATGTTCGTGCAGCAGGTTGAAGGACCCTGTATGCAGTGAAAAGCGTCATCTGATGTGTTCCTTCCTACATTTCAGTGGAGGTGTTTTTCTGATGTTTGCTGTTGAACCTCTGGGGATACATCCTGTGGCATCCTGGTATGCGCAGTAGTTGGGAGTGTGGGGTCCGCAGCATCATGCCTGTGGCAATATCTAGCTAAATACATACCTCCCAACATTCACACCTTTTGCAAGTATTGCCTGCTGTGGAGCCAGTTCACACACACAGCAAGCAGTGGCGTTCATAGATGTCAACAGGCTCTCACTCGCCAAAACTAAATCATCTACTTTCACTCGCTGCGGCAACACAAAAGGCAAAACGTATTTAAAAACACCAATATATGCCAATATGTTTTGTGGTGATTGAACCAAATGTGTATGAAATGTTACCCAAAGCCATGCACTTCGAATGCTTGACCGGATATGGTGCTTAACATATGGAAGTAATTTGCCCATACTTCTAGGACATACGTCCACTCGTTGCATTTTCGCATATATTGTGATCTTCGTAGGCGCCTCTACGACGAGGCACTTCTGTTGTAGATACATTACTCTTCAAGACCGAAGGCAGGCTTGTTGTTGTCCGTCTTCTCCGCAGTTTCCCAACTCCTCGTAGGTCGTGCCCCCAAGAGAGTAAATAAGGAAGACGGCTGCCTTCCCATGAAATAATAAGGCCTCTCGGGAGCATTCTGTGTTTCATTTTCCGCATTAAAGGCAAACATGGGACTTCAGTGAGAGAGAGAATATCATGTTGCAGACTATGAACCCAGTAGGACGTGGATTCTCAACCCTGTGCGCCAGGACCTCTGTGAGGTCCACAGAAGACGTTGCTGGGGTCCCCTGGTGAGGCTAGATAAACCAATGAAGAGTTATACGAAATTTACTAATGTTAAATGTTAAATGTATTTGTACCGCGCACCGCCACCAACGGAATTGGTCCCCAGGTGCTCTGGCGGTTCTGTAAACTATAAGATGGGATGGGTTAGTAAGGTGAAGAGGGAGTAGCATAGTGAGAGGAGTGGTGTTCTGTTGGCAGCTTCAACTCGGTATACACTGGGCGCTGAGCTTTGGTGCAGGTATTGGATCGGTGTCAGTCCGCGTGTGCTGTTGCTCCGGCTTATGTGTTGTTGAAGTGTTGTGAAGTGCGTGCGGCTTGTTCGAGAGATGGTTGTGTGAGTTTTTTGAGTGAGATAAGTATGCAGATTTTGAGTTTATATTGGTTAGTGGGTTACCTGACCTTTAGCATGCTAACATTCACAGTTTTGTCTAAGTGTGGCACTTCACAATCCCATCTAGATGCGGCGCCGGCCAATGTCCAGAATTCCATCTAGGTGTGGGTATGCCAACACTCGCAATCCCATCCAGACGTGGCACAGGCCAGTGTCTAGAAATCCATCCAGATGTGGGCATGCTGACATTCACAATTTTATCTGGATGCTACGCAGGCTGGTGTTTACAGTGTGGCACATGCTGACATTCAAGTTTCATCTAGGCGCGGGCATGCTATCCTGCAATCAATCCTGTCTAGCTGCGACGCAGGCTAATGTTCACAATTCTAAGTGTGGCACATGCTAGTCTTCAGGTTTCGCATAGGTGCGGGCATGCTAACACTCAAAGTCCCATCCAGACGCGACGCAGGCCAATATTCACAATTCTAACTAAGTGTGGACGTGCTAATATTCACACTTCTATCTAAGTGCGGGCATGCTAACATTCAAAGTCCTATTTAGATGCAACGCAGGCTAATATTCACACTTCTATCTAAGTGCGGGCATGCTAACATTCACAGTCCTATCTTGATGCGACGCAGGCCAATATTCACAATTCTAACTAAGTGTGGACGTGCTAATATTCACACTTCTATCTAAGTGCGGGCATGCTAACATTCAAAGTCCTATTTAGATGCAACGCAGGCTAATATCCACACTTCTATCTAAGTGCGGGCATGCTAACATTCACAGTCCTAACTTGATGCGACGCAGGCCAATATTCACAATTCTAACTAAGTGTGGACATGCTAATATTCACACTTCTATCTAAGTGCGGGCATGCTAACATTCAAAGTCCTATCTAAATGCGACACAGGCTAATATTCACAATTCTATCTAAGTGTGGCCATGCTAATATTCACAATTCTATCTAAATGCATCTGGCGGTCTGGATATGGTCCGTCCGGTACGTACGAGTGGATGAGTCACTTGAGGGCTTTCGTCTGGGTCTAAGTATGTGATCAGTCTCTGGGGCCTTCCTTTAGTGGCTGTTTTCCATGTTGTCTTATGCTCTGTTGAGTGGTTGGTTCTTTGGGTTGAGTGTTTGTCCAGTTTGAGAGTGGCCGAGGTTGGAGTTATTTTAATTGTTGTTTTAATGTCTGGGTATTCCAGTGCGTCTCTGTTGTGGTTACGTTGTGAAGAGCCATGATTTGAGGAGTTTCCTGAATGCTAGGTGGTTTGTTGGGTTCCGTATATTCTTAGGTAGGTCATTCCAGGTTTTGGGTGTCTGGTGAGAGAAAGAGGATCCTCCGAGTTTTTTTCAGTTGTAGGGTTTTGGTTCCAGGCGTATGTCGGTGCTTGATCTTAGTGTTCTAGTCGGTTGATGTAGGCGTAGTTTGTCGCTTAGGAATTCTGCGCCTTGTTTGTGTATTGCTCTGTGCGTGATGCACATGGACTTGAACTTTATTCGCTGTTTTAGTGGTAGCCAGTGTGGTATTTTTAGCGCGGGTGTGATGTGTTCTCTTCTGGGTAGCTTGAGGAGGAGTCTGGCTGCTGCATTTTGTATGCGTTGCAGTTTTTTTAGAAGTCGTTCGGGCATGCCCATCTATAGGCTATTGGCGTAGTCTACTCTGGACATGATCAGAGCGATGATGGTAAGTGTTTTGTTGGCAAACGACAGGAACGGTAGGATCCTTTTTGCTGCTCGCAGGAGGAAGAAACATTTCTTGAATACCGAGTTTACTTGTGGCTCTAGAGTGAGGTTGTTATCCATCAGGACCCCTTTTACAGTTGATGATGGTTCTGGTGTGGTGCCGACCTCTCTTGGCCAGGGGATGTAGTTGATGTCTCCTCCCTTTTTTGAAACAATCATTATCTCTGTTTTGCTTGGGTTGATTTCGAGATGGTTGACGTTCATCCAGTTGAATATGTCACGAAGGCAATTATCTAGTGTGGTGTTTTCTTCACGGGTTTATTGTATGTTGAAGATTATTTGAGATTATTTGAGTATCGTCGGCGTAGTTGTAGCATGTGAGGCCCTGTTTTTTGATGAGTTTGATTAATAGGTACATGTAGATGTTGAATAGAAGCGGGGAGAAAGATGATCCTTGTGGTCCTTGTGGTACTCCGCACATGGAGTCTCTAGGCTTGGATTCAAAAAGTTTCATCCATACTGTTTCTGTTCTGTCTGTTAGGAAGGATTTGATCCATAGTAGGGCAGTGTCTGTTATCCCTGGTCCTTCTAATCTCTTTATGAGATCATCTTTATGAGATAATCTCAATTATGAGATTATCATAAAGTGACAGTAATTCAGTTTTTCTGAGGAATTTCCACCAATCTTGGTTTTTGTTACTAGCAGTCAACCTGAGTTACAGTGAAATTCCGATTGTAATATTGCTGTGTTAATTTCCATTTTTGGAGTCAACAAATCGTCAACAAATCGTCATAGAGGTATTGGCGGAATTACCGTGAGCGTTAATTCCTTCTACAGTGATTCTCCCGACTTTTGACATTTAAGTGCAGGAGTTACCTCCAATCCTATTTGGTAGTGCACTAAAAATGGTGTTAAATTTGTTACCAGCAAAATAATCGAAAGTAATGAAATAACCTCCATTTTTTTACCACAACACCGCTAAACTAGGAGCACCTCCCATATTTGTTTTAAGAGACCTTTCAAGCTGCACCATGTCATCTATGAACAGGTAATTTTTGCATTCTTTGCATTCTGGTATATGTAGTTTTGCTTTTCCCATTTTAAACAGAGGACTACAATTCCAAGAACGGAAAGAATAATACCAGAATCATCGGAAAACCAAGCCTTTGAACTAATCTTGTCTCCAGTAACAGAGACTAAGTGCATGGAAACATAATTTGTGAAACGTTATGTGACACGTTGTGAGGAATTCAACCATCCGCACAGTGGGTGTGCGCTCGCCTGGTCTTTATTGAAATTTTAAATGAAATTGAATGATGGTAGATCAACCTCTGGAAAATGTGTGAGGCTAATCCGCACACATTTTCCTATGCTCACCCCACGACATACGCACAACATGTGTACTCTGGGTGGACACAGTCTATAGGCACAATCCCCCGAGTCATATTTAGTTGGGATCTGACAGGTGGAATTCACGATGCATCTCCAAAAGGGGGAGGATCAAACCTTCCCCCTGCAATGGCCAGCCTAATTAACTAACAAAGGTTCCATGGATCTTCCCTGAACAGAGGGGGATTCTGAATTCAGAGGACCCTCCGGCAGCTACAGAACCGGTACCCAGCCAGCACATTGCATGCCCCGTAAGGCTCTGCAGCTAGCTACCTAGGTGGGAAGTGCCAGAGTGTCTCTGAACTAAACCAAGGACAAGGCAGCTGCCTGCAACACTGTCCTCGGCTTTGGGCCATCTACCTTAAAGGACGACACAAGCCCAGTGAAGAAGCCCAGTGAAGAAACTAGGAGAAGTGCATCGACAAGCATCTACCAAAGGTCTGACTTAAAGAACATTTTCGAGACAGTTGTGCCCTTCGAGCAGCAATCGACTGCACCGCTGACTGTTGTTATGTCGCAGTCGCTAAAGCTGTTCGAGACACCTCAACCAGCCGCTGACCAGCACTGAGACAATGATTTCTGACCCTGAGAGGCTGTGTAGACCCACCTGCAGCCATCCATCCAGCTTTGCATGCCGAACTGCCTATTGCCTGATACCCACAACTGTCTCCCATCTTGAACTTTCTCGCAGAACCTGCAAAGCGCCCTGAAACCGACTAGACCCTATGGAGTACTAAGAACTCCTACAACACAAGGTACAATCTGTCCCTCTGGTCCTTCTCTAAAGGCCCATAGTGACATTTTATGGCCCATTGCTCCCTTTGTGTTGAAATCAAAGATTCTTGAACTATTACGATTAATTGCTGTACCGACTACCCTTCTGTCAGTATCCAGAATGTACTCCTTTTCCTTCTTTGAAACTGTCTGTCCTCTGCATTCCGATACAGAGTGGGTTGTATTTTGTAGCGTGCTAGAACTATCTGTTGTGATAATATTAAAGTAGATATGTTTATACAACATTGACTGGGCAGTCCCTTTTTATCATTGGGTAATCATTTTATTTTCGCTGGGTTGCAAATGACCAATGATCCACAACATTTCGAGGATAAGCCTGCCGTTCTGTCCATGTTACCAAAATTGGACAAGGAGATTTATCATTTGCTTGTGTTTCCAATCTGTTCGGATCCCTACTGGTGTACTAGAGGTGTGGGGCTGATTGATGGTTTAGAAACCAATATTCATCTCTGGACCACTGGTTTCCAAGAAGTTGATTCGTCACACACGTAGATGCCAAATAGCCCATAGTCATATGTGAGACCTTCAGGCCATGATGGTATTTTAGCCAACAGCACTTTCCAATCATTTTAAATGGCATTATGGTTGGAAATTCACTGTGTTGAAGGTGGCATAGAAGTTCTAAAGGATAAGGGCAGCTGCTCTAGGAATGTTTACCTGATTCTTGAAGTCATCCCAGGTATTGATGTGTGCAGCTTCAGGCCCCAAATGTTAGCAGTAGTTAAGAAGGTTGTTGGCATGAGAGAACTCTAATAGCTGCAAGTGTGTTTATCTTGGGATGAGCATGGATAGGAAATACGTCCTGGCAAAAAGATTAGAGACATTAGGGTGCTGGGTTCAAGGTTCGTGTCTGGGAAATGGTTGGATGAAGAAGATTCTGAGTTATGCTCAAAGAATTCCTGTTTCAAATGTGTCATTGTTCGGTGTTAGGGCCTGATCTGCTGCTGACATGGATTTCCTTGAAGAGGGCCTGGGTCTGCAAGGGAGCCTGGCTTCCTGCTCATACTACAGGGTTACTGAAAACTCTGAGGTGAGAGGGGGCAAAAGGGCTCAGCGTGGCGGCAGGGCCAGCTGAGGAAGGTGGGAGTTCTGGGGAGTGGTTGGAAGAGGTAGAAGCAATGCTGAAGGGTGTGTAAAGACGGTCTGGGAAGTCCCCCAAATTACACAGAGGTGCTGGTGCTAGCTCAAACCGAACACAATAACAGAAATAGACAAAGTGCCAGGCGAAACCCAGCTTTATTGACAACAAAATAAAGGAGGGACTGCAAACAAGCATACAAAGCTCAAAGCTCTCAATGTGCATATCGAAAACAACAGCTTTTACGTCGATCTTTCATCATAATTAGTATTATACTGTACCAAAAAATGCACCGGTTGAGGGGATTGGTTGAGGGGATTGACTACATATACATTCTATAAGGGTTAGATTTCTGATAGGGTAACAACAATTTGATGGCTCCTCCTGAGACCACCTCTAAATTGATAACAATAATAAAGCATCATTTATACGATTGACTATTGGTTGGCATAATGCATGCTCGGCGGTCTAACATTGGGTGTTTTGATTGGTCAGCTCCTTACTGACAAACCTTGGACGACTGACAGGTTGTCAAGACAGGAGCTAGACAGGAGTAGGGAGAAATTATTTCCTTTCAATTAAATAAGATTCCAAGCCATCAGCCAGAGTAATTTCTTTGTATTTGACCTTTTGCAGCACCTCATGTCTGGGAATATGCGTGAGGAGGGAGGCAAGTGTCCTATCTATGTTTGTTGCGAATGAATAGACAGTGTTCTTCAATTATGGCTCACGAGTGATGAGACCGCGTTAGAAAATAATTTGCCCTGCTAATTTTAGTGCATGGGTTGTTCATTATGGAGTTTTCTTAGGTTTATGGTTTGCTCGTACCTGACTCACAATGATCAGGTGTGCTCTCCCAAACTTTGATTAGACGGAATGCATTCTTATGTCCTGGGAACTATTATATCATGACTTTTCTGCAGTTTTTGGATCTTCCCTAATTTTCCAGTAACCTTGGCTCTGGTTACCAGCTACTGCTTGAGCTCTGCACGGATCTGTATTTCTGTGATTGAAGCATCTTAAATTCTTGTGAAGTCTTGAGGCCTTTCATTAAATTAAAAGCATGCTGAGGCTTCCATTTTGGAAAAGATGGCTTTCCATTACTGTTGCGTTTCTATGTTAATGAGCTATATTTGTGTGTCGTTCATGTTGCATTCAGCTTATACATTTCTTATGTTAGTATTCTTCATCTCTTTATGAATGCCTTGTTAATATTCTTCATGTATAAATGCATATTTGACCCAGTGTGCAGATTCTTCATGGTGAGTGCATATTTGCTCTGCGTCTAATGCATGCACATGAAATGTCACAGCGTTAGCTTGGTTTTACTTGTTCCATCCTCAGCTTACATTGTGATAATCAGGGGCCCAAGAGATAGCCCAGCCATATATCTGATATTTGCCAATAAAGATGTGACACAGAGGATGTGGTATGCAAAATGCGAGGCAACCCAACTTTATTAATAATATGCAAAACTTTGGGAAAAACAAGATTAACAGCCAAGCTCTCAAGATTCTCCAATGTTTCAACAGGAAACAGCAGTTTATGTAATACAAATGAGTCAGTTCTGATTTCATCATGATCACCAAGTTATAGAAACCTACCTCTACTGTTCATTGGCTCCCTCTGCTAAGCTCATATATTTCTTATACGTTCCCCAGTTATGATTGGATGGCCCCCTATCTAAGGTCCGACCCAGGAGACATCCCATTCAATGTGCTACATCACCATTCTTAAATATCATTGGTTAGCACTAAAACTACTTGTGGTGGGGTATCGGTGCATGTTTATCAGTTGACATGAAATCACGCTATCCTTGAACTGCCGGGGATGAGGAAATATGGATTTAGATAAGGATAGAGGAATACATTTATCGCTCTTTGTTCTTAATTAAATAAAACAGCCATGTTATCGCTGTCATGATGCCTCTCGAGTTCTAAGACTTTTGTCCTTGCGGGTCTGCCTGCTCCGGCCCTCCTTCTCTTGCACCAGTAAATGCACTATCTTGCCTTGGCACATTTTAAATAACCATTGTTATGAGTCATTTTACTATGACCATGTTTAAGATTTTCCTCTCTGCATTTGTTTTGTATTTTAGACGCATCTGTGCTTGTGTGTTACGCCTAGCCGGTCAGCTGGTATAACAATCTTTCATCTACCAGGATATTTCATGGGCAGCCTATTTTGTCCCAGGGAGTTCAGACACTGCGTGTTATTGTAACTAATTAATTTTAATGGTTGGGCACTCGCCGCCACAGACACCAATATCTTGTGTGCTCTGTTGCTTCATGTAAAACTCCCCTCCAGTTATCTTTGTCTTCACATTCCTTTCAGGCAGCTATCATCCAGCCACCGCAGATTTCCTCAGAATAAACTGTATTGATTTGAATGACCTACTTTGAGCTGTGAGGCCTAACTGACTTTCCAAAGCCTGATGCTCAGTTATGCTTTTACAGTTAAAAATGGCAATTGCTTGTCACGTTCATTCTCTGCTGATACTTTTCCTTTCCTTTCTACCGAGGCCTGAGGCATGCCTGCCATACATTAATACCCCTCCCTATGTCTATGTAGCATCCTTGCCTACCTGCAGTATGATCTGCAATATTAGTGTAATGAGTCCCACAACTGTGTACACCACCTAATCTTTTCTATTTAAAGCACAGTACTTGTGCATGCTATTCCTTCCTGCTAAGCCCTATTTGTCTCCTACTTGTGTAGAGCAAGTCAGCTGCCTTTGCAGGAGAATTTAAAGTGTGGTTTCAAATGTATCCTTCCTAACCTTATATTTTCATTTCATTTGAGGCACATAGGGTGGGTGGAGCGGTTCCATGTAATAATGTCGGCACAAAAATCTCGCCATGCAAAAATATCGCCGAAAAATGGCCATTTTTTGTGGCGACATTATTGCATGGAACATGCGGGGGACACCCCTGCAACCCCCAAACTTTTTTTTTTGTCTTTTTTTTTTGTTTTTTTTGCCCCGTCCCCATATATATGGTGACCCATATAATATCGCCGTGACCTTTTCCCGACTATATTATTTACGACAACCATATATATGGGGATAATATTACCTGATACCGGCAGAGCTTGAGCATGCTGTCTAGTCAATAACTGCCTCTCTACAATTGTGTCCATCTCTGCTGTACCTGCCTGGAATATGGGCGGTATGGTTGTCTTAGTGAATAACGCTTCTCACCTGTGCAATATTGGGCTGTGGAGAGGCAGTAGCTATGGATTACATGCTCATCTGCCTCTTAACATTCCCCCTCTGCTCATCTGCCCCTTAACATTCCCCCCTCTGGTTGAGTCCTCGACCACTCCCTCCTTCTTGCCTTTTCCCTGTAAAGTGCTCTTTGGATATCAATACTTTAGTCACCGCCCTAAGGGTGCCTGTATGTCTGACATGTACGTCCATCCTCCAGTTCACATAGCAGCATTCCCCATTGGAATCACAATATACCCAATTCTCTGTGTAATTATGATAGTCCTGAGTAAACATTGATCCTGGAGGGGCAATAGTGCTTTCCAATGCCTGGGTACAAGGCAGGTTATCTGTCTGGGCACACTCATGTGTATGATCATTCAAGTTTATCATATCATATCATATCATATCATATCATATCATTACTATTTCCATTCCAGCTGCCCCTTTGATAGCTTTTTTGCAACCCGTTGTTGCTATTTTTAGAACACAGAAAGGCAGTAGTATGAATACTACTATGGCTATTAGTATTTTGAATGCATTAGCTAGCCAGGAGGGTATCCAGGTGAACAGGTAGTTGAACCAGTCATCATTTTCAATCTCTTCGACCTCCTCCACCATTTTGTGTGTATTTCTGTTAAGGTCGCTATGACTTCTGACAGGGTTCCATTTTCCACATCATTAGGTTATATGTGCAGCAAGAAGGCTGAATTTCATCGCACACGCCCCCCTCCATGGCCATTTTGAGATTGAGAACATACGTGTTCTGGAAGGCCATAGGTCTTTCTGTCCTCATCCCCTCTCTTATGGCATTAAAGCCTTTCACGGTGGTTACATATATTGATTACAACAACTCCCATCTTGTTATTTGCAACAACTTTGCATTTGCAACCCGGGAATAAAGACTGACGAAAAGACCATTGGTGTCTTGCGGAACAATTTAGGCTCATCTTCTATTTCGTGATAGGCCTCTATGGATTTAGCCGAAAAATAATTTTCCCTCTTTCTAAGTTTTAGTGTGAGAGACCTTTTATTTTTTTTAACTGTGCATCCATCCGGGGGAAATCACCAATCTGTACTTCACTTTAAGGTACTACTAGGGCTGGTGTACTTATTACCACCAGGGAGCACACTCCTCCCCAGTTAGGAAGGAGCTGCATATAAGCTCTTGAACCGCCGGCCCTATATTGGTCCATTAAACCAGTAGTGCATATGTTCATGCCTGGCACCTTGAAAAGACGTTTGCACCCCTTGTTTGCTCCCTCCTTCACTGGGCTCATATTTTTAAAACATAATGTGGCTTGTATTATTGGTATTATGGTTAGGGCGCATGCTTCATCCTCTACCCATGTGAGTAAGTTGGAATATTCAGTCCATTCTTTGAGGCATATATTATTTACATTTTGTACCACCTCTACTGGTACTGTCAGGAGTCCTTGAGCTTTGCACCCCATCATTCCTTCAAATCAACCTTCTGAGGTAAATTGGGGTATTTCACAGCAACCAGGTATACCAGCCATTTCTCACCCTGCAGAATGTATGCACTATAATAGCTTGTGGTCTGTTACTCTACCTTCTCCTTTATTCTGACCTTTTAGTATATATTGCATCACATTATTTTTTCTCCAAGGATCATCCATCAAAGCTTTTGTTTTTATTTAGCTATCTTCATACGGGAACGTCTTTTTTGACATCTATCACAAGGTAGCCCATTTTCCCCTGGAATTGCCCCCTAGTCGTGCAAAGTTCCAGGTGTGTTAGGCAGTGTGCTCTATGTGCTGGTATCTCTGTGGCTACGCATGTCCTGGAGGCACTCATGGCATAGGGGATGGAGGAACAGGCATAACAGCTCTCATCAGATGCCTGTCTCCCCTCTTTGCTCATGTGTTAGTACCACAAATTATAAGCGACGTGGGCAGAATCAGTAATATATTTACTCAGATGTCTGGAGTCTTCCAGCACACTTCTTTTCAGTCTTTTCATCTGCATACTTACTATAGGCAATTCATTTGTTGCCATTTTACTTGTCATTGTAACAGTAGAGATATTTTTGTAGACTGGTCTGGTTACATTGTAAAGGACCAATTCTCTCAATGCCATAAGAATAATAAAATAAAGACCACAAAATGTAAACATTTTTGCTTCAAGCATTATGGCTAATGTGTCCACCTTTTGCCTATAACTAGAAGTGTTATTAATCCTAAATGCTAAATGCTAAAAGCAAATATATAACATGATTAAACAGTCCCATTCTTTCCACCAGAAGGACGTCCTTTTTAGTTTCTGCAGGCAAAATCATGCTAATATTGAAAGAAAGTTTTTTTTTAAAAGAAGGTATGCTTTTCTATTCAACAAAAATATGGCAAAGGTTATGTTTCTTGGCTCCTAAAAGCAGATAAGTGTACATCAAAACAGACAAAATGATAACAAATATGATTGTTATAGGAAGCATTTGTTATTCTTTCTTTTCACAGTTATTCTATGCTTCATTAGTTGAAATAATGTTTGCAAAAGTGTCTGTGTGTCTATAAAAGAACCAACATGTTTACTCTACTTGTTGCCGATTGCTTCTCGTCCTGGACCAAATCTGGACTCTTCTCTCTTCTTCAACGTCACTGTCAGGGTTGGCAGGTAGAGGGGTCTCTCCTTTGTAGAGTTTAACGTCACTGAGCTGTAACCAGACCCGCCTTCCTTGAATTTTAACTGTTTCTGGTGTAACTCCCTCATCTATATATGGTCCCTCAAAATGTGGTTTGTGCCATTGTCTGTAAAACCTTTTATATAGGACTTTGTGACCAGGGAACAGGACTGGTAGCTTCAGCAGTGTTTCCGAATCAACTTGTTCATTTGCTTCATCTGTCTTCTTTGACCCCCTTTGCCACACTCGTAGCTGCTGAGACATAATGATGCATTTCTTGCCCCTAACACAGTAGCAGCACTCTCTGCATCAGTTTGAGCTTCAGTAGGAGAAGCAAGGCATGTGTGCATAGGGTGTCCTCTCACCAGATCATGTGGAGTCTGGTGGTGGTCAGAGCGGGCAAATTGCATAATGGAAATGAGGCTAAAGAAAGGCAATAGAGCCAACCTTTTTTCAGTGTCAATTTTAGTTTGGCAATCCGCTCCTTTAGGCTATTGACACACTCACAGATGACATTGCCTTGTGGGTGGCATTAGGAAAGATTTCTCTTTACAGCACCTTTCCTTCCATTTCTATGGACGCCTAAACATTTAGCTTTTTTTTTTGATTTTGACCTATCCTTTTTGCAGTGCAGTGAAGCCTTAAGCTTCACTACACTGGCTTTTGCTCATCTGTCATGGGGAAACTGACATGTCTTTCAGGCTGTCAGTACTGGGAAACATTGTTTCCCTTAGTCTTGTTACTTTGCTACTAGTTTTAGTAAATTGTTATCACTTGTGGTAACTTTTTATAATTGTACAATGCATCCTACAATGCAGTACAATAGGGTACACTTTTTGTTTTGCCCTAGACTATCACTCAGATTATTTTTGGTTACTCTTGGTGTACTAAAGGGACAAGCTGGTCTCAGCAGTTACTTTTTGCTACTTCTTGGTGTATTTCATTTTAGCCTTACCGCGTTTACCACATTTGGCTACCTACTGTGGCTAGTGTCCAAACATGGCCGGGCCACATGGTTATTCGCTTGTCCTTTGGCCATCTTGTCTTTAACTCTTCTTACTGGCCTGTGAGGCCAGGAAAATCCTTACATGGACTTCCTGGGAAAGTATGGAATTTTGGTGGGCTACTGGAGCACTATGTGTGTTATCTGCCAGGAAGTGGGTTGGTACTGTCTGGTCCTAATCCACAAACTGGTTTTATTGTGTTTGAGCGGTACGCATGAGTTTTGCTGTCAGTGGTCCTGACTGGATCACTGCTGTGATGTGTGTGTGGGCCAGATCTGTCATTGGCTAGTGGAAGTGTCAGCACTTACCTGGATTTTTGGATAAGAAAAGCATCCCTGCACCCACTCTGGAGAGATACTGGAAGAAATTAAAGGAGCCAAGAGTCTTGTCCAGCTGCAAGACCTGCAAGGAGAGTGGAGACCCGTAGGAAGAAGGCCTGGTGACCACTTCTGCTGCTGTCCTGGTAGAGCCTTGTCTTATGGAATATCTCCAGTAGTCCTGTGAAGGATCTACGACCCTTGGAGTGGAGGAAAAATTCATTCACCATGTCAGCTCAGAATCCTATGAAGAATAGCTTTCGAAGTGCCCCTGGACCGCCCAGTGGCTGACTAACTCTGAGTTTGGACTACCGTGCTGCAGATGTCACCATTCTGAGTTGAGGTCTGTAACATGGGATATATTCAGCTCGTGCCATAAGACTTACCTCTGCAAAATGTTGTGGTTCCAGCATCAAGGGGACCCTAGATAGGAAGTGAAGTCTGACCGCAGCAAGTGAATCACTTTGCGTCGCCGTGCATCAGTGCCCGTCATCTGAAATTGCTTACCTGTACCGAGCCCTATCCTGAGAGGGGCCCTGCATTGAGTTATTTTGCATTTTTCAACTGGAAGACCTTGCACCAGCATTAGTCCCTGACCGGAGAAGTGCTTGAACGTTCAACCCATGGGAACCAAAGGCTGAGACTGATGGTGGGAAAAGCAACCTAGGACCCTCTTCAGCGGACCTGCCAAGTCCTATGAAGAATTGGAGTATGGGGGAGTTATAGCAATACTTACCTGAACCCCTAACTCCCTCTGAAATGTTTTGATAACTTTTATAAACTTTTGTAATAGTTTGGCTTTGCCGCTGCTCATTCACACAAGCACTCAGAAAGGTTGGGGTCAAGTTTGTTTGTTAGACTACCTGGTCCCCTTACTCTTGCAACTGTTCATTGGACCCCATAGACCCTAGATTCATCTTTCCAGCTTCACAAAGCTGCATGGAACTTTACTAAACTGTTGGGCACTGTGAGAACACTCAGGGTACCCTCACACCTACTCCACTTGGATCCTCTCAGGTGGCCAGGGTAAGGCCATCACTTTTGGATCCGGTGAGGGAAAAAAAGAGATCACTCGAACTGGGGCGCTCCTGTGGCTGTTACATGGCAAAATGGAATGCAGAATGAACGAGAAATAATGTGCAAGATACATTGAACCAAATTAAAAGGTTTTTGATGATTACTACAAAGTGTAAGCAAATAAGAAATGGAAACTATTGAATACCGAACTGAGTGAAAGCTTTTGATGAGCATATGAAAGCTTTTAATAAACCAATGTGCAAATGACACATTGGTGTGAAGAACGAATACCACATACTGCAAGTTAAGAGCGAATCTGATGAAATGCAATGTAAAGCAAGAATGGAAAATTGCTTAGGAATGTGAGAGAAATGTGCAAAGGGAAGAGAGCACCACAAAGGGAACTGTATAACAAGAACAAGAGACTGTCAAAGAGTGAAACACATTGTGGCAAAGCCAAAAGGCTGGCAAAGAGAGAGCCAAGTGAGTGGGAACCAGAACCGAGGTGCAGCTATAGAAGAACCTGTGTGGGCAAGGAAGCCTAGGGTGACCGGTTGTGTGAACTGTAATTTGTGGACCAACAACTACGCCTAGAGCGGATATACCCTATCTGTGAAAGCCGAAGAAATATACAGGCAGTAATTACAAGTGCCTGAAAGAGATTGCTGAAGTGAAGCAGAAGAAAGCAATGTGCATGAACTATCAATAACTATAAGGAGTACAAAGATGACCTGGAACTGTTTTTTAATATTGAGAGACTGAGCTTAAGTACAAGTGGGCAAGCTGAGTGAGCTGGTGTCTTGGGGAAGGAGAATCAAGAGACCAATTTTGAACTGTGTTGTTCTCTTGGGGAAGGGAACCTCAAGACTTTGTGAAACTGTCTTTAACTTGGCAAAGGGGAGCTGGAAAGTAAGCACAGAGCTAGACGTTCATAACTTTATTTGGAACACTATTTATTTCGGTGCTGACATCCCTACACATTCTTTACCTTTAGTTGTGAGGGCAAGTATAGGTTTTGGCACGGAGACAGACTTTTAATTTGAACTTACTGAATCAGACTATCCTTAGTTTCTTTAGGTAGGGAAATCCCACCTTAGGTTATGGCAAGTTAGGCCTTCAACGATCCTGACATTTAAGTTAATAAACAATTTTTCTATGAACTTTGAATCTATTTTCTGTGTCATGCTCCATGATGCCTTCACAGCACAAGTCCCCATAGATCTTAGGGGTGGACTTCTGAAGCTAGGATTGTATCTCTGTGGACCTGTAGTGCTTATAATAATCTGTAACTTCATTTTCAGGGGTTTGATATGTATTTTGCCCTACTCCAGTGATTGTGTATATGTATCTATTATTAGTGTTGTGTGATAGCATAACCTGTTAGTCATTTTTCACTGTATTTTTTTGGCCATAAGTAAAGAAGTATTTGCATACTTGTTTGTAAATGTGTGCTAAATTCCCAGCAGGACAGTGGTGTGTTCAAATACCTCATTTACAAAATGTGGTACAGTATCAGGCCAGAGCCCTTTGCAGACTCACCACCTTGGAAATACCTCAGGTACGAGGAATTTCACAGCACATGAGGCATCTGATGCGTAAATGGACCGGCTTTGATCCATCGGGAAAAGGGACATACAACTACCAGCATATACCTGTAGCTGTTACAAATTTGGAGCATATCTAAATAATCGATATGCAAATGCTGAAATGGTCCAGTAGGATGGGGTATTGCTCCTCCCAATGTTTGCAAAGTGTGTTGAGAATTAAACTGTTGGTGCGTCAAACAATTTACAATGAAATCTGCAACATGTTCCACCAAATTTGGGACAAACCAGTCTTCCGAAATCAACACTGCAAGGCACTCTCTCGATGTGTATGGTGGATGGTGCAATTGGTCTAGTGCTATTTTGAGCAACCCTTGAGGCATAACTCATACATGCCAACATTCTGTGACCAAAAATCTGTAGGAATCTTAAAGTTTCAAAAACAGTCAGGCGAGGAGGTAATGATAGGAATAGGGCACGTCAGCAGCCCATTGTCATTGAATGAGCCCGCCGCCGCGGGTGCATTCAATGACAATGAGGCGCCTACCACGCCTTCTGCCATCACGCCAGCTCGGGGGAGCCCTTGAAAGACTCACCGGAGTTGACGTGGTGGGGGGCTAATGGCGCCTTTTGTGAAAGGCACTCGCGGCGGAGGGGCGCCTTTAGCCCACCGCCGTGGGCGCCTTTTACATCAAAGGGCTGCATGCTGCGCCTTCTCCCGCTACGCCAGCTCGGGGAAGTCCTTGAAAGACTCCCCGAGCTGGCGTGGTGGGGGGCTAGTGGAGCCTTTGGCCAAAAGGCACCCGCGGTGGAGGGGTGCTTTTAGCCCACCACCGTGGGTGCCTTTGACATTAACAGCCTGCATGCCGCGCCTTCTCCCGCTACGCCAGCTTGGGGAAGTCCTTGAAAGACTCCCCCGAGTTGGCGTGGTGGGGGGCTAATGGCGCCTTTTGCCAAAGGCACCTGCGGCGGAGGGGCGCTTTTAGCCCACCACCGTGGGTGCCTTTGACATTAACAGCCTGCATGCCATGCCTTCTCCCGCTACACCAGCTCGGGGAAGTCCTTGAAAGTCTCCCCCAAGCTGGCGTGGTGGGGAACTAATGGCGCCTTTTGCCAAAGGCACCCGCGGCGGAGGGGCACTTTAGCCCACCGCCATGGGTGCCTTTGACATTAAAAGCCTGCATGCCGGGCATTCTCCCGATACGCCAGCTCGGGGAAGTCCTTGAAAGACTCCCCCGAGTTGGCGTGGTGGGGGGCTGATGGCGCCTTTTGCCAAAGGCACCTGCGGCGGAGGGGCGCTTTTAGACCACCGCCGTGGGTGCCTTTGACATTAACAGCCTGCATGCCACGCCTTCTCCCGCTACGCCAGCTCGGGGAAGTCCTTGAAAGTCTCCCCCAAGCTGGCGTTGTGGGGGACTAATGGCGCCTTTGCCAAAGGCACCCGCGGCGGAGGGGTGCTTTAGCCCACTGCCGTGGGTGCCTTTGACATTAAAAGCCTGCATGCCGGGAATTCTCCCGGTACGCCAGCTCGGGGTAGCCCTTGAAAGACTCCCCCGAGCTGGTGTGGGCAAAAAAAAAATGTTAAAAAAAAAAAAAATTTTTTTTTTTGTACAAAAAAAATCGGTATTTGGTGTCAAAAAATCGGTAGGCGGTAGGACTGCTTAAAAATCGGTATCCTACCGCCTAAATCGGTAGGGTTGGCAAGTATGCATAACTGGCTTCCCGGTGCCACATTACATTTCTGAGGGACAATGAGCTTCCCTAACTGTTGCTCTTCTGGTGGTGCTCTCCCTGTAATTCAGTAATTTGTGCTATGGGTAGTGTATTAAAACTCTCCTTCATTACCATGCTACGTGCACATGTGTATTTATTTGGTGCAGTCGCAATATCAGATATTTCAGGAAAATATGCTGCTCTTTTTGCTTCAAGTTCAGCAGCCTTGTTGCCGCAAAAAATCAAATCTGCACCTCTGGTGTGCATTGTGCACTTCCCAACAGCGAGAGCCGATGGGAATTGGAGTATGTCTATGAGCCTGTCCAATAGTGGCACATGCTGCACTGGCGTGCCATCTACTTATAAGAAGCCACACCTCTTCCAACATGATAGTCCTGCTTGTACTGTTGACATCACATAGGTGGAGTCAGAATACATGGTTACCATCTCATCCTCATGCTTTTCGAGTGCTAAAATCAGCGCTATCAATTCTGATGCTTGTGACAAGAAATTTGATGGCAATCTTGCACTTGTCACTATTTCAAAGCTGTAATTTTCTTTGACATATGGTATCTCATCATAGTATTCAGTGTGCTCCATATATAATGTAACTGTGAATCCCATAGTTATGCTGCCAGATGTATCAATTGCAAAGGCTGCTGCCACCAATGCTTGTTTCATTACTGGATCTAAGATCCCACTGTAGAATGGAGGGGGTTTGTGCCACAAGGTAGTTTTCTGAGCAAGGACAGCTGTCATCACTACTCCGTTTGAATGGGAAAATAAAGAGAACTCTTCATTGTAATCAGGGATCCCTTCAATTCATCAAAGGCATCTATCATCTTTCCTGCCCAGGCTATGTTACTGTTTTCTCTATGTGCCCCTTTAAGTCCTTTTAGAAGTGTCCTTACATATGTGCTATAGTCCAGGACCCATGGCCTGCAGTAATTACAAAGGCCTAGAAATTGCTGTAATCCTTTCACTGCCTCTGGCCTGGACCTATATTGTGAGCGGAGGTTGCTAAAAAGCCCCCCCCCCCCAAAAAAAGGGCTGTGGGGGAGTACCCACACCCTTGCTCACTATATTGTGAATGAGGGTTGCTGGGGTGTCCCCCGTAGCCATCCCAAAAAGCCACAAAAAGCCAAACAAAAATGTTTTTAAAAAGTAAAGGACCCTCCGGCGCCGTTTCCCGATCATGGATGTGAAAGGGAACATGCGTCGCAGGGACACTGCGAGTCGGTGGGTGCAAGGTAAGTAGGGGTTGGGGGTTTTTGTGGGGTTGTGGGTGTGGGACAGGGGCCAAGTCTGAAATGTTCAGGGGAGAAAAGATGGAAGGTTATTTCGGAAAAATTATCTTCGGCCTTTTCTCCCTTGAACATTTGGATCTTTGGCTTTCAACCCCAATACAGTCCAATGACAGCATTGGGGACGTACTCGAGGATAGAGCACAGACCTACAGGCCCCAGTGTGTGTGTGTTGTCCAAGTTCATTTACATAATCAGGTTCTTAATCAAGGGGAATAAAATATATTTGGGATGTTTGACCCCCCTTCCCCACTTCAGTTGTAACCATCAACATGGACCTTCAAGTAAAAGCTAATCATATGGCCAAAGAGACTTTGTTAAATGTTTACAAGTGAGATCATTTTTTATGTCCATTAATCTTGGAAACTGAAACCTTGAAGGATAAACCAACAATTGAAGATATGTTTGTAACGTCATAATATTTCAGCATTCTATTAAACACTTATGTGAAATGCACCCAATGACCCTGAAGCTATAGTGAGCAAGGGTGCAGGGGACACCCCAGCAGCCCCTAGTATTGAATGTGTGAATTGGTTGAACTTTTCAGCCGCTCAAAATTTTCAAACGGCCGAAATTCAGCCAAATCATGCATTCGGGCTTTTAAGATCGGTCAATTTGGACGTTTCCATTGGACCATCCTCTTTAATGTTCAGCCACAGACTCATTCCTCCTCCCATGAAGCCCATACAACCTATGGACTTCACTTGTGTATTGTCCTCACTGACACACTTCATCTTCCTGTGTTTCTAAGAAAGCCTGCCCCCTCCTCCTCTCTTGTTGTCTCCTTCAGTTATTCTCCACCTTTGCTCCTTTCAGTCTCTACTGTTTTCACTCCTTCTGCTTCTTAGAGCCCAGCATCCTTCCTCAGGCTTTTCTCAACCTTCTGCTCCATGCCTCCTTATTTCAGTTCTTCTGCCAAAATGTCACCTTTCCTTTGTTCCACCACCTCCTTCCAACTCACAACTACCTGTCTCCTCTCCTCTGGTCATTGTCTTCCTCACTCTTGCACCTCCTCCATCCTCTCTTGCCTGCCACCGCCTCATGTATATCCCATCTCTCCACTTCTTTAAGCTTTCCTCTTCTAACCTCGTCTGTACTCTAGCCTCCCCTATTCCAACTCCAGCCTCCCCTGCAATGCCAACCTCTCTTCCATCTTCAGCCTCTGCTCCACTCTACTGATCACTGCTCCACCACTCCAAACTCTCCCATCAACCCTGGGCACTGCCAGATTATATAGGGTGCCACTCGCCAATCCCTGGGCTGGGCTAGGCTCAAGTGTTTGCATCTGTGTATTGTAATCACTAGGAATGCAAGAATGGTTCCACTTGTCATTTGTATTGAGATCGGCTTGTTTAGCTAGGTGAGGAGTGAATCGAGCCTAGAACCATCTTGGTTCACTCATTGGTGGGTCTGCACAGTGACAGACACCCAGAAGTTTGCGAGTGGAACCTGCACCACTGATGCAAAGCCCTGCTTGCTGTTTGCTTCTTGCTTCAATTGAAACTTCACCTGCTCTCGGGCACAAAGGTAAGTCTGGCTCGAGCAAACTCTGTACCATTCCATTGATAATTTAGGGCTGCGGGCCAGCTGTCTGAAATTCTTGAGCTGGCTCCTTTTTTAAAGGGCAGGCATTTCCTAGGGTTCACATATGACAAGCTCCTGCACCTTGCATGTAGTGCTGTGGGAGTGACCAAGGGACAGCCCCCATACCATCCTCTACCCACACATCATGTAACCCATGGCGGTGCCTGATCCCATGAATCACACACATACACCCCTAGGCTGAAGAAGGGCACATAGTCACAGTAACAAAATAGCACTTTGATCTAATGTGGAGTAATCTAATCTGAATTTGTGCCATAAGCACTTCTTGCGCCCCTGTTGGATCAATTGAATGCCAGGTAGCTTCAAATCTCCTTCCATAGTAGGGACTGACAGCCATTTATCAACTCTAGGTGGTTTCTTTGATCTCTAAATCAATTGTGTAATAGCTAACAAAGGATGGTGACTCACAACACGTAGTCCATGACAGGGTATTTGCACTAAAGGTACTTTGTCAAGGTGATAACAAGGGGCAGCCTCAGTATACTATAACAAACATGAAATCCCACAATGCACCACAGCTGTGTAAACATAATACATGAGAAAATACTTGTAGATGCAGAGTGAGTCTGAAAGTATGTCAAACACATGAAAACAGACTGGGTAGTCTGTCAAAAAGTTGCCTGAGCCACAAAGGAAGGAAACCAAGCATTGGGGAAGCCAATAGTTTCAGCGTTTTACTGCTGATCTTTGCATTTTGCATGCCTAGGCACCAGGGTGGAAGGAGAAGAGTGCAAAGTTTTAAAGGAGGGTACGATAAAGGCCACGGGTGGGCAAGAGAATGAGAAGGAAGGAGAATAGTGCAAGTGAGGAAATGATTGAGAGAGGGGACCATCAACGATGAGCAAGAGGCAATATGAGTGAGAAAGGTTGAGAGTGAGAGGGTAAGAAATAAAGCAAGCGTGGGAGTGGAAGGATGAGAGAAAGTAGAAAGTGGGGGTGGGGTGGGTAAGTGGGTTGTAGAGAGAGTTGGTTGGGTTGGAGTAGAGAGTTTAGT